>NC_073306.1:43294369-43636036 GCF_027595985.1 Sorex araneus | reverse complement strand
TTTTTTTTTGCTTTTTTTTTGGGGGGTCACACCTGGCGATGCACAGGGGTTACTCCTGGCTCTGCACTCAGGAATTACCCCTGGCTGTGCTCAGGGGACCATATGGGATGCTGGGATTTGAACCCGGGTCAGCCGAGTGCAAGGCAAACGCCCTACCCGCTGTGCTATCTCTCCAGCCCCAACAAATAAGAATTATTAGGGGACTGGAGCAATAGCACAGCGGGTAGGGCGTTTGCCTTGCACGCGGCCGACCCAAGTTCGAATCCCAGCATCTTATATGGTCCCCTGATCACCACCGGGGTAATTCCTGAGTGTAGAGCCAGGAGTAACCCCTGTGCAATACCGGGTGTGACCCAAAAACCAAAAGCAAAAAAAAAAAGAATTATTAGGTAGATCAAAGAAATAGTATAGTAGTGGAAACAGTACATTAGGTAGGGTGCTTGCCCTTGTCCACAGCTGACTGGGGTTCAACTCCTAGCACTTTATATGGTCCCCTGAGCTCACCTGGAGTGATTTCTTTAGCACAGAGCTAGGAGTAAGCTCTGAGCATCACCAGGTATGTACCAAAAGTTTAAAAAGGAAAAAATAAATATTAGGCAAAAAAAGGATAAACAAATGTGATAACTGAGAGCAAGAAAGCCTCAAGGAAGAGCAACTGACTGTTAAAACAGTTGTGATGCTAGAAAAAATGGCGATGACAACTTTGATCATGAGTAAGTATGTGATGACTGTGGGATGCAGCCAGATCCACTCTCAGACACTAACCCCCAGGATGAAGACCAGAAATTACCCTAACAAGAAAATGGGGTAACCCAGAAAGAGTATGTGTGTAGTAGAAATGAAGTAGTTGAACACAATGCCCCTCCAACCCACCTTTAAGGGCCAGTCACAGGACAAGGAACTCAGAGTAACCGGGAAAGGAGAGCCTGTTGAAGTGTGTGGTTAACTGAGAGAGAGAGCCATGTCACAGAAGCCAACAGGGCAGAACTTCCAGAAAGTGGTCACCAGTGCCAAGTGCAGCTGAAAGGTCCAGGAAGATAAAGGCTGGAAACCACCCACTGAATCTGGCAAGAGGCAAGATAAGCTGAGTGTGAATATAGATAAGTCCGTAGGTGGCAGCTTCAGGAGTAGCAAGCAGGGCAAGAGATATAAAGTTGTTGACCATAAATTTTAGAAATTGATGCTTCGAGAAGTCAAAGAGGAAGTCCTATAAACAGGTACTTGAGGAAAGAGATTTGCGTCAAGTTTCTGAAGGCAAGGGGAAAAGACAATCTGTTACCAAATAGGGAGGTGTTCACCACCAGATGTGGTCTGGTAACTGTGGTGGGGCCAAGAGTAAAATGTGTATGCATGTGTATGTGCATACATGCTCACACATGGGGTAAGGAACTGGACAATGAGAGCAAAATAAATCTAGGAAATGGAGTCCCTGGGACAATGTATTCTAAGGGCTACACAAGAACTTAACCTGCTGGGCACCGAGCAGATCAGAAGGGGGCAGAATAGGAAGGGAAAGAATTAGGATCAAGGGAAGGGCTGAAAGACCAAGAAAAAATAAATAAATAAAAGGGGCTCAAGATATTTAAGAGGTTTCCCTCCCACTCTCAACACTTAATAAATATGGCTGACCCTCCAAGGTACTTAGTATGTGTGAGGTATTTTTCTTAGTACTCTACACATTTCAATATTTAATTCTTCCAGCAATTCTGTTGGGTGGTATTTTACAGTTGAGGAACTGAAGTCTAGAGAGGAGGTTAAAGAACTTGCCCAGGGGTGCTGGAGCAATAGCACAGCGGGTAGGGAGTTTGCCTTGCACATGGCCGATCTGGGTTCGATTCCCAGCATCCCAAATGTCCCCTAGCACCACCAGGGGTAATTCCTGAGTGCAGAACCAGGAGTAGCCCCTGTGCGTCACGGGATGTGACCCAAAAGGCCAAAAAAAAAAAAAAAAAACAAACTTGCCCAGGTTCATAGATGCCTAAGCAGCTAAGAAGGAAACTGAAATTTCTTTCTGAATGAGGAATCATCAGACAAAAACCAGTCCTGAGGACCACCAGGAGTGATCCCTGAGCCAGAGCCAGGAGTAAGCCTTGAGCACAGCAGGTGGGACCCCAAAATATAAACAAACCATGACCTGTTCCCCCTGCAAGTGAGTGCCTTCATGACAAACCTGCAAGGCTGATCTAGGGTACCCCAGCTGCATTAGAAAAAGGTGCCTATATACATCCATGAGTGGCAGCCCTTGCTGGCCCGCAGCCCCTCTAGAACAGCGACTTCAGGGGTCCCGGACAGTATTAAATTCCCCATTAACAACATGGACAACTCATGACGTTTTTCCGATTTGCCGGCCCAAGCCGACAGACTGATGTGGGGTGAGTCCACGGGCGTGGGAGAGAAGCCCGCGGCTCCAGGAACAGAAAGTAAGAACTAAGCCCAGACCAGAAGTCCGCGGGTGCCCTGCGGGAGGACTCACCCGGTGGCTGGAGGTAAACAGTAATTAACTACGCCAAAATTCGGCCGGGCCGGTTTGGATTCACCAGCGTGGAAGGAAACAGGCTCCCACGATGACTCGGCTCACGCCCCTCACACTGGCTGCCTCCCCGCCGGGCACGGCCCCGCGCGTCCTGGGAAGCTTCTGGATCGTCCGCAGCTGCGGCTGCCGGAGTGCCGCTGGGGCCTGCGCCCCGAAGCCCTAACGCTGCTCCCCAGGAGAGCACTGTCGAGCGCTACCTTCTTCCACATCACTAAGCCTAGCTCAGACACGCTGTCCCGGAGCCGACATTCGCGGGGCGGAACTTAACAGGGGGAACAAACGGCGGTTCCAGGCGCGTCGTTTCACCGCGGCCAAGACCTGGCCTTCCCGGACGGCCCGGGACCGACGGGCGGCTCGGGTCGGTCTCGGTGCCCAGCACCCGGCCGGGCAGGGGCTGGAGAGCGAGCGCGAGAGAGCGGGCACCGGCCGGCTTACCTTCTCCTTGACGGCCTGGTAGCTCTGCTGCAGCCAGCTCCGCCACCATCCCACGTCCTCCCTGTGGAAGACACACAGACACAGAGACACAGAGACACAGAGACACACACACACGACTGTGGCCCTCACGGTGCGGCTCGGCCTGCCCAACGAGCAAGTCGCAGATCCCCCCTGCGGGCCGAGGCTCTCCGCACCGTTTGCCCACCCCTGACACGGAGACTATACCCTGCGCTTTCAGCCCGGTCCATGGTCGCGCTGGGCTCCTCTTGCCCACCGGAACCCTGTCCCCGCACCCCAACCCTGGGAGAATTCAGAGCCCAACGCCCAAGACCTGGAAGACAAGCTCACCCTTCCGCCATCTTGCCTGCATGACATCACCACTATTTACTGACCTTTGACTTCCGACACGGCACCGCCCCCTCAAGCACCGCCCCTAACGCTCGGCCCAATCCTCGCGCCGGCACGGCTTTCACCCAATCTCGCTCCACACCCGGGCCCCGCCTCCTCGAGTCTGGTCCAGTATCTGGTCAGAATTGGCCCCTAGACCCCGCCCCTAAACGATCTATCCAATCGCCACTCAGTTTTGTCCGCCGGCCCACCCTTCAGCGCTAGCCCCTCCTCCACCAACCTCGAATCGGGATTGGTACCTCCAACGACCCGTACGGTGGCTGCCGTGAGCCAGGAGTGGCCTTGAGGCTGGATGGCGGAGAACAAGGAATCGCCGGGGGGAGAAGGGAGGGAGCCGGGCTGGAGCTCGAACGTCGGGACCTCTGAGCGCAGAATTAGGAACGCCCCCCTTTATGAATCCAGCCGCGTAGCAGCTGTCTAGGGGCGTCTCTGCGGACTAATTTAACACGCTGAGATTGCGGGGCTCTGGGCTAGGATTTGGAGGTGTGTGTAGAAAAACTGAGATTTCCGTTGTGGCCTCGTGGAGATGGTCTCAGGATACTGGGGAGACAGACACACATCCAGTGACCGCTGGTCTAGACTGTCCACTTCAAAACGACGCGAGACGAACGTGGAGAAAGCCTGTGGGACGGAGGTGGAGTGAGAGTGTTCTCTCCGGGGGAGGCTCCCCTATTACAGTCCCCTCTGCTCCCCACCCAGATTGGCGCGCACACATTTTTGCAGTAAACATCGACTACTCTTATCTGTTTAAGGGAGTAGCGTTGGTATTTTTGCCCCTCTCTCCATTCCGTTCGCCCCTCCCCTTTTTTGTTGTTTTTGTTTGGTTTCTTCTTGGGCCACTCCCAGCTGTTCCCAGTCCTCAGGAATCACTCCTGGAGGGCCTTGGGGTACCGTATATGTTGCTGGGATGGACCCAAAGTGTGCTGTGTGCAAGGCAAACGCCCAACCCCTGTTCTATCTGTCCTGCCCCCGTTTCTCCTCTACACGGTAATCTTTGTCGTACATACTGATATTTTTCCCACTTTAAAAGAGCAAACAAAATCCAGCTTTGTCTTGATCCTACACATTACCCTTCTCTTTACTGCAAAACTGAGTTTGCCTATAGTACTGTCTCCAATCCCCTCTCACATTCTCGCCAGTTTTTATGTTGTTTTTCCCCACAATCCTTTGAAATAATTCTCGGTAAGGTGCGGAGAACACTGGCCAGAGTAATCCTTCGAATATTTCAAAGGATTTTCAATTCCTACTTAAGAGCCAAGATGAATCAGCATCTTGTCACTGTCACTGTCATCCCGTTGCTCATCAATTTGCTCGAGCGGGCACCAGTAACGTCTCCATTGTGAGACTTGTTCCTGTTTTTGGCATATCGAATACGCCATGGGTAACTTGCCAGGTTTTGACATGTGGGCGGGATACTCTCGGTAGCTTGCCGGGCTCTCCGAGAGGGGTGGAGGAACCGAACCCCGGCAGGCTGGGTGCAAGGCAAACGCCCTACCCGCTCGTCTTCTTCACTTGTCTTCCAGGACACCAGTGATTTTCCTGTTACTGGCATTTCCTTCTCAGTGTTCTTTGCTGTTCTCTCTTCTCCTTGAATTCTTGTTACTGTCCCCTGGCTCAGCAATCCCTTGCTGGTCTCTTGCTGCTTGTGTGGCTGAGGTTGCACTGATCAGGTGTCACTGTGGTGCTTTCACACACGGTCACCAGGAGCTGCTCAGCTGGCCGGGTGCTTGCTCATCTTTTTGAGTCGGGTCCTCAGCATGAAGAACACACTTTAGTTGTGCTCACACACCCCTGGCTATGCGCCTGGAATCACAGCTATTGTGATGGGAGTGATAGTACAGCAAGGTAGTGCTTTCACCTTGCATTCAGCCAACCCAGGTTCAGTTCCTGGCATCCTATATGGTCCCCTGACCACTACCAGGAGTAATTCCTGCATGCAGTGCCAGGAGGAACCCCTGAACACTGCGGGGTGTGACCCAAAAGAGAGGGAAAAAAAAGCAGATGGTTGTGATGTTGGTCCCAAACAGAAGGGCTACCAGAACCATGTTTGGAACATGTAGGTATCGCAAGGAATCCAACTTTGGGGCTTCATGCTTGCACAAGGGGTCCTTTTTGTTACTGATTCATCCCAGCTCCCCATCAGTTAACTTCCCAGCAAGTCTTTTTGACATTACCTTTAAAACAAGACCTGTAGGGGCCGGAGCGATAGCACAGCGGGTAGGGCGTTTGCCTTGCACGCGGCCGACCCGGGTTCGATCCTCGACATCCCATATGGTCCCCCAAGCACCGCCAGGAGTAATTCCTGAGTGCAAAGCCAGGAGTAACCCCTGAGCATTGCTGGGTGTGACCCAAAAAGCAAAAAAATAATAAATAAATAAAACAAGACCTGTAACCAGGCACCTCCCCACCTCCAGTACTATTAGATCCAAAACAAAATTATGATTATGATTCACCTGGATAAATTCAAAAGCCTCTTAATTGGTATCTTTGCATCCACTCTTGTCTTAATACATATGCTATTTTTTATTATTTTTTATTTTTTTATATGCTATTTTTTAAATCATGAAAAGGGGCAGGGAAATAACTCAGGGATGGAGTGCATATTTTACATGCAGAAGCCCAGGGTTTGATCATTGGTACTGCTAGGTGTGGTCCCCAAATGTGAACAAACAAAAGCATAATATTCTGGGCTATAAAATGGTATCCGTGCCATAGAAAACACTATAATTAAGCATAGAATTACCATATTACCCACCAAATACACCCAAAGGAATTGAAAACAGACATGCAAACGGATACCTGTATATTTATGTTCACAACTGCATTATTCACAATAGCCAAGAAGTGGAAGCATCCCAAGTATCCACTGACATAAATAAACAATATGTGATATATAGGGGGCCGGTGTGATGGTACAATGGGCAGGGCATTTGCCTTGCCTTATTGGAACCTTACTGGCCCAGGTTTGATCTCTGGCATCCAATATGGTCCCCTGAGCACCGCCAGAAGTAATTCTTCTGGGTAGAGCCAGGAGTAATCCCTGACCACCACCAGGCATGACCCAAAAAAATCAAAGAAAAAGAAAAAGATGTGATACATATACAATGAAATGCAATTCAGCCATAACGAGGAATTCTGCCACATGATGCGACTTAGATGAACCTGAAAACTCTTTGCTAAGGGAAATAAACTAGTCACAATTGGACAAATATGGTGTGATTCCACATCAATTTGAAGCGTATAGAATAGTCAAATTCATTGAGATAGAAAAGATAAGGATAGTTATCGGGCTTGGAAAAGAAGGAATTGGTAAGTTATTTTTTAATTGATACAGATTTTGAGTTTGTGAAAATGGAAGAGTTTTAGAGATGGTGAAGTTTGCACAGTAAGGTAAATGTTACTGAGTTGTACTTGTTGGCAGTTGGTTCATGCCTGGCAGTGCTGAGGGGTCCCGCCTGGCTCTGTGCTCTGGTGTCGCTTCTGATGAAGCACCAGGGGTCAAACCTGGGACTCCTGAATGGAAAGCACACAAAGCATGTGCTCCATTCTGTCACACAGGCCCTTGAATTGCATATTTAAAAATAATTGAGGGGCTGGAGTGATAGCACAGTGGGTAGAGCGTTTACCTTGCATGTGGACAATCTGGGTTCGATTCCCAGCATCCCATATGGTCCCTTGAGTACTGCCAGGAGTAATTCCTGAGTACATGAGCCAGGAGTAACTCCTGAGCATTGCCGGGTGTGACAAATAAATAAATACATAAATAAATAAACAAACAAACAAATAAATAAATAAATAAAATTGAGATGAGCCCAGCGAGAGTACAGCAGGTAGGGCGCTTGCCTTGCATGCTGCTGACCTGGGCTACATCCCTGGGACCCCATATGGTCCTCTGAGCACTGCCAGGAGTGATCCCTGAGCACCACCAGATAAGGCCCAACCCTTCCCCCAGAAAAAGGAAGTTGAAATGGCAATTTTTATGTTATGCATACTTTCAACAAATTGAGGGTGGGGGGAGTTACACTCAGTGGTGCTCTGCGCGTTCCCCCGAAATCTCTCTGGCCCGCGGAGAGACAACAGTGGAAAGCGCTCCTAATTGGGTGGGTTCTATGAGTGGTCCCGACCTGAAAATAAAACTGGTGAGGTTAGGAAGAAAGGGCTCAAGACAACACGTGCTGATCAAGAGCGTCTTTATTACCAGCCATGCTGGTTTTATACCTTTCTTAGCAGGGGGTTGGTACATGAGTTGTCAATCATCAGGGAAGTGTCTTCTCAGACCAAATAAGGAAAAGTTCGGGGCGTTCTTTGGAGGGCTACAATATTCTCTAAGAGTCGGTTGAGGAATAGTGGGTAGGGGAAAACAAGGGTTTATCTGGCAGGAACATCTGTCAGGAGGAATGTACAAGGCTTTTAGTGTAAAGGAAGGCATTCTACTTTACGGGCTCTTGGGGTCTCGTGGTTAACTGCCCTGGACTACTTTTACTTCTTGAATTTAGCTATTTCCTTTGTCACAAGGGCACCTGTGCCTCAGGTTATGCAAACGCTGGTAATGGAATTTTCCGGTTTGTCCAGAGCAAAGGTTGCGGGGTCTTCTTTTGTTCAGGGTCCTGAACAGTCTCCAACAGTGCTCAGGAGTTACTTCTAGCTCTGTGCACAGGGTTCACTTTTGGCGGTATTTGGAAACCATACGTTGCCTGGCCTCCTGCCTGCAATGCACATACTCAGCTTGTTTTCTCTCCAACCCACATCTTGCATCAATAATTATGTGTCAAATCAGGACCTCCTCTGTTCAAAGTTCACTGGTGGTGAGCTAGGGAGATGACCCAGAAGGCACACGAGAGTGCCAGCTTCCATCCCTGATCAACTTCATCGTACCCAGAGCACCAGGAGCAACCCCAGAGCAAGGAGCCAGAAGGAGTAGCCCACAGGTCCCACAATCACTACAAACACATAAAACCAAGTCAGAATTCTCCAGTGGCCAAAGAAATCCTCAACTTCCTTTAAGGCCCTATGTAGTTTATCTGACTGGGATCTACTGGGCTCCTGGTTCCCTCTGCTCCTGTGACACTGGCCACCTGGATGTTCCCTGAGAGTTCCCCACACTCCTGTCAGAGCCTTGAACTTGCACCCTCTGCTGTGAAAGCTCTTATCCCAGGTATCACTGTGCTTCAAACCTTCATCCCTTCAAAGGTTATCTTCTTATGCGCTCTTACCACATTATTTTGCTCTTTCTTTATTGGATGCAGACTACTGAGTCACACACCCTGCCCCCCACCCATGATCCCGTGCATCAACATAGCAGTTGAGGACTGGAGCAATAGTACAGTAGGTATGGTGCTTGCCCTGCACGTGGCCAATCCACGTCTGATCCCTGGCATCCCATATGGTCCCCCAAGCCCTGCCAGTAGTTGTCCCTGAGTACAGAGCCAGGAGTAATCCCTGAGCACCACAAAAACAAACAAAAAGGAAAAAAAAGAAAATTTTGCATAGAAACCTTTGTGTGATCTTCCCCAGAGTTTTATGAAATAGAAATTCTCTTTAACACCACTTTTAGGGGCTGGAGAGATAGATGGTACAGCAAGTAGGGTGCTTTTGTTGTTGTGTGCAGTAGATTCAGTTCCATCCCTAGCACTCCATATGGTCCCTTGAGCCCATCAGGAGTGATTCCTGAGTACAGAGCTAAGAGTAAGCCCTGAGCATGCTGGATGTGGCCCCACCCCCCCAAATTATAAAATTAACCCCCAAACTAAACATAAAAGGCTGTTGAGGGGCCAGAGCAATAATACCATGAGTAGACCACTTGCCTTGAACATGACTGACTTGGGTTT
This sequence comes from Sorex araneus, assembly GCF_027595985.1. NCBI lineage: Eukaryota > Metazoa > Chordata > Mammalia > Eulipotyphla > Soricidae > Sorex > Sorex araneus. The sequence goes on along the minus strand of NC_073306.1, from coordinate 43,626,832 downwards.
GATTCCTTACAACTCATATGGTACCTTGAGACAGCCAGGAGTAATCCCTGAGCACCGTTGGGTATGGCCAAAAGCAAACAACAACCAAAAAATTTTGTTGGATAAAATTAAGTTTCTTTACAGCTCATATTTCATGTGTTCTCTTTGCTCAGCCTTCCTTCTTGCTCCCCCACCCCAGGGACCAGCTGCAGACAAGAAGGCCTGTTTTGCATCCTTCTTCCCATAGCCTAGTGCACTGCTTGGTCCAGGAGGTCCTCGGGGTGTGTGTGGATTGAGTGGAAGCTTCTGTCTAAGTTTTGTTCATTTTCTACATCTGTTCATTGTCACGGTGGCTGAGTAGTGGAGGAATAGATGGGGTTCACTGCCGGCAGGTTCTATCTTTGCCATCTACGCACCAACATCCAACTACGATGAAGGAGAAATTGAGAAATTCTACATGGAGTTGGAGAAGTTCTATAAAAAAGACCACACCTTCTACAAGATCATTGTCGGTGATTTCAATGCCAAGATAGGACCGAGTAGGTCGCCCAAAGAACTCCACATCAGGATCCTGGCCTAGAATGATGGAACAAACAGGGTGAGAGACTCTCTGAGTTCATCATGTCGACCAAGACCATCCATGGTAACTCACAGTTCCAGAAGGCCGAATCTAAATGTTGGACGTGGCAGTCTCCCGGTGGACAGTTCCACAATGAAATTGACCACATCATATTCAATCGACGGTTTTGCCTGGCCGATGTCGCTGTTGTCCCAAAATTCCAAACGGGATCGGACCACTGTCTCCTTCATGCAAAATTAATTCTACTTCACAGAGCGGGGAGAAAGGACTGCAAAGTTTAAGTTTAAGAAGAGAACTCCCAGAATGACCACCAACTGGGACCTCTTTGGCACTATTGAGAAATATGGGAAGATGTGGTCGTTGACAACATTGACGAGGAATACGATTGACTGGTTCAGCACCTCCATGACTGCGCAAGAAATGCCGAGAGTGGGAAAGCCACAAACAGACGCCTGTTTGGAAACTCTCGAGCCCATTTGCCAATGTGGTTTGTCATGAGCCTCAGTCAATCACAAGCTAACGTCTGAGCTCGCAAAGCTGTGCAGAGAAGCGATAAAGGAAGACCTCAAAGAGAGAAGAGCAGCAGTATTGGCCAGTGTGGCAGAAGCCGAGAAAAGTATTCACAATGCTCGCCTGTCCTTTGCCAACTACAAGACCAAGATGACTGCCCTCCCACATCCTGATGGATCTATCACATCTTCCAGAAGGGCAATGGAGAGGATTACTCACAACTTCTACTCGGATCTCTTCGACAGCCACGTCCACCTACCCACATACCAAATTCCGCAGGATGGATATGTTGTTCCCAACATTCTCCCTTCCAAAATCCAACACATCATTTCATCGGTAAAGACGAGTACAGCACCCAGTCCAGACAAGGTCAGACCCGAACACCTGAAGAATCTGCCGCCAATACTCATCAATACACTGGCTCGGCTCTTCACATGTTACCTGTCTGAATGCAAGGTTCCATCCCAGTGGAAAACCAGCAGGACCGTTCTGTTGTACAAGAAGGGAGACATCCACGACATCGGCAACTATCGCCCAATCTGCCTGCTGTCTGTCGTCTACAAGTTGTTTACTTGTGTCATCCTGAATAGAATAGGCAGAACACTAGATGAAGGACAACCATGCAAGCAAGCTGGATTCCGAACGATCGACCATACCCACACAATGAGCAAGCTCATTGAAGTTTCGTGAGAGTTCAAGATGCCGCTCTGTCTAATGTTCATCGATTTAAAGAAGGCCTTTTATTCTGTTGAGACTGAAGCGGTCATCAAAGCTCTAGCCAAACAGGGCGTTCAAACTCAAGATCCTCCTCGAGCTGTATTATGGATTCACCACCAGGATCTCACCATTCTACAAGGAAGTGATCATTGACGTAAAGAGAGGGGCTCTGCAGGGTGATACCATTTCACTGAAACTCTTCAGTGCCATCCTTGAGAATGTCATGCAACGACTGGAAGGGGAAGGAATAGGAGTGAAGATAGTCGGTCGGCAACTACACCGCCTCCTCTTCGCTGATGATATCATTCTAATGACACCAAAGGCACAAGAGGCACAAATGCAGGCTGACTTCGACCACAAGTGTGGAAAGGTCAGACTACAGCTGAATCTCACCAAGACATTGTTCACGAAAAACAAACTAGTCCCTGATGTTCCACTTGCTCTCAATGGAATGAACATCTTCGAATGCAACAGCTATGTGTACCTGGATCAAGAACTCAACATGAGGAATGACTTGGCGCCAGAACTGTGCAGGAGAAAGAGAGCAGTGTGGAACGCCTTCAAGAGCATTGAAGAAGTTGTTAAAAGGATGAAGGACCTCCGGCTCCGGGCACATCTTTTCGACTCCACCATTCTTCCTGCTAACATAGCCTCAGATACCTGGGCCCTACGCAAACAGGATGAGAACGCTATTTGAGTATCCCAAAGAGGAATCTAAAGAGCTATGCTAGGAGTTTCACATTTCACTCAAGTGAGAGAAGGAATCCAGAGTTTCGAATTCTGCCGACAATCAAGAGTCAGGGACTCTGTCTTGTTTGCCAAGGCGTCGAAAATCAGACGGGTTGGACATGTAATGCGATTTAGAGACGACCGCTAGACTAGAGCTATTACCGACTGGGTTCCACGGGACGTCAAAAGACTGCTTGGCCGCCCATCTATGAGATGGTCAGACTTCTTCATCAAAACCCTGAACGAAAAAACAACAAAACAAAACAAAACAAAACCCTGAACGAATGGTTTGAGGCTCTTCGTGTTCCTGGAGCAAGCAGATACCATTGGGCCACACTAGCATGCGACAGGGACAAATGGAGATGTTACTGGCGCCTGCTCTAGCAAACTGAAGATCAACAGGATGACAAGTGATACAAGAGATATAAGTTTATGGTCACAACTTGACCTTGACTTCCCTCACTGCCATGATAATTTGGATTCAAATCTCAGCTTGGACCTTGCCTGTGTGAGACCCTACGTTTAATCTCTGGCACTGAAAAAAATCAAATTCCAGCTCAGCACTTCCCAGCAATGAGAACCTGGGCAAGTTCATTTTCCCTATCTTAGGGTCTTTTTATATTTTTCCAGCTGTGCTGATGAACTTGCACATTTAGTACTCTACCTTAAACTACATTACCCTGACCCTAAATTTTAGTGACTTAATCATTAAAATGGGGATGTTCCACTAAGTTCTATCTTGCAACGGATAGTGCACTGAAGTTCTAAAATGGGGATACTGAACTGGGCTCAGTACAAGTCAGGACCCTGGACTCGAGCCCTGACACCCCTTGGCCTCATGAAGACACTGGATATATCCCTTGAGATCCTCAAAACTGTTGGAGAGACACCTCAAAAACAGACAACCCAACCAAAGAAGGATAGCAAGGGAATATTGCTTCTGGTTATCGTGTGGATTAAACAAACAAGTGAAATACCAAACATCTTTACTTAGGCAGCAATTGTTGTATTTTTTTGGTTTTTTTGTACCACATCCAGCAGTACTCAGGACTTATTTCTGGCTCTGCATTCAGGGATTACTCCTGGTGGGGCTTGGGAACATATGGGGTGCCTGTGATTGAACCCAGGCTGCATGCAAAGCAAGCCTCTGTTGATGGTTATTTTTATTTTTGTGTTTTGCCACATAAAGAAGCCCTGGGGGCTACTCCGGTAGTACTTAGAGGGTCATGCAGTGCTGGAGATTCAACCAGGGCTCTCACAAGCAAAACATGCTCCATCTCTTTGAGCATTCCTATTCCCTGTTAAGTTTTTTCTGTTAGGATCCTCCTAGCAGACTCCCAGGGAGTTCTGACGCCAAGGTGCCAGCAGACGGCGCTGTGGACCCATTTCGCTGATGGGGATTCCAGCTTGGACTGATGGGAGTACTCTTAGGACAATGGCTTGCTTTTCTTTCTTTCTTTCTTTTCTTTCTTTCTTTCTTTCTTTCTTTCTTTCTTTCTTTCTTTCTTTCTTTCTTTCTTTCTTTCTTTCTTTCTTTCTTTCTTTCTTTCTTTCTTTCTTTCTTCCTTCCTTCCTTCCTTCCTTCCTTTCCTTCCTTTCCTCTTTCCTTCTTTTCCTCCTTCCTTCCTTTCCTCCTTCCTTCCTTCCTTCCTTCCTCCCTTCCTTTCCTTCCTTTCCTCCTTCCTTCCTTTCCTTCCTTTCCTCCTTCCTTCCTTCCTTCCTTCCTTCCTTCCTTCCTTCCTTCCTTCCTTCCTTCCTTCCTTCCTTCCTTCCTTCCTACCTTTCTTCTTTCTTTCTTTCTTTCTTTCTTTCTTTCTTTCTTTCTTTCTTTCTTTCTTTCTTTCTTTCTTTCTTTCTTTCTTTCTTTCTCTTCCTTCCTTCCTTTTTTTCTTTCTTTCTTCCTCTTTCTTTTTTAATTGAATCACCATGAGATAGACAATTACAAAGCTGTTCATGATTAGGTTTCAGTCATACCGTGTTCCAACACCCATCCCTCCACTAGTGTACACTTCCCAGCACCAGTGTCCCCAGTTTTTCCTCCTCCCTACTCTCCCCCGCCCCACCCTCTCTCTCTCTCTCCCCCCTCCCTCTTTCTCCCCCTTCCTTTCTCCCTTCCTCTGTCCCTCCTTTTGGGTATTGTGGTTTGCAATAGAGATACTGAAAGGTTATCATGTATAAGGATAGTGATTTCTTAACTCCTCTCCAGAGTCTGGGCTTCTTCATCTCATCTGCAGGCAGCCCAGTCTAGGAGGATTCTGGGAGGTGAAATTTCTAAATCCCAAACCTGCTTTGTTCTGCTCTGGGGATTCCAGCATAGAGTTGGCAGCCAGACGAGCCACATAATTTGTGGGGTCTAGAGGAAGAAGAAAATGTTCATGTTGCTCATACAGGCAGCACAGGACTTGTCTAAAAGTAGCAGAATGGTTCTAGTTCAACTTCTTGGACTATTAACATGTCATTGACATCTGGCTGAAGAGATAGTATACAGCAGGTAAGGTGCTTGCCTTGCACATGGCTGACCTAGATTCAATCCCTAGCACCATATGCAGTCCCCTGAGGTCTGCCAGGAGTAATCCCTGTGTGGAGAGCTCCAAGTAAGTTCTGAGCACTGCTGGACATGGCCTTCCAGAGAAACAAAACAAAAAGTTAAGAATTTATGAGCTAGTTGTTGAGTCCAACTATTATAAAGAATGAGATAGCACAGGGATGAAGGCACTTGTCTTACATGAAGCCTTCCTGAGTTCAATCCTTGGCATTGCACAGTCCCCCAGAACTGCCAGGAGTAACTATGAGAACCACCAGGTGTGACCCTAAATATCCCATATCCAAATTAATGCCTATAAACTTATAATTAAGTTATATAAGAACAGGGGGAGGGGGCTGAGGTGACCTTCTGCTTTTATAGGACAGTATTGCTATTTTCTTCTATGACAATAATGACAAATTTTCCCAGAAGGGAGACTGGGTTTGGATGCTTTGTGAAATGCCAACCAAAAATACAATGCTTCAATATTTTAATTATTTTAAGCTGAAGGCATTTGAAAAGCAGTTCATTCAGGGAGAGACTTTCTCAGAACCCTTATCTGCTTAATAATAGACCCCTGGTAGGAATCAGTTGTCATCAAGCATCTCCTTGAGGTTTCATCCACCATTTTGTGTACACAAATAATTGAGAAGGTCAATCTCCTCCACATACCACATAATAGCGATGGTCAGTGTCAGGCTGCACAGAGAGTGATGGTTCCTGCAAATGTCCTAGGTGTCCTGTAGGATGATCTAGACTTGGCTATATAAACTCTTGACTTTCACACAATAACATTTGCCTGAAGAAGCTTTTCTCCTTTTTTTCCTTGAGTTTTGGGCCAGATCCAGCATACTCAGGGGTTACTCCTGATTCTGAACTCAGAAATTATTCCTGGTGGCTCATGAGTGACCATATGGGATGCTGGGAATCAAATCTGGGTGGACCATATTAAAAAGCAAACTCCTTGACTTCTGTACCATTTCCCAAGCCCCTAAAAAGCCTTTTGCAAAGTGTGTTTGTGCAGTTAAGCAGAGTGTAACTGTATATGTAGATCTCACCCAGAGTTCTGAAGCTCCTCCTGGTGATGCTCAGCCCTAGGTCATGAGGAGAAAGGGTCAGTGCATGGAACTGTCATGCCCTGGGCCAGAGGTGCTCAAAGTCCACTCCAGGCACGCTTGATGGTGCTCAGCGGGCCAGGCGGTGTTGGGATTTGAACTCAGAGCTTCACACCTGCTGGGCATATGCTGTCACCTACACCATCTCCTCCACTGTAGCACTGTAGCACTGTCATCCCATTGTTCATTGATTTGCTTGAGTGGGCGCCAGTAACGTCTCCTTTCTGAGACTTGTTACTGTTTTTGGCATATCGAATATGCCATGGGTAGCTTGCCAGGCTCTGCTGTGCGGGCGGGATACTCTCAGTAGCTTGCCCGGCTCTCCGAGAGGGATAGAGGAACTGAACCCGGGTCGGCCACGTGCACTGCAAACGCCCTACCCGCTGTGCTATTGCTTCCTCATCTCCTCCACATACCACATTAATTCATCCATAATTAGATGCTTGCTTCCGTGTCTTGGCTATTGTAAATAATCTTGCAGATGCTATTGATCTAAAAAGGAAAATTACCTAGAGAGTTAATTCCCAAAGGCAGCAACCATTCTTATTGGGGTAGATGAATACAGGGAAAAGGTCAGACTTGTTTCTATTTGTTTATTCATCGTTTTTTGCCAAACACCACATATAGCCAGGGGTAAGCCCCATTCAGGGAATGCTCAAGGGACCATGTACAGTTCTGGGATCAAGCCAGGATTTGCCATTTTCAAAGCAAGCACCTTACTTACTCCTGTACTATCTCTCCAGCCCAGAACTGAGTCTGGGCTGAACTGAGGATAGTACAGGGGTTAAGGTACTTGCCTTGAATGCAAATGACCCCAATTCAATCCCTGGCACCACATATGTTCCTCCAAGTACTACTATCAATGATCCCTGAGCAGAGCCAGGAATAAGCCCTGAGCACTACAGGGGTGGCCCAAACCCACCCTCCCCAAAGACCTAGCTTAGTGGTAGAGTGAATGTCTTACATACACTGGATCCTGGATTTGTTCTTCAGTAACACATCTGTAACACCACACATGCACACACACACACACACACACGCATATACACACATCAATTTGGAAGCTAGAACTAGAGTTTTCAGACTTAGCAGAGAAAAATACAATGTTTGAAATGTGAATTTCAGGCAATATTAATTATCCGAAATTCAACTAGTGTCTTACATTTGTCTTTCTTTGCAGGGGAGAGGGATTTTTCCCAAGCAGTGCTCAGGGGATCCAGGAGACTCTCTTGGTGACACGCCCAGTGCGACTCTGACCCAACAAGACTAGAGGGCTCTAAGGCCATGCTAGTAGGTTTGGGGGACTACGCGGTGCCAAGACTTCAACCTAGGCAGGCGCTCCAGCCCTCTAAGTCAACTCCCTGGAACCTCTTTCGTTTTTCTTGGTTAAGTTTGGCAACTGCAGCTGGAATCAGTCGCTGAGGAGAGGAGGCTGCTTGGTAATAAGTGGGTCACTGAGAGGGGTGCAGTGAAACAGTCTGTGAATATCAGAAAAGTGCAAACTAAAACCCTTTCCTCAATCAGCTGTTGGGCCAGTTGACAGGGTGAAACGCAGGGTGGAGGAGAGACTGACAGTAGCAGGCAGGTAAGGAGGAGGACACCCCTTTTCTTCTGCCACCTTGTGACCACTCTGATCTCCCCTATTGTCAGCTGGCAAGGAAGGAATTGTGTGACCTGGGAATGTGGCTTGAGGCCATGAGGTTGACCGCAGAACTGACCTGTCTCCCCCGAAGTGACCCTTGCTGGTACTGCCCCTGTGATCCCTATTTTCACAACTTGTGTGTCACTTCTGAGCATCACAACAATGACAGAAACAACAGAAGGAAGTGTGATTTTCCCAGTCTCAGTTCCGCATCTCCAAGCTGGGCTTAGGGCTGAGAGATAGGACAGGGGTAAAGGCGCCTGCTTTTCATGCTGCTGACCCCAGTTTGATCCCTGGGACCGGACGGTCCTTAGCACAGAGTCAGAAATATTCCCTAAGCACTACTGGATGTCACTCAACCACACCCCCAAAACTGAGCACAGACAGTGGGTTGGAACACAAAAGATTAACAACCAGAACAGCTGGACAGCTGCCAAGAAGGATATTTTCTCATTGGAGAAGACAAGGCTATCTCAGATGGTAGGGTCTGGGGCTAGAGCAATAGCACAGTGGTTAGGGTGTTTGCCTTGCATTTCCCAGCATCTCATATGGTTCCCCAAGCACCGCCAGAAGTAATTCCTGAGTGCGTGAGCCAGGAGTAACTCCTGTGCATCGCTGAGTGTGACTCAAAAAAAGCAAAAAAAAAAAAAAAAAAAAAAAAAAAAACCACCTCAGCCTAAGACATAGTAGAGTAGGTAGGACACTTGCCTCGCATGCAATTGACCCAGCTTCAATTGCTGACACCCGTTAGGTCCTCTAAGCCCCCACCAGAAGTGATCCCTGAACACAAAACCAGGAATAAGCCCTGAATACCGATGGGTATGGCCCAAATACTCCCATCTCCCACCACCACCACAAATTTAACACCCGCGTAGGAAACCCTTACCATTCCTGCAACAGAGGTTCTAATAATTTCCTAGACAGTGACTTCTGAAGGTTCACAGTCTCCTTTTTTGATAGGATTATTTTACTGCAGTTTTCTTGTTCTATCTCTATCCCTGTATATCACGAGTATTGAATGATAGTAGATGCTTTCCACAGGTAGACTTCACGGGTAGGATGTCAAGCATGCAAGATGGCTCAGTAGCCTAGGGTGTACGCTTCGCATGCAGCTGCCCCAGCTTCAGGTTCAGTACCAGACACTGTGTCTCCAGCCTTCCTTTGGGAGTTCTCTGGTTCTCAGAGAAAGGCTGAGGGATGGGGTGGGGTAGGAGTGGGATGAAGGGAAAGGTGGAAATGGGTAGGTGGAGTTCAGGGGTAAAGCATTTGCTTTCTATGTACAAAGTTCTGGGGAATTTGTACAAAATCTTGGCATCAAAAAGAAAACCAGGGGAGGGGCTGGAGCGATAGCACAGCGGGTAGGGCGTTTGCCTTGCACGTGGCCGACCCGGGTTCTAATCCCAGCATCCCATATGATCCCAGCATCCCATATGGTCCCCTGAGCACCGCCAGGGGTAATTCCTGAGTGAAGAGCCAGGAGTAACCCCTGTGCATCGCCGGGTGTGACCCGAAAACCAAAAAAAAAAATCCAGGGGGCTGGAGCGATAGCACAGCGAGTAGGGCATTTGCCTTGCACGTGGCCAACCCGGGTTCGAATCCCAGCATCCCATATGGTCTCCTGAGCACCGCCAGGAGTAATTCCTGAGTGAAGAACCAGGAGTAACCCCTGTGCATCGCCGGGTGTGACCCAAAAAGCAAAAAAAAAAAAAAAAAACCAAAAAATGACCAAAAGGAGTGATAACATCAGGAATTAAACTGTTAAATCAGGTTTACAGAAATCATAGACCTTATCCCATACTACACTCAACTGATGATTTTCAGTCTAAAGGCATTGATAATGCTCAGAAATTCAATACTGTCCTATGCAGCTCCCATTTATTTGTTCTAATTTTTATTTTGAAAGCATGATTGATTTATAATACACTTAATGATAAAATTAATGATAGCTTTATGCATACAGTATTCTAATACCATGCCCACCACCACACTGGTCAGTGTCCCTCCACCAGTGACCCACGGATTCCTCCATCAATAATTCACCCAATAGCTCCCCATTTAGAGTATATCTTTTCTCCCTCACCTCCTGAATCACTTTAGTTTTCTTTAGTTTTCAACTTACCAGGTAAGGTTTGTTCTGAATGATATCTGAGAGCCATTGCTTCCACAAAAAGAATTATTTTGGTTATGGCACTTTGCCATCTATTTTTTTAAGAGTAAAGAAAAATATATTTTATTGTGAATTTATTGGTGTCTGCTTGAGCAAATCAATGAACAACAGGACAGTGTTACAGACAGTGCTATAGTGCTATTAATTTGTATACAATTCTGGTCTTCCACCTGACTCAGTTTTGTTATTATCTTAACATGTTTCTCTTCAGCTTCATTTTAAAAAAATTTTTTATTGAATTACCATGTGAAAAGTTACAAATATTTCAGGCTTAAGTCTCAGTGATACAATGCTCAAACACCCATCCCTTCACCAGTGCCCATGTTCCACCACCAAGAACCCCAGTATACTTCCCACCCCACCCCACCCCTGCCTGTGTAGCTGATAATTTTCACTTTACTTTCTCTTTACTTTGATTACATTAAATATTTCAACATAAAACTCACTATTATTATTTGGAATTTTTCCCCGGAATCAAACCTGCTGAAAAGGCAGCGTTTGATAATTTGTTTTCTCTTGCTGAGAATGAAGAGATATGAGGTCGCACGGCCACTATCGCCTGTTTTGGATTTCTGTATTTTAGTAGCTAAGTCCAGGGAAATTTGTGCCAAAAATTGCATTGTGTAGTGGGCCTTATAAGATGGCGGTCGCCACGCTGCCCCACTGGAAAGGAAAAGCCGAGAGAGAAAAACCTTTCCCCTCCTGGGGTAGCATGGGGCCGTGGCTTAGTTCACAGTCTGGAGGCATTTCTGCCTTGCCATCTTTTTTTTCTTTCTTTCTGGTATTTGGGCTGTACCTGGTGGTGCTCAGGGAGTACTCCTGGTTCTGTGCTCAGGGATCACTTCTGTGGTGCTTGGGGGGACAATATGTAGTGCTGGGGATCAAACCAAGTTCAGGTGCATGCAACACAAACACCCTACCTGCTGTCTCTGGCTCCAGGAGATTTCCCATCTTATATCTGATTAGTTTTCCCATCTTGTATCTGATTAATTACATGATCCATCCTCCATATTCTGATTAGTTATAATTTACATTAATTCATAAACTCTAGGGTTATTATTATTATTATTATAGATGTTGAGCCACACCCAGCACTGCTCAGGGCTTACTCCTGGGGGTTCAAGGGACCATAAGGGTGCTGGGGGTGGAACCTAGATCAGCTATGTGCAAAGCAAACACCCTACCCGCTGTATTCCAGCCCATAAACTCTAGGGTTAACTACAATTATTTACAGACAGACAGTACTGGTACATCCTGCTAAAAATAACTCATAATTAAGAATTTTCTGTTAGAGAGTACTGTTAGCTTGTTTACCAAGAGCATGGATTATTTGCATTTTATTATTAGAATTGACCAGGGACATTTCGTTCTTTTTCTCCAGGTCCCAGTAGAGAGAGGTAATGGGTTGTAGGTTTGAGGTTACCTCTTTCCTTCCCACTAGGGCAGTTTCTTAATCTCATAAAGGCAATTAACAACATATAGAGTTTGAGTATTAAATTTTTTTCCATAAGCTAGTAATAAAACCACAGAGCTGAGGCACTCACACCAGAGGGCCAGGCATGAGCCTGCCAGAGTGCGCGAATATTCACTGAAACATACTCTAGGTTTCAACTGGGGATAAAATATGGGTTGGGGGGGCCGGAGCTATAGCACAGCGGGTAGGGCATTTGCCTTGCACGCGGCCGACCCGGGTTCGATCCCCGGCATCCCATATGGTCCCCCCAAGCACTGCCAGGAGTAATTCCTGAATGCAAAGCCAGGAGTAACCCCTGAGCATCGCTGGGTGTGACCCAAAAAGCAAAAAAAAAAAATATGGGTTGGGGAAGTGGCATTTGGAAGTGACACAGGAGGAGCAGCCATAGTCTTCAGAGGTAACCACGCACTTAAGGACCCAGGGGCATGGCTCAGGGGTAGAGCACCAGTCTCAATCTCTGATCCCGCCTCCCATTGTCAAGTGTGACCCGTCTCACTGCTGGAGTGACTTTAGCACCATCACTAAGTATTCTGAGCACTGCCACCACATGTGTGATCTCCAAGCACTGCAACTGAGACCAGGACAATAACAAGGGGCAAAGGGAAAGTATTCACTGGAGAATAAGGCTAATTCCCACGTTAGCAAGCCAAGCCAGAGCTGCCCTTAGGCTAAATGACAATGTGTATATTTTATTTTACTTATTTAAAAAAATTTTATTAGTGAATCACCATGAGGTACAGTAGTTACAAACTTACAAACTTTTGTGTTTGCATTTCAGTCATACAATGATCCCTCCACCAGTGCCCATTCTCCTCCACCAACGTTCCCAATATCCCTTCCACCACCCCCACCCCATCCTTCACCACCCCACCCCACTTCTGTGGCAGGGCATTCCCTTTTGTTCTCTCTCCTTTTGGGTATTATAGTTTACAATAGAGGTATTGAGTGGCCATCGTGTTCGGTCTATAGTCTACTTTCGGCATGCATCTTTCAACCCAAATGGGTCTTCCTGACACCCTTTACTTGGTGGTCCCTTCTCTATCTGAGCTGCCTTTACCCCACCACGTGAGGCCAGTTTCCAAGCCAAGGAGCAGACCTCTTGGTCCTTATCTCTACTACTCTTGGGTGTTCTAAGGTCTCCCATTCTCTATGTCTATCTCTCTCTTTCTGACTCATTTCACTTAACATGATACTTTCCATGTTGATACACTTATATGCAAATTTCATTACTTCATCTTTTCTAACAGCTGCATAGTATTCCATTGTGTAGATGTACCAAAGTTTCTTTAACCAGTCATCTGTTTTTGGGCATTCTGTTTTTTTCCAGATTTTGGCTATTGTAAACAGTGCTGCAATGAACATATAAATGCAGATGTCATTTCTACTATACCTTTTTGCCTCTCTGGAATATATTCCCAGAAGTGGTAATGTGTATATTTTAGAATAAATAAACACAAACTTTACTTCCACAGAGGAGCAACATATTTGGTTTTGTGACCATATCATGATTTCCTCAATAAGAACATCAATACAGTCTAGAATTTGGAAATGCAGAGCAGAAGGCATGTTCAGAGGATGGCTTTGCCCTTGTGTCAGATGCAGGCCCCATGCTATGGCTCATTGTTGGGAGGAAGCAGGGCCACACCTTTCTCAGAGTCTAAGCTGTTGTAGGTCCCGCTTATTGCTCTAATCAGATAGCCCCAAACAGACGTGCCGCTTCTGCTCTTGTGTCCTGTTGGGTTTGCCCAGTTGCTCCTGACTCGACTATTCCAAGTTGTATACCCACATTCACACCTGTGGACTCTCTCCAGCTCCCAGCCCCCCCAAAGACATGAATAGCCTGTAGTTCTCTAGAAGTTCTCCTTGTTTTTTTTTTTCTTTTGCTTTTTGGGTCACACCCAGTGATGCACAGGGGTTATTCCTGGCTCTGCACTCAGGAATTACCCCTGGAAGTTCTCAGGGTACCATATGGGATGCTGGGAATCGAACCTGGGTCAGCCTGGGTCGGCCTCGTGCAAGGCAAGTGCCCTACCCGCTGTGCTATTGCTCCAGCCCCCTAGAAGTTCTCCTTGGAAAGAAAATATCTCATTGTTCCAAGGGCTCCTCACTGGCACAGCTGGCGGCCATTGCTGGCCACAGTCCATGTGGAAAGTATACTGAAATCCGACACGCCATTTCGTCGGTAAAGACTTGTACAGCACCCAGTCCAGACAAGGTCAGACCCGAACACCTGAAGAATCTGCCGCCAGTACTCGTCAATACACTGGCTCAGCTCTTTACTTGTTACCTGTCTGAATGCAAGGTTCTGTCCCAGTGGAAAACCAGCAGGACCGTTCTGTTGTACAAGAAGGGAGACATCCACGACATTGGCAACTATCACCCAATCTGCCTGCTGTCTGTCATCTACAAGTTGTTCACTCGTGTCATCCTGACTAGAATAGGCAGAACACTAGATGAAGGACAACCATGCAAGCAAGCCGGGTTCCAAAAATGATTCAGCACGATAGACCATACCCACACGGTGACCAAGCTCATTGAACTTTCGAGAGAGTTCAAGATGCCACTTTTGGAAGGGAGGACGTTGGGAATGACATATCTATCCTGCGGAATTTGGTATGTGGGCAGGTGGACGTGGCTATCAAAGAGATAAACATCTTATAAATCCGTCATTCATGTAGAAGATGCAAGAGGTAGAAATTTGGTGAAGAATTTCTGGATATCATCAGAAAATGCAATCCTTTAAAAAATGGCGGGGGGGGGGCAATTTCGGGTCACAACCAGTGGTGCTCAGAGACTACTTCTGGCCCTGTGTTTTGAGAGCCATATGTAGTGCTGGGGATAAAATGGGACAAAAGGTTTGCTTTACTCCTGTCCTTTATCTCCAGTCCAGAAAATACAACCTTTCTGTTCTTTCCTAGAATTTTATTTGTTTTTCTTTTACAGAGGAGTGGCTGGACCACCCAAGTAGAAAAACACTGTTTTAAGTCAACTGATAATTCCCAACCAGACATTCACCGTCTGAGGAATACTCACAGGTCGGAAAAAGAGGCCTCATTTCTCTCCCTCTGTGTTTTCATGCAAAGCCTAGACATTCATTACAGGGAAGTTGGCCCAAACAGGACAGGAAGTCTACCGCTCCAGACTTGGCGTCCTGGCTAAAGTACCTGGCGCTTTGCCTTGCAGGGAGGGCTGTGCGACTCCCCGAGGAACAGAGGTCTATGCGAGCCTGTGTGGAGTCACAAACGAGTGCCATCGGGTTCCTGAAGCCGGCACGCGACAAGAGTGACCTGCTGTCGGCGGAGAGATGTAGGTGTTTGTGGGGGTGGGCTCTGCGCTCATCACTTGCAGAGCAGCTGGTGCATCCCAACCACCTGCCTCGCATCTGCCCCTGGGAGTCAGAGCAGCTGAAGGAGACCTGGCCTACGGCGGGGAGGGGGTGGGGAGGGGGCGGGAGGGGGCGGAGCTAACGCGGGGCGGGGCTAACGTTCCGGGCGGAGGCGCGGGGCGGGGCTAGCATCCCCGACGCGGAGCAGGGGGAGGGGCCAACGTTCCGGGCGCCTGCGCACACACGCCCGTACCGCACCGCCGTTACCCGCCGGTCTCCACTGTGTTGGCGCTCCTTGCACTCTCCACGCTTAGGGCTCTCGTTCCTGTGCTTTCCCGGCCCTCTCGGGGGTCGGGACAGCTGCAGCTCCTCGCCCTCCCCGAGCTCTCAGGCATCTTTGTGCTCCACTTTGGCCCCACTGGGGTCTTGCCGGTGCAGCCGCAGCTGCCTCAGTAGCTATGTTTTTTCAATAAGTTGTTTTGAGGGTTTTTTTTTTTTTGGGGGGGGGGCGTGGAGTGTACCTTACTGGCTGTGCTCTGGATTTATTACTTACACCGTGCTCGCTCCTAGAGGGGCTTGGGGAACCGTATGTTGTGCGGGGACATGGATCCCAGACTGGCCACGTGGCAAGGCAAATGCCTTAAGCCTTGCACTAGCTCTCCAGCCCCCTCACTAGCAGCCTTGGCAGCTTCAGCCCGCTCTCTCGCGCTCTCTCCCTCACTCCCTCCCACCACCCTTGCCCCTCCCTGGACCCTGTGCCCACCACCCTCTGGTCTCTGAGTTCATCTCAGTGGTAGCAGCTGGCCCCTCGCACTTCACCCCTCCAGCAGATGGCCAGCATTGCTCAGCCATCCCCAGGCTTGTCCCCAGGTAGGGTAGCAGCGGTTCTGGAGATGACACACCCTGCCACAGCAGCTTCTATTCTCTCAAGAAGCTGCTCCTCTGTCCCTCACAACCTGTGTCTGGTCCCCACTCAGCTGGGGGACTCAGAGGGGAACAAAGGAACAAAGCTGATTAGAATACCAAGGACCTTACTCTCTGCAAACCTACCGGTAGGCATACATAAGAAGTACCCAAGGTCCTACTGTTTGTCTGGGTCTTCTTCCTGAAGTCTGTTCCTCAAGGTCCCACTGTTTTGCCTAAATCAAGGAATCTTTCTCACCCCAGGCCCCTAAATGTGTCAATGGACAAACAGCCCCTTACAGAATAAAGACCTAACTCCATCATCGAGGAGAAAAATCCTAACACTGCCATAAGCCTTAGACCCATGAAGGGTGGTTTGCCAAAGTTCAGGGCATTTTGATACTAAATCAGCAATGATATAATAAGCCCTATAACATACCAGATCAAATCTATAGGGATAGTAAGAACGCCTCCAAAGCCCAGTTTCTAGGAATGTACCCTAAAAAGTCCCTTTAGGAGCTGGAGTAATAGCACAGCGGGTAGGGCGTTTGCCTTGCACGTGGCTGACCCGGGTTCGATTCCCAGCATCCCATATGGTCCCCTGAGCACCGCCAGGGGTAATTCCTGAGTGCAGAGCCAGGAATAACCCCCTTGCATCACTGGATGTGATGACCGCCTCTCATCAAAAAATGTCCCTTTATACTAACAGTCAGAAAGATAACTAAACTTTCTAGCACAGGACATGTGTGCTCCAGCCATAAAATATACCTTAAATTTAGAGGTATCCATAAGGTATTTGGATAGACACAAGAAATATAGAATTACACTGGTGAAGGAATTGGTGTTGGAACATTGTATATCTGCAATGTATATTCAGTCATGAATAATTCATGTTGATTCAGTAAAATTTTTTTTCTTTTTTGGGTCACACCCAGCGATGCACAGGGGTCACTCCTGGCTCTGCACTCAGGAATTACTCCTGGCAGTGCTCAGGGGACCATATGGGATGCTGGGAATCAAACCCAGGTCGGCTGTGTGTAAGGCAAACACCCTATCTGTTGTGCTATGTCTCCAGCCCAATTCAGTAAAAATTTTTAAAAATTGTGGAATTAATAGCACAGGGTGAGTTCCACGTACTGTTAAAAATAAAGGTTAAGCCCTTTTCTAATACACAAAAAAACATTAAGGAGCGGCTCCTTCACCCCTGAATGGCCATGATCCCAGAGGCACACAAACCAGTCTCGGAATGCATCGGCTGCTGGCAGAAATGCTCCTGAATTGTGAACTAAGCCCCTGGGAGGGGAAGGGTTTTTGTCCTTTGGGCTCTTCCCCTTTGCAGCAGCATGGTGACCGCCACCTTCCAGAGCCAACTGGACAGAGAGGTAGGAGCTTGCAGTGATGGGCCGCATGGGAAATCTCCATGGGGGGCAGAATTGGCCAGTCTCCCACCCAAATGGGACGGAACAGCTGCCCACGAACGGCTCCTCCGCTCCTAAACAGCCGTGATCCCAGAGGCACACCAACGTAGTGGTGCCTCAACACATTCTCTCAGCTCAGAACGCAGTGGCTTCTGGCAGAAATACCTCTGGACTTAATTACTAAAATACCAGAATTCCGAAACCACATGGCCACTATCGTGGCTGTGTGACATCATACGCTTTTCATTATCAGCAATAGAAAACTAATTATTTAATGATGCCTTTTCGGCAGGTCTGATTGTTGAGGGAATATTCCAGATAATAATAGTGGGCTTTCTGTCAAAAATTGAATGTAAACAAAGCAAAGAGAGAGTAAAGTGAAAATCACTGCCACACAGGCAGGGTGGGGGGTATACTGGGGTTCTTGGTGGTGGAACTTGTGCGCTGGTGAAGGGATGGGTGTTTGATTATTGTATGACTGAGACTTAGACCTGAAAGCTTTGCAACTGTTCTTACGGTGATTCAATTAAAAAAAAAAAAGAGTTAAAAAAAAAAATGAAGGTTAAGGGACCAGTGACCTGACTTTCTAAGTTAGGAGGTAGGACTAGTCAAGCCCAGGAAGGACTGATGCTCTTCTGTCTGATGAGTGCTTTGTTGCCATGAAGCGCAGACCCTGCGGTGGGCTGAGCTGGCCAGAGACAGAGCAAGGAGAGCCATCCTGGATCAAGAAGCAGCTCGCTTGACCTCTCTGGGTATTTGGCTTTGCGAGAGACAAGTAATCTGCTTTTCCTTAATGGACAGTATAAGCTTGTCTGATATTTTGTCTCTTGTGGTACTGAGTTTTGTTTTTTATTTTCACTCCTGACTCTGTGCTCAGGGTTCACTCCTGGAGGTGCTTAGGAAACCATATGTGATGCTGGGTATTGAACCAGGGTTGGGAGCATACAAATCAAGTGCCTTAGCCCTTTTACTGTATCTCCAATACCTTAAAGTATTGTTATCTCGGACTGGTGAGTTAGTTTTCCAGGTCATGCTTATGCCTGACATCAGCAGGCAGCAATTCTGAGCATGCTTATGTGCTAGCACCACCAGGAGGCCTGAGCAACAAACTCAGAGTAGCCCCCAGCATGGCGAGGTGTGACCCCCAAATAAATGAAAAACATTATTACTATCTTTAAAGTGATGAGGCTGGGGCAACAGTACACAGGATAAGGCATTTGCCTTGCATGAGGATGACCTGGGTTTGATCCCTGACACCCCATATAGTTCCCTGAGCATCGCCAGGAATGCTTCCTGAGTGCAGAGCCAGGAGTAACCCCGGAGCATTGCCAAGTGTGGCCCAAAACCCAAAAATTTAAAATAAAAATTAAAAATATATTTAGGGGCTGGAGAGATAGCACAGCGGGTAAGGCGTTTGCCTTGCACGCGGCCGACCCAGGTTCAAATCCCAGCATCCCATATGGTCCCCTGAGCACAGCCAGGGGTAATTCCTGAGTGCAGAGCCAGGAGTAATCCCTGTGCATCGCCAGGTGTGACCCAAAAAGCAAAAAAAAAAAAAAAAAAAAAAAATATATTTAAAAAGTGAGCTGTAGCTTTGTTTTTGGCCTGCTTTAAAATTTATTCTAAGACAGTTAACCACTTCTACTACTTCCACCATAACTCCAACAATTGGTATTTTTCAGTGGGGCTACTGTTACAATATCATCTCTTTCTCTGCTGAAGATTCAAAGTTATCACACTTGAAAAACCAAATCAAACTTCCCTAAACTTGCCTGGAAAAATTACAAAATTTGGTGTTTTTTTTTTTTTCTGCTTTTTGGGTCACACCCAGCAATGCACAGGGGTTATTCCTGGCTCATGCACTCCGGAATTACTCCTGGTGGTGCTCAAGGGACCATATGGGATGCTGGGAATTGAACCTGGGTCGGCCGTGTGCAAGGCAAATGCCCTACCTGCTGTGCTATCGCTCCAGCCCTTCATTACAAAATTTGGGAGCCTAATACAAAATAAAAACAAAGAACAGAGAGAGTACAGTGGAGAAGGTTCTTGTCTTGCATGCAACTCACCTAGTTCACAAACCCTGGGCTCCACAAATGGTCCCTTGAGCCCCACCAGGAGTGATCTATGATTAAAGAGGCAGGAATAAGTCCTGAGTACCACCTGGTGTGGCCTCAAAACAAACATATAAAGTTTATTTGCTGAAAAATTATGAAGAATTATGATTGGGCTGAGAAATGACTCAGTGATGGAGTGCATGTCTGCATGTTTTGCATGTATGAAGCCCTGCGTTCAATCTCAAGCACACACGTATGCACACACATGAGAGTGAGAGAGAGAGAGAGAGAAAGAGAGAAGAGAGAGGGAGAGAAGAGAGAGGGAGAGAATGACAAGAGAGCAATAGCAGAGCATTTGGCCAAGCACTGAACTTTCTGAGCATGCAGCCATGCCTAACATACAGGTTTCACAGCATTAAACTGGTCAGATTGTCATTCATACACCTCCTCACCCCAGTGACCTCCTGTTTCTGAGGCATGCATCAGGCTGTTTCAGAGCCTTTGTATCAGCACTCCTTCCATCTGAAATGTTCCTGTTTCTCCTCATCAGGGTCTCGGGTGAAAGGTCATCTGACCCAACCTAACAACCCATTAATAGCTCTTTTTTTAATTTGTTTGTTTTGTGGCCACACTTGTGGTACTCAGGGCTTACTCCTGACTGCAACTCAGGAATCACTCCTGGCAGTACTCTGGGAACCATATAAGATGCCGGGATTGAACCAGCAAGTACCCTACCTGCTGTACTCTGGCCCCACCACTAAAGCACTCTTGATTGTGTCAACCCTGTGTTCTGTTTTTTTTTTTTTAATTTAATTTTATTTTATTGAATCACCATGTGGAAAATTACAATGCTTTCAGGCTTAAGTCTCAGTTATACAATGCTGAAACAACCATCCCTTCACCAGTGCCCATATTCCACCACAAAAAAAAAACAAACAAAAAAACAGTATACCTCCCATCCCCCCCCGCCCCCCCCCAAACTGATAAATTTCACTTTACTTTCTCTTTAATTTGGTTACATTCAATATTTCAACAAAAAACTCACTATTATTGTTAGGAGTTTGCCACTAGAATCAGACCTGTTGTGAAGAGATATGAGGTTACGCACCCGCTATTGTGGCTGCGCGGTTTTGGATTTCTGTATTTTAGCAAGTCCAGGGAAATTTCTTCCAGATATTGGATCATTGCAAGCTTATAACTCTCATCTGTGTTCCTCATAATATGGCGGTCACCACACCCATTCCCCCCACCCCCGCAAGGAAAAGGAGAGAGAGAGAGAGAGAGAGAGAGAGAGAGAGAGAGAGAGAGAGAGAGAGAGAGAGAGAGAGAGAGAGAGAGAGAGAGAGAGAGAAATACCTTTCCCCTCCTGGGCAGGCATGAGGCCGCGGCTTAGTTCTCAGTCTGGAGATATTCTGCAAGGAGCTGCTGGTACCAAAAGTAGTTTAGCTGGCCTCTGGAATCATGCTCATGCAGCTGCAGAGAGGCCGCACACGTGCGGCCCCTGGGATCACATATCGGCGGAGGGAACCCTGTGTTTTAATTCTTTGCCAAACTCTTCGTATTACCTTCCTCCCACTTCCCTTCCCTCGCATGTTGTGATTACTGGTGGGTGGTATATAAATTGGGGTATGGTGCACACTTTTTTGGGGGGCACACCTAGTGATACTCAGAGCTTACTCCTGGCTCTAAGGTCAGGGATTCCCGGCAGAGCTTGGCTACCATATGGGATGCTGGGAATTGAACCTGTGTTGGCCATGTGCAAAGCAAGTGCTGCCCCTGCTGTTCTAAGACTCTGGTGCACACTTTTAGTTGTGGTACAAATAAACAGGCATGCTGGGGATTGCAATCTTTTAGTTGTGATGCTTGAAAACATCGTGGTTGTAATGCTAGGCTTGGATCACTGTGATAGTTACACAGTGGCACTCCTGGCTGTAGTGTTCACACAGCTTTAATTACACTGCTTGCACAATATCACTAACTCCACTGTGGCCCCAACAGTCCCACACAGCAGAGTTGCTAGGATTATGCTTGTGTGTATAGGCAGCATCAGGGATTGAACTTGCAGCCTTACTGAGTATGCAATGCTGGTTCCTAATAGTTGAGCAATCTGGGACACTTTCCAGTTTGGTTATTTGACCGTTTCCCCTAGTTAAGGCTTGAATTGTGGGAGCCCTCCCCCTGCCTCCATTCCTGTGTAAAAGCCTTAACCCACTGTACCTGCAATGAGACCTTATTTAGTAATAGTGTCATTGCAGATGTGATTAGAGGTCATGCTCTGGTAAAGGTAAGTCCCAAATCTAATAGGACTGATGTCCTTATGAAAAGGGGTAAGTTTGACACAGAGATTTAAATGGAAGATGAATAGGAAAATGATGGTCTCCAGCCATTTCTTTCATAGCTCTCAGAAGAAACCAGTTCGATTCTTCTAGAACCAGGAGAAATCAATTCTTGTTGAAGCAGCACTAGAAAGGATTCAAAAGCCTACTCCCTGTGAGAGCTATGGTAACCAGGTTCGTCTTGTTCACAGGCAGCCCTGAAGTTTCTTAGCTATCTTGGTTTCATGTGCTGACAGGAACCTGAAAGTCTTTATAGAAGAGGGTGGTCACTGTATCACTGTATCAGTCATCCCTTTGTTCATCGATTTGCTCGAGTGTGCACCAGTAACGTCTCCATTGTGAGACTTATTGTTACTGTTTTTGGCATATCGAATACCCCACGGGGAGCTTGCCAGGCTCTGCCGTGCGGGTGGGATACTCTTGGTAGCTTGCCAGGCTCTCCGAGAGGGATGGAGGAATCGAACCTGGGTGGTGGTCAATGAAAACCTGTTGAGACAGTACAGCGGGTAGGACATCTGCCTTTCACATGGCCGACCTGCGTTCGATCTCCAGCATCCTATATGGAGTAATCTCCGGGTGTGGCCCAAACTCCTCCCTCACCCATTCCCCACGAAATAATAACCTGTTGAGTAGATGAAAGCTTTTCACTCGTTTCTGGACTTCTCTTTTCTTTTTTTTTTTTTTCACGGAGAGTGCTGGCAAATGCAATGTGTTTGCGCTGGTTAAGTCACAGCTCTTTCTGCAAGCACGGTGTGCTTCCAGCTCTCCCGACAAAGAGACCACTACTCCGCAGGTCCCTCAACAGGGACTCCAGACCCAATCGAGCTCCAGCCTGCACAAACGCCAGTTCTCGCCCCTTTGGGCATCTTGGTACTTGTAGTTTTGTCTGCGAGCTCTGTGCCCGAAGCACGGACGCCGAGACCACAACTCCCATCGCGCCGCGAGCCGCGCCGCCCTCAGCGCGCATCCTCGGAGCGGACGCGGCCATTGACGAAGCTGCTGGCCCAGAGCTCCGCCTTCCTGAGCCTGAGTGCTTCTGATTGGTCGGCTGCCCCGCCACTCAGCGCAGGGGCGACAGGTGAATGAAAGGGGGCGTGTCGGTGCGCGTAGCTCGGCGGCGGCGCGACAGGAACCAGCTGAAAGGTGAGAGCCCCGAAGCGGGTTCACGCGGCCGTTTTCATCCACTTTGGGGGAAGATTCTGGGCACCCCAGGAGGTCCGCCCGGCCTGGGAGGCCGCGGACCCGGAAGCTCCCAGTCGGTGGCCTTCCTTGGACCGCCCGGCCCGGGAGACCCCCGCGACCCCCGCCGCGCGAACCGCGCTTTAAGAGCGACCCCCTCGGTCCCCATCTGCGTGGGGGAGGCTGGCGCGGCGGCAGATGTCCCTTCCCCCGGCCTCGGGCAGCGCCCCGAGTTGTCCTGCGGGCTGTCGGGGCGCTGGCCACTGGGACGGGGCCGGAACGCGAGGACTCGGCCGGACTGGAGCAGTGCCCGCCGCAGCGACGGTCACTCTGTCCACGGGAGGCCAGGACAGGGCCAAGGCCCGGCTGCCACCGCCTGGAAGCGAGGACTGTGCCCAGCCCTTGGTTCCTACGGGGCCATCGGCTTGGGCGGGAGGATCTCCCGGGCTTGCGAGCAGTTTACCTTTGAACCAGGGGTGCTTCTGACCCCAAAATTCCTTCTGTAGGATGGGACCCCTCCCCCTCACAGCCCCCTCCACTCCTGCCGTGGGCGACGGAGAGTTCTCCACCCTTCCCACCCCGTCCTTGGAGGTTTGGGCATCAGGTCAGCATCGCGGCGTCGAGCACCAGCGGGGGAGCCAGCCACTCCGGGTTGCGTTCTTGATGAGGCGGGTTCTCGGTATAGATTTGGTGGATGATGTTGTGCCAGATCCGGATCGCACTCTTTGAAGTTTGGGGTCGCTCCAGGGGTGTCGCCGATGGAATGCAGGGCCCTCCGCATGCCAGGCACGTGTGTAGCCCGCCTTTGAAGCCCCAGCCCGGGGCCCTTAGTAACAGGGAACCTCGGCCTCTTCTGCCAAAGAGAATGCAGTGATCGTATCCACTGTCCTAGCTTACTGTGAGGTGAAAATCAGCTGGCACTTGAAAACTATTGTGCATGGGGGTGGAGAGACAGGATGGCTGGTAGGGCTCTTGCCTTGCACCAGAAGACCTGGTTTGATCCTGGACACCTCAAATGGTCCTTCTAACCCAGCTAGAAACAAGCCCTGAGCAATGCCAGGTGTGGCAGAGAGAGACAGACAGAGAGACAGAGAGAGAGAGAGAGAGACAGAGAGATAGAGAGACAGAGAGACAGAGACAGAGACAGAGACAGAGAGTTTACCATCCACCAGTTTCATTATTCCAGGCTTGGTGAGACTGTGGCAAGTTTGGAGTCTTATTGCAAAGAGTCAGTGGGTGGAATTCTGGGCTGCTTTGTGCCCCCCACAGAGTGAAGCAGCCTGTGATCTGGCTAGGATTCGAGTCCTGTCCCCACTGTGGGAGTTGCTAGTGGGTGGCAGAGTTGACATCTGCCCTCTCCTGGAGGATGGGGCCTATACTTGGTTCCTTTCCCTATTCTTGGCATCCTCCACGGGCCAGACAGAATACGTAGCCAGTATTTATTGAAACGCTCATTGGAACAGCAGGGAAGTTGGGAAGGCCCTTGTCAGACTCTTAGCCCCGAGAGTTTCTTTTCTGGGAGCAGTGAAGATGACAAGTGGGATTAATGTGAATCAAAATGTCCATGTAGGAATATGAAATATCATAATGTGAGACTAATACCCTAGGAAAGTAGAGACAGGGCCAGGAAGATTGCTCCACAGTTGTAAGTCAGCCTGCCTCATGAGCTGGGGGAGAAGGCAGCTGGGATAGAGAAAGGATCACTAAGTCAAGGATGGTTGGAGGGATTGCTCAGGATGGGAGATGTGTGCTGAAAGTAGATAAAGGACCAAACATGATGACCTCTCATGGTCTGTATTGCAAACCATAATACCTATAAGTAGAAAGAGAGTAAGAGGGTAATTGTCTGCACAGAAGCAGGGGGAGGGGAGGGATGGAGGGATACTGGAGACATTGGTGGTGGAAAATGTACATTGGTGGAGGGATGGGTGTTTGATCATTGTATGACTGAAACTCAAACATGGAAGCTTTGTAACTGTAGCTCACAGTGATTCAATAAAAAAAGAGAGAAAAAAAAAAGAACCCCCCACAAAATGTCCACATTGTATGCCTACAGCAGGATGTGGGCAGGGTGTATGCCTTGTGCACGGCCCACCTGGATTTTTCTTTGGCATGGCATGTAATCTACTAAGCATCACTAGGAGTGATCTCTGAGCACAGAATAGGAAGTAAGCCTGAGCATGATCGGGTGTGACTCCATTCTCCCTCCACACACACACACACACACACACACACACACACACACACACATGCAAAAGTATATGGATAGACTGAGCATGGTCGGGTGTGGCTCCATTCTCCACACACACAGACACACACGCGCGCGCGTGCGCAGAAGTATATGGATAGACCTGACACAGTAGAATCTAGAAGTATGTTTATTTATTTGTTGGGGATCACACTTGGCGGTACTCAGGACTGACTCCTGGCTCTACACTCGGGGATCACTCCTGGCGGGGCATGGGGGAAGGGGGCTGGGGTACCAGGGGTTGAACCTCAGTTGGCCACAGGCAAGGCAAGAGCTGTGCCTGCTGTACTGTCTCTCCAGACCCAAGATTTAGAACTTTTTTTTTTCTTTTTGGGTCACACCTGGCAATGCACAGGGGTTACTCCTGGCTCTGCACTCAGGAATTACTCTTGGCGGTGCTCAGGGGACCATATGGGTTGCTGGGAATTGAACCTGGGTTGGCCGAGTGCAAGGCAAATGCCCTACCTGCTGTGCTATCACTCCAGCCCCAAGAATTTAGAACGTTTTCAGAGAGAAAAAGGAACCTCTTCCCATGAGAGCTGGAAATGTCCTGGCAGGAACCCTGTATATACCTCCCAAGTGTGCCAACTCTCCGGGGCTAAACTTGGAGACAAACACATGGGAGGCAAGCGCTCCGTGCTGAGCCATACCCCTGCCTACTCTGGTTTGCCAAATCTGTGCCCCTCTGCGCCCCCCCCCCAACTTTGTTTAAAAAAAAGAAAGCAGTATGTGTTCAAGAAGAGAAGAGAAAGGGAGAGAAAGAGAGAGGAGCACTAGTGCTGCCAGGTGTGACCCAGAAACAAAACTGAAAAAGGTCAGAAAACTACCGGGAGTGACCCAAAAACTGCCCGTTTGAAGTTTTTTTGTTTTGTTATTGTTTTATGGGCCCACACCTGACACTGATCAGGGTTCACTCCTGGCTCTGTGCTCAGGGATCACTTCTTTTTTATTTTATTTTATTTTATTTTTTGCTTTTTGAGTCACACTCGGTAATGCACAGGGATTACTCCTGGCTCATGCACTCAGGGATTAACTCTTGGTGGTGATTGGGGGACCATATGGGATGCTTGCTGGGAATCGAACCCGGGTCGACCGGGTTGGCCATGTGCAAGGCAAGCACCCTACCCACTGTGCTGTCGCTCTAGCCCCACTTTTTTATTTTTAATGTAGGAGTACTGTTATTTATTCAGCCACTGATTAAGAAACTGACTGAAGTGGGCATGAGCTTTACATTACTTTTTAAAAAAATTTTTTTAATTGAATATCGATGAGCTCGACTACTACAAAGCTGTTCATAATTGGGTTTCAATCATACAGTGATCCAACACCCATTCCTCCTCCACCAGTGTATATTTCCTACCATGAATGTCTCCTGTTTCCCTCCCACCATCCCCCAACACCCCACTCCCTACCCCCAGCTTCCCTGTATGGAAGGCACTTTACTTCTTGCTCTCTCTCTCTCTCCTTTTCCTTTTGCATTATGGTTTGAAGTACAGGTACTAAGAGGTCATTGTGTTTGTTCACGAATTTTGATTTATTTCGAGATTTATTTATGAGTCTTTGAAGCAAGGCTGATAGAAGAGCTTACATGGTGGTGCTGGAGTTGGTTCTTGGGTATAGGGAAGTGGGAGAGGTAGCCCATTCCAACGCTGAGAAAGCCTGGAAATTTCAGTCACAAACCTGCATACCCAAATTTTCAACAGGTCAATATCTCGGTGAAGTCTGTCTGAGATGGTGAAGTCTGGCTGGGGGCATGTAGTGATTTTGGATTGTGGGAGCAAGCAGCTATTGGGGCTCTCTGTGGGTGGGCACCAGACTAACCCCCCCTCCTATTTACCCTGGTCTGTTCAGCCGTGCGTGAGTCCAAGGTTAACTGTGACTTTTCATCTCTTCTTAGTATTTTTTTAAATGTAGGAGTACAGCTATTTATTCAGCCATTGATTAAGCTGATTGAATTGGGCATGAACTCCACATTACTTTTTTTTAATTCAAAATGTTAATTTAATTTTATTATTTTATTATTATTATTTTTCTCCCTTTTTATTGATTCACCATGAATCAGTTACAAAACTTTCATGTTTGAGGGGCTGGAGCAATAGCACAGCGGGTAGGGCATTTGTCTTGCATGCGGTCAACCCGGGTTCGATTCCCAGCATCCCATATGGTCCCCTGAGCACCGCCAGGAGTGACTCCTGAGTGCAGAGCCAGGAGTTACCCCTGTGCATCGCCAGGTGTGACCCAAAAAGAAAAAAAAACCAAAACCTTTCATGTTTGAGCTTCAGTCATACAATCATCAAACACCCATTCCTTCACCAGTGCACATTTTCCACCACCAAAATCCCGAGTATTCCCCTGCCTGCATGGCAGACAGATTTCCTCTACTTTGGTTACATTTGATATTTTGACACCAGTCCCACCACCATTCAAAAAGGCAATGCGAGATTATTTGTTTCATATTGCTTGTTATGGATAGAAAATAATGTCCAGGAAATTGTGTCGTTCTCTCCTGGGAGCTTTAGTTTATAGTCTGTGGGTCTTGGCCATTGATGAGATTACATGGTGCCCTGGAGCAGTTTGTGGGTGTGACTTCCAAGCTACTCTAAAACCGGGAACCTGAGGGGAGGAGGCCCAGTCCCGATCTGAGCGGGATTGGAGATCTCAGTCACAGGTTCCTGCATACTTGGGTTTTCCTGCCTGTCTGAGCATGTGGAGAGTGGCCTTGGGCATGGTGGCGGTTGGGTTCTGTAGGTTTTCAGCTGCCGGGGTTCTGTTTGGGGCAGGGAGAAAAACTCAACCTGCCCCCCCCCCCGCTCCCCAAGGTGCCCCAGTGAAGATAGCCTGTACTTCTCATTGGGTTCTGGAAGCTGGCAGCCACCAGGATTTTTAGGGGACAGGTGGAGGGACGATAACTGCTCCTGTCTGAGGCTCCCTGATGAAGTTGGCCTGACCTAAAGTTCGGAGGCATCTCTGTAGCCGGCTGCTCGGTTTGGAGATTCTCCTGTTTGTCTCTGAATCATGACTGTTAAGGAGCTCAAGTAGTAGCTGGAGGCAGTTTGTGGGCACGACTTCTAGAGTCCCTTGGGGTTGGGGTAGGGTGGGGAGAGGGACCAGCCCATCCCCTATCCCTTGAGGTCTGAAGTTTGTCATCACCAAACCCGCATACCTGTACTTCTCACTGGGTTCTGGAAGCTGGTGGTCACCAGGGTTTTTTAGGGGACAGGCAGAGGAATGACGCCTGCCCCTGTCTGAGGCACCCCAGTGAAGTTGGCCTGGCTTAAAGTCCGGAGACATCTCTGCAGCGAGCTGCTTGGTTTCGGAGACTCTTTTATGTGTCTCTGGATCATGGTCCTTGTTTCCATCTTCTCCAGAGAAATATTGGCATATGCCCTGCAGGGTGTGCCTGCTTGCCCACATTGCTCCATGCCACAGGCCCTAACTGCATCTTTTGATCTTTTTGGAGATTTATGGATCTCTGAAATAAGGCCAATAAATGAGCTTGTTTAGCTGAGCCAGAGGTGGTTTGTGGGTGTGGCTCCCACATACCTAACTTTTGGCCGTTTAATGTTTTGGTAAACTTGGCCCCAAGTTGTTGGGGTCTGGCCAAAGGCACAGCAGCAATTTTAGGGTATTTGGAAGTCTGAAGGCATCATCAGGCTGCTGATGCACTTGCCCCTCAGGTACAGGTTGACCTGTTGGCGGCATCATACCCTCTCTTTTAATCTCTTTCGAGATTTATTTATGGGTTTCTGAAATAAGGCCAACAAATGAGCTTGTATAGCTGAGCCGGAGGTAGTTTTTGGGCATGGCTCCCACATACCTAACTTTTATCTGTTTAATTTCTTGTGAAACTTGGTTACAAGTTATTGGGGTCCAGCCAAAGGCACATTGGCTATTTTGGGGTATCAAGTAGCCTGAAGGCACCATCAGGCTGCTGATGCACTTGCCTCTCGGATACAGATTGACCTGCGGGCGGCACCATACCCCCTCAGGGATCACTTCTGTGGTACTGGGGATTCGAACTAGTTAAGTAATGTGCAAGGCAGGTACCTAACCCCTGTTCTCTCTTTCAGACTTTGCATTTGAAGTTTTGATAAATACTACTCAAGTCCCATTTTATGTGGTGTCCTAAATTACAATTGTGTCCAGAGTGGACATTTCCACACAGAATAATACGTTTACCAGTCTCATTTTCTTTAGTTCTGAGGAAGAACCCAGTGTGGTATCTGAATGCAGCATCTTTTCCTCTATTTTCTTTTCCCCTTTAACTTTCTGATTGTCAAGGGCAGTAGTAGTAACTGATGCCAAGGCTTGTTTGGAAGTCTTTTTTGAGGGAGTATTGATCCCAGGTGGTGCTCAGAAAATTCAGAGGCCCCACTGGTGATTCTAGGGGCCAGAGTGATAGTACGGTGGGTATGACTTTTGCCTTGCACGTGGCTGACCTGGGTTCAGTACCCACATATGGTCCCCTGAGCCCCACCAGAAGTAATTCCTGAGTGCAGAGCCAGGAGTAACTTCTGGTGTGACCCAAAAAGACAAAACACACACACACAGACAAACAAAACCAATAAACCCACTGGCAATTCTTTGCCTCCTAGGCTAGCAGCTCAGTTCAAGGGTGGGAGGATGTGGTGTTGTTCAAGACAAGCACCCTGCCCACTTTACTCTCTCCACCACACTGTTTCCCCCCCGTCTCTCTCTCTCTCCTTCTTTCTCTCTCTCTCTGTCTTTATTTTCAATTTATTGAATCACTGTGAGATACAGTTACAAAGCTTTCATGCAATGATTGAACACCCATCCTCTACCAGTACATATTTTCCACAACCAATTTCCCCAGTATTCCCCCCACACCCACCCCTGCTTCCCAATCCTCACCCTGTCCAATACTCTATCTCTACTTTGGGGCATTATGTTTTGCCCAAAATTTTCCACCGTCATTCAAACCTGCCTGCCAGGGGCAGATGCTAGATAATTTATTTTCCATCATTTTGAATTTCATGAGCATTCCCACGGCCACAAAGTGGCCACACACTTCTGGGATCCTAGATTGTAGATGGTTGGGTTCCAGAGACATTTCTGTAGGGCACTAATCTATTTTGGGATTCAGTTGGGCATCTCTGGACCAGGGCTGTTGGTGCGCCAAGATGGCGTCCGGAGGAAGCTTATGCGCGTGACAATGTGGCCACCTCGGGCGAGAGCCTGCCAGGGAGGGACCGCCTGACGCCTCTGCCACTATGCGGCCCGGAGATTTAGTTCTCTTTTTGATTTTGGGGCCACAGTCAGTGGTGCTGGCACAGTACTAAGAATGGGGTGGGGTCTGCACCCTGGGTTGCTCTGGGGACCTTGCAGTGCTGGGGATCACACTGGGTGTCGTGCTTGCAATGCCTATGCTTAGCCCATCAATCTCGCTCCCTGACCTGTTACTTTCCAGCCATAATGGTTTTATGGTTTTGGTTTGTTGTTCAAGGGACCTACTTTGTGGTTCTGGGAATTGAACCTGGGCTAACGGTGAGCTAAGGCTTCCTGCATACAAAGCTTGTGCTTAGCTTGTTGAGCTATTTCTCTGGCTCTCTGAATCATAAGTTAATATTAACTACTTAGGGTGAAGAAAAATTATTGAAATTATGATATAGCTTTTGTGGGGCTGGAGTGATAGCACAGTGGTAGGGCATTTGCCTTGCACACGGCCGACCCGGGTTCAATATCTCCGCCCCTCTCGGAGAGCCCGGCAAGCAACTGAGAGTATCTTGCCCGCACTGCAAAGCCTGGCAAGCTACCTGTGGCATATTTGATATGCCAAAAGCAGTAACAACAAGTCTCAAAATGGAGATGTTACTTGGTGCCTGTTCAAGCAAATCGATGAGCAACAGGATGACAGTGACAGTGACAGCTTTTGTGAGTTTAAAAAAATATTTAAAGGGGGGCTGGAATAATAGCACAGCGGGTAGGGCGTTTGCCTTGCATGTGGCCGACCCGGGTTCGATTCCCAGCATCCCATATCATCCCTGAGCGCTGCCAGGAGTGATTCCTGAGTGCAGAGCCAGGAGTGACCCCTGTGCATCCCCAGGTGTGACCCAAAAAGAAAAAAAAATTTTAAAGGGGCAGGAGTGATAGTACAGCAGGTAGTATGTTGGCCTTGCATGTGTCCGACCTGGGTTCCATCCTCGGCATCCCATATGGTCCCCTTGCTGGATGTGACCCAAAAAAGCCCCCTCCAAAAAAAAAAGAAATAACAATAAAGCAAATATAAAAAGATAAAAATAATCTGATGGCTTAGACTCTGGGCTATAATTTGGTAAGATCCTTAGGCTATTTTGAATGTGTAGCATTATTTGACGCCCTCAGCTAAATGATCTCTGATGTCTTGAAAAAATTCCTAGGTCTGGGGCTGGAGCAATAGCACAGCGGGTAGGGCGTTTGCCTTGCACGCAGCCGACCCGGGTTCTAATCCCAGCATCCCATATGGTCCCCTGAGCACCGCCAGGGGTAATTCCTGAGTGAAGAGCCAGGAGTAACCCCTGTGCATCGCCGGGTGTGACCCAAAAACCAAAAAAAAAAAAAAAAAATTCCTAGGTCTGTTTTTTGTTGGTTTCTGGGCCAGACAGGGCTTGATACTATGTTGCAGTGGTGCCTCGAGGAACCCTGGGGTGCTGGGACTCAGCCCAGGCTCCCCTCACAGTGCGTCTGCTCTGCCTAATCGGCCTTCTCTGACCCTTAGGTTTTTTCTTTTTCTTTTTTTTTTTAAATTTGAGTTTTTTTAGACCACACCCAGTGGTGCTGCTCCGGAGCTATTCCTGGCTCTGTGCTCCAGGGTGACGCCTGGTGTTGCTCAGGGGACTGTGTGCATTGCATGGATTTAACTAGGAGAGCCGTCCGCAGTATGCAAGGTGAGCACCTTAACCCCTGCACATCTCTCCATTCCCAGTTCTCAGTAATTTAAAAAAAACATTTTTCAGGGGCTGGTGCAATAGCACAGCGGGTAGGGCGTTTGCCTTGCACTCGGCAGACCCGGGTTCGATTCCCAGCATCCCATATGGTCTCCTGAGCACCGCCAGGGGTAATTCCTGAGTGCAGAACCAGGAATAACCCCTGTGTGTTGATGGGTGTGACCCAAAAAGCAAACAACAACAACAACAACAACATTTTTCTAGCCTCCTCCCCCCCCAAGTGGTGGTAGGGGACAGGCAGTGTTGGGTCACACCTGATTGTGCTCAGGGCTTGACTCTGATTCTTGACTCTGCTCAGCTATCACTCCTTGCAGTGCTCGGGGTGCCAGGAAACAAAGGGCAGCCACATGCAAGGCAAGTGCCTTAACCCTTCTACTATCTCTCTTTCTCTGTCTGTCTGTCTGTCTGTCTGTCTGTCTGTCTGTCTTTATGTCTGTCTCTTTTTGGAGCCATACCCAGGGTGTTCAGGGATCACTCCTGGCTATGTTCGGGGATTAGAGAACCAATTAGGTAGGGAGATAAATAGAGAAGAGTTTCTACAAGCAAGTATTAACTGGCCAACTTAAAAGTGAGGAGGCCTGAGAGATAGGCCTGAGAGATAGTGCAACAAGTTAGACCTTGCACGTGGCTGACCCAGACTCAATCCTCAGCATCCCAAATGGTCCTGTGAACCCAACCAAAAGTAATACCTGAGCACAGCCGTGTGTGGCCCAAAAACAAAAAGGAAAAAGTGAGCACTGGCTGGGCAGGAGCTGTAGTACAGTGGGTAAGGCACTCTGCGTGCAGCTAACCTGTGTTCAGGGCTCGAGAGACTGTTCAGAGCTCCATGGGTCACAGTGGGGTGGTGTGATGGAAGAAGATGGAGAGGAGAATTTAAGGAAGAAGTTCAATGTGTGTCTTACGTATAGCAGATGGAATTTGTGCGTCTGTTTTTTTGGTCACACCCAACTGTGCGCTCTGCTGCCACACCCCTGCTCTGTGCTTAGGGACGGTGTGGTTCTGGGATTCAAATGATTGTCTCAACCATAGCTTCATGCTAGGCAAGTGCCTTAACGGCCCCAGCAGAAAGATTTAAATTTTTTTTCTTTTATTTAGTTTTTTGCTTTTGGGGTCACACCCAGGGATATTCAGGGGTTACTCCTGGCTCTGCACTCAGGAATTACTCCTGGCGGTGCCTGGGGGACCATATGGGGTGCCAGGGATCGAACCCGGGTCGGCCGCTTGCCCTACCCACTGTGCTATCGCTCTGGCCCCTTAAATTTTATTTATACTTGTCCTCTGTAGCACTAAAGAAAGGGTGTTAGGGCTGGAGCTATTGTACAGTGAATAGGGCGTTTGCCATGCACATGACTGACCCAAGTTCGATTCCCCAGCACCCCAAAAGATTCTCGAAGCCCCACTAGGAGTGATCTCTGAGCACAGAGCCAGTAGTAAACCCTGAGGTGTGACACAAAAACTTTAAAAAAGAAGAAGAAGAAGAGGAGGAAGAAGAAAGGAGTATTCTTTGTACTCAGCAAGACTGCTGTTTTTGAAGCACTTTGCCAGGTGTTGGGGGGAGGGTGAGGGTGGGGTAGCACGTGGCATAAGACCTAAATCATGACTGTAGAGGGCTTGTGCACTGACCTAGTGAGCCAAGACATAAAACTAGAAGGAGAGAACCAAGAGGAATCAGTAAGCCTGTCAGTTGGGAGCCTCAAGCAATAGAGAACTCAGCTCAAGGGCTGGGAATGTGGCTCAAGTGTAGAGCATGTGCTTTGCATCTGCAAGGCCCTGGGTTTGATCCCTCTCAGTGCATGGCCTAGCACTGCTGGGCATGATGCAGGTGTCCTCTGAACCCTGCTGGGAGTAGCCCTGCCCACCAGAACCACTAGCCAGTGTGACCCCTATAGTTAACAAGAACCCCCAAACCTCCACCAACTCAGATTAGCTAAGCAAAACATTTAGTGCCTTCTGACACAGCTTCTGCTGCGCTGCCCTATCTGGGCCATCATCTTTATTAGGCCGGGTCTCCTGAGGGATGGAAGCAGCAACCCGCAGCCCACATGCCCACATAGCAGAGAACTCTTTTTTTGAACCCTTAATAGATAGTGCATTGTTTTTCATTGGCTTGAGTAAGTCACATGGTAAATTTTTAGCCAATCACAGTGGTCAAAGGGTGGGGAACAGTTGTTTTAGCTTGTTATACACATTTTATATACCTGGAGAGTCTGGAATAGTGGTCTCTTGGTAAATGGTAGAGTATTTCCATCAAAGCCAAAAAGGGCAATAAAACCATAAAATGGAGAATGCATTCAGATTAGTTCGAAAATCCATCAAATGTTTCCACAATTTAGTGGTAATAAGTGTGAGCTGAGAATATACTTAGCTTCTCAGTTCTATTCAGGACACTGGAAACCAAAATGTAATTCTTTTTTTTTTTTTTGGCTTTTTGGGTCACACCCAGTGTTGCACAAGGCTTACTCCTGGCTCTGCACTCAGGAATTACTCTGGGGCTCGGGGACCATATAGGATGTTGGGAATCGAACCTGGATTGGTTGCATGCAAGGCAAACACCATACCCACTGTGCTATCACTCCAGGCCCCAAAAATGTAATTTTTTTGCTTTCTGGGTCACTTCTGCCGATGCACAAGGGTTACTCCTGGCTCTGCACTCAGGAATTATTTCTGGCGGTGCTCGGGGGGCCATATGGGATGCTGGGAATCGAACCCGGGTCGGCTGCGTGCAAGGCAAACACCCTACCCGCTGTGCTATTGTTCCAGCCACCCCCACCCCCCCCCCCCGCAAATGTAATTCTTAAATTTGCGGATTATCTGTATTTGAGGCTTGAAGAAAGCAGTACAGTGCCTAAGAAAGCAGTACAGTGCCTAAGAGATAGGCCGGTAGGTTAGGTACTTGATTTGCATGCTGCCTAGCTGGGTTTGATCCTCAGAACTGTTTATGGTCTCATGAGCAGTACAAGCTATGGGCAAAACAAACAGCAACAGAGTGTGATCTTTGGAGGTTAACAGACCTTGTTTTGATGGGGGCTGGAGATGATTATACAACGGGTAGGGTGCTGCTGTATGAGACCCACAAGTTCGATCTCTGACACCACATAATGCCCCCAAGCCCCACCAGGAGTGATCCCGGAGTAAGCCCTGAGCACCACCGAGTGAGTATGGCTCCAAACGCAAAACAAAACCCAAGTGGTTTTGTGTCCTAGCTCTGATACGTCTGGGCTTTTCTTATCCTCCCTGAGACTCAGTTTCTTACCAGGAGAAGATACAATATTACTAAGTACATGTTCTAAACATCATATTGTAAGTGCAATATTAGAAAAAGACAATATTGTGGGTATAATATTAATACTTACTCATAAGGTTTTATAAAAGTTTCTTAGAAGAGTCATGTGAAACAGTAAATACTATGCCTACAGGCAGTTAAACTATAGTTGATTGTATTTCTAAATTCACCCAGTCGGACAGCCTCTGATTTTACTGCAGAATAATCCGCACCATAAAGGTATTATTGAAAGCCGGTGTTTCTGAAATGATTTTTGAAAAAGTCATTTGCACGGTTGGGGTTTCTGAATTAACCCGAAGCCTTCCTCGCCCAGACCCAGGCTCCTCGGCGCCGCGGCGGCTGTGGAAGAGATGGAGATGCAGTCCTACTGCGCCAAGCTCCTGGGGGAGCTGAACGAGCAGCGGAAGAGGGACTTTTTCTGTGACTGCAGCATCATAGTGGAAGGGCGGATCTTCAAGGCCCACAGGAACATTTTGTTCGCCAACAGCGGCTACTTCCGCGCCCTGCTCATCCACTACATCCAGGACAGCGGGCGGCACAGCACCGCCTCGCTGGACATTGTCACCTCCGAGGCCTTCTCCACCATCCTCGACTTCCTCTACTCCGGGAAGCTGGACTTGTGTGGCGAGAACGTGATCGAAGTGATGTCGGCCGCCAGCTACCTGCAGATGAACGACGTGGTGAACTTCTGCAAGACCTACATCCGCTCGTCCCTGGACATCTGCCGCAAGATGGAGAAGGAGGCGGCGGTGGCCGCGGCCGTGGCGGCGGCGGCGGCGGCGGCTGCGGCGGCGGCCGCGCACCAGGTGGACGGCGGGAGCCCCAGCTCGGGCCGCGAAGGGGCGTCCTGCGATGCCAAGAGCGTCCTCTCCTCGTCCGCCGAGGGCGACGAGGGCACAGACTGCCCCCGAGAGCCCCCTTGTGGGGACTGCCGAGACTGCCACCCCCTGGCCCTGGTGGTCAAGGACAGCCAGGGCGGCGGCCCGGCCAACGCTGACCTGTCCACGCTGCCCAGCCAGGTTGCGCCCAAGGTGGAGTTGGACGCGGACGAGGTGGAGGTGGAGGTGGGGGAGCCGCTGCAGCCGTACGCGGCCCCGCTGAGCCTGGCGCACGTGGAGGAGGGCTTGCCTAGTGGCCAGGCCATGGACTTGGCCTACAGCAACTACCACGTGAAGCAGTTCCTGGAGGCCCTCCTGCGCAACGGCGCCGTGCAGAGCAAAGAGGATGCGGACCATCACTTCTCCCGGAGTTTGGAGGGAAGACCAGACGGGGCGGGCGTGGCCATGAGCTCCATGATGGACGTCCAGACCGACTGGTACGGAGAGGATTCAGGTGAGCTCTCTCTGTCAGTGCGCATCGCCTCAGCGGGTCACTGGGCACACGTGCCTGTGCATTCGTGTCTCGAGTCACCATTGCCATTGTCACTGCTCTCATCCCTGCCACCACCATCCCCATCAGCACTATCACCACTTGTTCTAGCAGGTGTGGTCACACCAGCGCCCTGCACCATGCAGCCCTCTGCACCAAACATCCAGGCTGTTTGGATTTCCTTGGCCACTGGAGCCCGGGTTTCCCCTGCTCTCTGAAAGTAGTACGTTGGGGCCGGAGCCATAGTTGCGGGTAAGGCAGCTTGCCTTGCAGGCTGCTGACGCGGGTTCATTTCCCGGCATCCCAGATGGCCGCCCAAGTACTGCCAAGAGTAATTCCTGAGGTGAGGACAGAGCCAGGAATAACCTCCTAGCATCACTGGGTGAGGCCCAAAAATCCTAAAAAATAAAAGTAGAATGCCACTCTTTGGGAGATTATTTTGGGGGTCTTGGAATGCTAGAAATTTTTCCTATATAAAGTAATGGTGACAACCTTCCCAAATCTGTGCAACCCTACCAAATGATATCATATAGAAATATTCTAGTTTCTGTCTGGAGGGATAGTACCCAGATAGGGCGTTTACCTTGCATGTAGCTGACCCGGGTTCGATTCCTGGCATCCCATATGGTCCCCTGACTACCTCTAGGACTAATTCCTGAGTGCAGACTCAGGAATAGCCCCTGAGTATTGCCAGGTATAACCCAAAAAGAAAAAAAAATAGTTTCAGCTAGCAAGGTGAAACCCTTATAAATATGCTGTGGGCAGTTTCTAGATATGAAACAACCCTCTGGTTTTGGTTAGATTCTCTTGTTTGGTTTGTTTCTGGCCACAACCAGCTGTGCTCAGGGCTTATTCTGGGTCTGTGCTCAAGGATCTCTCCTGGAGGCTCAGGGGACTATAGGGGTACCTGGGATTGAAACCAGATCATGTCCTGCTACCTGCTATACTATCACTCTGACTCCTGGCTATGTTCTTCAATTTCTTTCTTTCTCTCTCTCTCTCTCTCTCTCTCTCTGTGGGGTGGGGTCATACCTTGCAATGTTCAGAGGTTACTTCTGGCTCTGCACTCAGGAATCACTCCTGACAGTACTCTCAGGACCCTTTATGGGATGCCGGGGATCGAACCCAGGTCAGCCGTGTGCAAAGCAAGCGCCCTAACGTCTATACTATCTCCAGCTCTAAAAATAAATTTCTTTGAACTTGTTTAGTTCAGAAGATATCCATCCCCATCTTGCACTTGTCTCAGCTTTTTGGATCAAGTAAGGAAGTTTCCAGACTTTTTCTTCACATAGTAACATGTTCTACAAAGTAGGAGTGGATACTTCTTTGTGTCAGACATGGCCTGTACTAACTCTGTCTGCGACCTATCCCTTCACATTTTTTAATTGTTTCTTCCTTAGCTTCACATGCCACATGCCACAGGCTTCTGACCTCTGGCCGTTCCTTTTTGCCTTATGATGCGGTCGTCTAGTGTCAGCCCAGCTACCTTTCCATCCCTGGCTCACCTCCTCAGCCTCTCTTCCCTTTGCCCGCCTTCCTGCCTTCCTTTCCAGACACTTATTGAGCACTTCCTGGCACAGTCAATAGGGAGACAGACAACAAACAGAGAAGGAAACATCCAGTGTGAAGAACTGAAGCAGGGAAAATGTCATTAGAGGGTGAAAGGCATGCTGTTGTGTTAGGTTGACAAAGAAGACCTTTCTAGTAAGTTGTCTTTGAGGAGAATCCTCAGGGGAGATAGAGCATATGGGCCAGCTCTCCGGGAGAATGTTCCAGGCAGAGGGAAGCGTCAGGTAGGTACAAAGGCGTGCAGGCAGGTTCACACTTGGTGCATGAACAAACGGAGCAACATGGATGCTGGTGTGTCTGGAGTCAGGCACGCAAGGCAGAGAGTGGGGCAGGGGCCAGGGTGGAGACCTGGGAAGGTGATGGGAAGGGGCGCCCCTGTGACCTGAAACGCTGCATCCTGGAAGGATCCTTCTAAGCGCTATGTGCTGTCACCCCCTAGGGATTCTCTTGCTTCTGCCCTTAACTCTCCTGGAGACCCTAGTTTTAAAGACTCTGGTTGTGATCCCCTGTAGGGGTTCTGTAGCAGAATGTGGGGTCATGAAGAATTCGGCAGCAGTGAAAGTTTTCTGAACATGCACCGGGTGAAAGTTAATTCTGGGTCAACGGCATTATGATGCCAAGGCGTTTCAGGCAGGGCTTCCCTGTGCTGTGTTTCTCAAACGAAAATGGGTTGTGAGTGGAAAGGATTTCAGAAGCCCTGCTGCAGAGTAGAGGTGAGCTGGGGTGACAGGAGGAGGACCCACACCAGAGTGACTCTAAGCCCCTGGGAAATGTGTCCCTGACCCTGTGTGCTGGCTCTGGAGGGGAGCTGGGCTAGGACTGGACTAGCTCCCCAGAGAGGACCAGCCTTGCTGATGGCATGTATGGGTGGGAGAGAAGGGAGGCATTAAGGTGGTGGCCATATTGCTTTCTGGTAGAAGTGAGGGGTGGGTGAGGCGCAGCCTGCCTCACCTCCTGCAGCACGATCTGTGGGCCGGTATGGGGTGTAAGCCACACAGCCTGTCGAACCACAGCTAAACCATGGTTTTCAAAGTTAACCAAAGTCTGTCTAGAGTGATGGTAATTAAAGATGGGGTTTAAGCCCCATTGGGCAGAACAGGAGGCAGCATTATTAGTAGATGTGAGACCTATTGCAAATGAGGAAAAAGATAAGAGACGCTCATCAGCGAATTATGCCTTTAAATCATCCGGATATGGGAGAATCTTTCTAGAGCAGCCACCATCAGTGAGGACAAAGACCTATTAGAAGGCCAAACTGAAGAAAGAAATATATGGGGTGAAACATTGAATGGAAGGGCCAGAGAGGTAGCACAGGGATAAAGGTGTTTGCCTTGCAGGTGACCACCTCTGGCTTGAATCCTGCCACTGCCTCTGCCCCAGCCCCTTCCCGCCTCCCCTCCTCTCTCCCCTGTCAGGGATCACTCCTGAACACAGAGCCAGGAGCTGCCCCTGAGCACTGCTGGGTGTGGCCAAAAATAAATAAATAAAAGACTGGCTGGCTGGAGTGGCTTCAAAGGAGCTGTGGAAATAGATGTGACGATAGTGAGCGGAGGAGCTACTTCGGGGAGTTTTCCTGTGAAGGAAACAAAGAAATGCTGATGGAGAGGAGCTGACGCCTGTTCAGAGCCGTCCCCTCTCCCTTTCTGAGCTTTCAGCTACTCAGGCCTTGCTGTCTGGTTTCAGTTATCTGTGGTCAACCACCATCCAAAAATATTTTGTAGAAAGGATATTTTGAGAGAGAGAAACTTTGAGAGAAAGAAAGAGACCTCTTATACATAGCCTGTATGACAC
The DNA here is from genome assembly GCF_027595985.1 of Sorex araneus. Lineage (NCBI taxonomy): Eukaryota > Metazoa > Chordata > Mammalia > Eulipotyphla > Soricidae > Sorex > Sorex araneus. The sequence goes on along the minus strand of NC_073306.1, from coordinate 43,586,977 downwards.
TATATTGTTAGAGTTCCTTTGCTTTTATTATTCTTTTCTTTCGGTTTCTTTTCTTTTTTTTGTTTTTGGGCTTCACCCAGAGATACCCAGGGCTTACTCTTGGCTCTGATTTCAGAAATTACTCCTGGCCAGCCTTGATGGACCATATGGGATGCCAGGGATTGAACCTGGGTCGGCCGTGTTCAAGGCAAGCACCCTGCCCAATGTAATAGCTTTCTGGCCCTATTATTATTTTATTTCTTGCTGTTCCTCACTTATCGACTAAACTTGCCCGTTGATATTTATGTATAGAAACAAGCTTGGGGCAGAAAGGGTCTGCAGTCTGCAGTTCCATGTGTCCACTGAGGGTCTTGGGATATAGCCCCTGAGAATAAGGGGGAGTCCTGGATTTACTGATGAAGTGATCCAGGAAAAAGGGGGAGAACTGAGGACTGAAGAGAGTGGGACCAGTTTCCAAGTGGAAGCACAGCAGTTTCCTGAAGTGAGCCGTGGCAGGGGATTTGGAGCTTGGATCTTAGGAGAGGTGTGAAATAGATGTTGAAAGAGGTGGGGGGAGGCTGTAGCAATAGCACAGCGGGTAGGGTGTTTGCCTTGCACGCGGCCGACCCAGGTTCGAATCCCAGCATCCCATATGGCCCCCCGAGCACCGCCAGGAGTAACCTCTGTGCATCGCTGGGTGTGACCCAAAAAGCAAAACAAAAAAAAGAGTACAGGAGTGAATAAAGCAGGAAAGTATTTGGGACAGAATCAGGGGCGCTTTTGTTTTTTGTTTCTTTTTGGGGGTTGAGGGGACATCCAGTGCTGCTCAGGGTAACTCCTGGCTCTGTGCTCAGGATTCACTTCTGGCGGTGCTTGGAACGGAACGTGGGTTGTCCGTGTGCAAGGCCTTGTCCCTGTACTGACTCTTGGCCCCCATGGGCTGTTCAGAAACTACTAGATGCTTCAGGTGTGGAATAGACCCACGTGGTGTTTCACACTGGTCCTAAGGGCCCCAGGTAAAGACCGAGTGACTGTGTTCTGGAGATGATCCGAGAAGCAGGCTTCTGTCTCTCTGGACCCAGAGCCCTGCGCGCCATGGGGAGGGAAGTGTGTCCTCAGCTCAGGCCTGCCTCTCGGCGCTCTCGTCACTGAGGCCGCTCAGCTGTGCTGTCTCCTTCTCCCAGAGTGCGGGTTTGTGTCTGCGCCCAGGTTATTCCTTCCGGGAGCTCATTGCCTGCCTCCATCAGTCCACTCAGAATCGGACTCTTCATTCCTCTTGTCCTTGTTTTCCTCCTGTGTTTCCTGCCTCAGTTTAGCCCACTGTGATTCACCAATTGCATTGGGTCCTTTCCCAGGGCCGAACTGATAGTACAGCAGGTAAGGTGCTTGCCTTGCACATGGCTGACCCAAGTTCGATCCTCGGCACCCCAGATGGCTCTCTAAGCAATGCCAGGAATAATTCTTGAGTGCAGAGACAGGAGCCACCCCAGAGCATTGCCAGTGTGACCCCCCAAAAAAAAGATCTTCCCTTTCCCTCCGCTCCCCTCAAACATGTCTCTTTTCCTATCTGTACCTTGTCATACTTTAAACTGTCACTGCCACATTGTCTTGTATAGGGCTGGATTAGCTCCCCAAACAGAGAGGACCAGGTTTGTTAATGGCTTGTTTGAGTGTATGAGACATACCTTTATACACACGTGTGTCTCTTCCGCGAGCCTTGACTTCCTGAGGAGGAAACGGTTGCGGTGCTGACAGCCTCCTGCCGTGCCAGGTGCGCTGCATGCCTTCGAGTGAACTGTTTTCGTGTGGGAGGCATTGGATCATGCGAGAGGAAGGGCGGGTTTCTCTAACGCAGTTCTTCTGTGGAGAGTTAGCAGTTGTTTTTTTCCAGGGACTAATGTAGAACCATTTCACTTCATGCTTCGTGGATAATCCGGAAGAAGGTTCTAGTACATCACCTAGCACTCCTGAGCCACTGAGATGGGAGATCTCCGAGCACTGCCAGGTGTAGCCCAGAGTCCAACAAACAAGTAAAGAACAATTGCACCCAAAGTGTTTTCCGAACTTTCGAGGGCCGTGTAAAGAATTTGGGAGGGCTGTGTTAGTTGGCCCAGCCTTCACGCAAAGATGTCTATTTTCTCACCAGTCCGGGGTCAGTGGCCAGCGTTGCTGGTTCCTAGGGAGAGTTCCCTGGGGAGAGTTCCAGCTTCTCCCTGGCCCTTCCCTGGCCTTTCCTCTGTACCCCAGTGGGCAGAGAAAGTGCCCTCTGTTTCCCAAGGACCCCCGTGCTATCGGATTAGCGCCACCCTTGTGACTTCGTTTAACCTCCACTGCCTCAGTCTGCAGACACTCACCTGTCAGTTAGGGTCCTCAGAATGTGCATTTGGGGAGCCCACGGTACTGTCCAACGGCAGAATCTCCATCAGCTCTGCCAGCAGGACAGGCCCCAGCACAGCGTGTGTCATGTCCTCGGAACACATAGGAAGGCCAGTGTGTTGTGTCCTGGGTGTTGGAGCCGGAAATCGGTTGCTGCGATTTATTTGCCTTGCGCCCTGCTGGTGGAAGCCCTCTTGATGGCCAGTGGCGGGGGAGTGGGGACAGACAGAGTTGGGATGTGCAGACCGTGTGGGCAGTGGGCTGGTGGGACAGTGGGGGCCTCCCTGGGCAGCAGGTCTTGCGTGTTGTCCCTCGGGGCGGCCCGTGTGGGAGAGCTAACTCGTTCCATTTGCTTCCCCAGGTGACGTGCTGGTGGTGCCCATTAAGCTCCACAAGTGTCCTTTCTGCCCTTACACTGCCAAGCAGAAGGGGATCCTGAAGCGGCACATCCGCTCCCACACGGGCGAGCGGCCCTACCCCTGCGAGACTTGCGGCAAGAGGTTCACGCGCCAGGAGCACCTGCGGAGCCATGCCCTGAGCGTGAGTGCTGCGGCCGGGGCTGGGGCGCCGGGCCCGCATCTCCGTCCACTGGGCTGCTAAGAACGCTTGTCCTGCCCCATCAGAGCCGGTTTCGTTGGAGAAGTTAAAGCTTCTAGGGAAATAGGCTTGCTTTCTTAAGGGGAGAGTGGTGAAAGTGTCATTCCTCACCAGGGATGGCTGTTGTAGGCAGGGATTAGTGGGCCAGTGGGTGAGTCCAGAGGTACGAGCGGCCTCAGCTTCCCACCTCATCCGGCTCCCAGGGGTAGGTCTTGGGTTCCTCTGAGCCGTGAAGAAGGCCACAGCCCAGGACCTCTCCTCGCTTTCCGATCCTAGAATCACCCTCTAAGCTGCTGCTTCCCACAAAAAAAAAAAAAAAAAAAAAAAAAAAAAACAGAAAACAACAACAAAAAACTACTCAGACCACTCAGAGCGCTTACAATTATTTTTGAGCAAGGCAGCCTTTGGAAAATCCAGTGTGAAAGGGATTCAGACTGGACTGGGGAGCAGGCTTAGAGGGCTCCAGCTCATACTTTGCATGTGGGAGCCCTGGATTTGATTGCCGGCACTACTGGGGGTCACCCCTAGGTCACCCCTAAGAACCATCCCCAGTCCCCAAACAAAAGATTTGAACTTAAAACGTGCTATCAAGAATATGAAAAGATAACTCGCAGAATAGGAATAAAACTACTGGTGTCATTTATTTAATTTATTTTAAATAAATTATTTAAATAATTTATTTAAAAAGGAGCCGGACCACTGTCATGGCTGCACATCTCATACAGTTATGCCAAGGGTCTAGCAACCAGAATTTATAAAAGATTCTTAAAATTCACAAGTATAAAGGCAAATAACCCAATTAAGTAATGAGTTTGAATAGACCTTTCTTAAAATAGATACCAAAATGCAATAAACAAAAAGATGTTCAGCATTGTTAATCATTAGGACAGTGCAGATTAACTCATGAGATGCCACTTTACATACACTAGGAATGTAGTTATCGAAACACAGAGTGAATGTTGGCAAAGACATGGAGAAGTTGGAGCCTACCTATATTGTTAGCGGGGATATAAAATTATTATGAAAATAATCCTTTGCTTCTTCAAAAAAGGTAAGTATATGGGCTGGGAGAGAGCACATGGGCTAAATACGTGGTTTGCATTGGGAGGCCTGGGTACAGTCTTCAGCACCATATAGCACTCTGAGCATAGGGCTGAGAGTAACCCCAGACACTGCTAAGTATGGTCCAAAACCCAAAATTGGAAAAAAAAAAAAAAGATAGGCAGTAAGCATGAAATTACTATAGGATCTAGCAGTAACTTTGTGAGTTGATTCAAAAACTTGAGCTCGGGGGGCTGGAGAGATAGCACAGCGGGTAGGGCATTTGCCTTGCACGTGGCCGACCCGGGTTCAAATCCCAGCATCCCATATGGTCCCCTGAGCACGGCCAGGGGTAATTCCTGAGTGCAGAGCCAGGAGTAACCCCTGTGCATCGCCAGGTGTGACCCAAAAAGCAAAAAAAAAAAAAAAAACTTGAGCTCGGGAGCTGGAGAGAGTACTGTGGGTAGGGCACCTGCTTTGCATGCATCTGACCTGGGTTTTATCCTCGGCATCCCGTAAGAGGTCTTCCCCTGAACAGGCCAGGAATCGTTCCTGAGTGCAGAGCCAGGAGTAACTCTGAGAATCTCTGGGTGTGACCCCAAAACAAACAAAACTAAAAAACATGTTTAAAAAGGAGCCGGACCTAGGGCTGGAGCAATAGCACAGTGGGTAGGGCGTTTGCCTTGCATGCGGCTGACCCGGGTTCAATTCCCAGCATCCCATATGGTCCCCTCTGCACTATCAGGGGTAATTCTGAGTGCAGAGCCAGGAGTAACCCCTGTGCATTGCCGGGTGTGACCCAAAAAGCAAAAAAAAGGAGCTGGACCGATTTCACGGCTGTGCAGCATCTCATATAGTTATGCCACTGATATACTAAGATCAGCACACCACATTTGATGGGGTGTAAAGCTGAAGACAACCAATCTTGATAAAAAATATATAATAATAATATATGTGTACATATATAAATATATATATTAGTACACAGACTCAAACTCTAACAACATGATAATGATCTCTATACAGAGGCTTAATGGCTCCAAGATACAATTTTCCATACTTTTCTCTAAGGAAACCTTTTTGATTGCTGTATGCTATTCTGTCATGGAATAACACCCTTGGCTTTTCTTTTTTTGTCCAGTCTTTGTTGAAGGGGCTTTTGGGTTTTTCCAGTTTTGGGGAAAATACTGAGCATAGCATTAGTGAAAACCCTAGTAAAATATCTGACCTGGTGAATGCAAACCCTCATTTCTTTTTAGGTAAATTCTGAATGGGGAGTAGACTTGCGAGTGGAATTGCGGGACTGAGGGGTCGGCGTCTGTTAGCTTTATGAGACAGCAAAACTGCTTTCCAAAGATGCCACAGGCCTGACTTTACTTACATCATTGCCCCAATCTGTTTCTTATGGAAATCATGATGTGGGTAATTTTTATTTCGTACAAAGGTAATCTATTGTGCAATTAATAAAGTGTGATTTGATTCTTTCTAATACTACTGGGTAAGATTTATGTTGGAAACAAATTTACAAATCAACTAAAAGCCCTTTGTCAGATGTCTTCTATGCAACTTGGGGTTCAGGTAAAGGGGGAAATGAGGTCCGGCTTCCTGATTCGTAGGGTGGGGAGTCCAGTCAAGAGGCAGATGAAGTTATCATGGGTAGAGATGCAGAGAGGCCTACTATGTGCAGAATTCGGCACCCAAAAACATTTCCCACCTCCCTCAATCCTCCCAAGTGGACTGGGAAGCAATCATAGCACGGAATGTTTTGCAGAGGAAGAAACCAAGGCTAGAGTCCAAGCGTCTTGTCACCAGTCTCACAGGCAGTAAGGGCCCAGGAAGAGGTGGCACCCCGGAGCCTGTGAGGATGACAGGAGAAGTCTGGGCAGCAGGAGAGGAAACCTTTTTGATCATTTTTAGTCAGTTATTCATAACAAGCAGTACTAAATAAGTTACTTATCATCTGCCTTTTGGACAGGCTTGGGTGGTGGTGGGAAAACTCGAAATAATGGTGGTAGGAAGGTGTCATGTGGCGGAAGAGATAGCACAGCGAGTAGGGCGAGTAGGGCCTTGCAGATGGCTGACCCGGGTTCGATTCCTTCGTCCCTCTCAGAGAGACTGGCGAGCACTGAGAGTATCCCGCCTGCACGGCAGAGCCTGGCAAGCTACTCGTGGCGTATTCGATATGCCAAAAACAGTAACAAGTCTCACAATGGAGACGTTACTGGTGCCCACTCGAGCAAATCGATGAACAATCAATTACTGTGAACAACTCCTTGAAAATAGAATTTTTAAAAATATAAATAAATAAATAAAAAGGAGCTGGATCAGTAGTATACCAGGAAGGCGTTTTTGCCTTACATGCAGCCTTACATGTTTACCCCCAGCATACCATATGGTCCCCTGAGCACCGCCAGGAGTGATTCCTGAGTACAGAGCCAGGAGTAACCCCTGAGCATTACCAGGTGTGACCCAAAAGTGAAAAAAAAAAGTTGGAAAAAAAAAAGTTTAAAAACAAAAATGTTGAGCTGGACCAGAGATAAGACAGTGTGGAAGGTGACATTTGCCAACTTAGGTTTAGTCCCCAGTACCCTATATTGTTTTCTGAGCCCCACCAGATGTGATCCTGAGTTCAGAGCCAGGAGTAAGCTCTTCATACTGCCAGGTGTTTCCAAAAAAATATTGAGCTGTCTCTCTGGACAGCTTTGATTTTCTAAAATCAAAGACTATCTTCTTTTTTTCTTTTTGTTTAATTTTGGGCCATACCTGGCATTACTTACTCCTGGCTCTGCGCTCAGGGCTCACTCCTGGCAGGACTAGGGGGCCATATGTGGTGCTGATGCTTGGGGATTGAACCGGGTTGGCCTCCTGCAGGACAAACACCATACCCACTGTGCTGTCGCTCTGGTCTGTCGGAGTTCTTCTGCCGAGGAAGGGATGTCCGTACCCACTGTGTTTGTATCCACAAACATTCAGAGGGGAAACTTGTCAACACATTTTGGCAACATGCTGTCTAGAAAACCTGCCTTTTGGATAAGGGAATAGTGACCCATAGTAAGCAAAAAGCCAGCCTGAAAATCCCACTGGGTTTGCTGAGAGCCTTTAGGATTTTGTTCTTTTTGCGGTTCCTAGGAAGAAACAGGCCTCATGCATGTAAGACCTGAGCTTTACCTCTGAGCTACATCCCCTCACTGAGTGCCATTTGGATGCCAGGGAGAGTGGAACAGAGGGGTCAGAGGACAGAGGGGCATTGCTAAGGACATCCCTGCCCTCTTGAAACCTACAATCTAGTGAATTTTTACCAAGCCTTGTTAAGGACTGGTAGGTCAAACAATATGGTGGGTAGAAAGATAGTACAGTGGATAGGCTGTTTGCCTTGCATACTGCCAACCTAGGTTCGATCCTCAGCATCCCAACATATGGTCCCCGGAGCATATGGTCACCGCCCTATATAATTACCATCCGGAGTGATTTCTGAGTGCAGAGCCAAGAGAAAACCCTTAGTGTTGCCATGTGTGGCCCAAACACAAGCAACAAAAAGATATAGCAGTGGGGACTGGACCTGGGCTCAAGCAGCAGAGACTTACCCAGAGGCAAGGGTTGGGGCGTGGGGTCAGCAGTGTGGAGGAAGGCACAAGCCCTGCATGTTTTAAGGACCCTGGAGTGAGTAGACAAAACCTTATCAAGATGAAGGCCATGGGAGAGAGAGAGCGAGGGGTACAGCAGTAGAGAATGATGACGCCCGACCCTCCCTCTTTGCTGGGACATTGACAGTCTCTGTGCATGATTCTAGGTCCACAGATCCAGCCGTCCAATCATCTGCAAGGGCTGCCGACGCACCTTCACGAGTCACGTGTCCCAGGGGCTGAGGCGCTTCGGGCTGTGCGACAGCTGCACCTGCGTGACCGACCCCCATGACGATGACGACGACCTGATGGTGCCCATCAACCTGAGCCTGGTGGAGGCCTCGTCTGAGAGCCAGGAGAAGAGCGACACCGACAATGACTGGCCCATCTATGTGGAGTCTGGAGAGGAGAACGAGGTGGCCGAGGACAGACCCCAGCTGCAGCCCAGCTTTTCAGATCGAGAGACCCTCACGTAGCAGGGGCTCGCCGGCGTGGGTGGGGGGTAAGAATTTAGAGGTGGTCGCTCCTCGTTCTGGGGTCGAAAGCCACCGTGGTCCAATTTGGCGAAATCCCAAGAGGAACGTTTTTCCACTGTTAATATATTTGCCTTTTGTTTGACTGGTGTGTTCTCGCTGCAGTTCTTGGAGAAACTGTGACGTTAAGCAAAAGCAGGAAATGTCGTCGAGGGAGAGCGGGTCCTCGGAGAACTGGTTATTCCTCCAGCCCCAGCAGGGACAATCGTCCTCCAGGTTGTAATGAATTGTCATCGATCCCCACAGAGTTATTGGAGGATCTGCTTCCATGGTGGCAGCTGGGTTCTGTGACTCACAGGACTAATGATAGCTCAGGAGGGTCCCCTGCGTCTCCGAGGCCTCTGCCGGCCCCTCCTTAGTTCTGAGTGAATCGAGGCTGGTCCCGAGGCTTCTTGTGTTTCCTGCTGCGCATCCAAATTGTAGATAAGAGAAAGAAGAAGAAAATCTCCATTCTTTTTTTCCACAGTGTCTCAACCCTCTGCTTTCCTTCATCATCATCATTTTTCTCTGAGAACGTGGACAAGCATCCAGGAAGTTTGGCGGGTCAACTTCCCTTTGCCAAGCCTCTCCCATGAACTCCATGTTTGAATTTTCTGCTGAAATTTTAAACAGAAACTTTGTTGACAGGAGGCAGGCAGGACTGCCTGGCAAGATGATTGTAAAAATTACGTTCTAGCAGCTGGAGCGACAGTACAGTGTGTGTAAGGCGCTTGTCTTGCATGCGGCTGATGCGGGCTTGATCCCCTGCACCACATATTATTCCCAAGTATGCCAGGAGTGCTCCTTGAGTGCACAGCCAGGAATAAACCTGGAAAAGCCCTATACAGGCCTAAAAGCAAAAGAAAATTGCTTTTTAAGTCTAAGACCACAGTTTTACAGGTTGATCGTGTTTGTGTGCAGACAAGCATGGAATGAGCTGAAACCGTTTCTTCTAGCACATTCCTCACCTCAGTGAGTTCGGTTTGAAGGTGACCCGGGAAGGGAATGGAGCCACTGAGCACAGGTCTGGTGGTCATCCTGTCGGCTTTGCTGTTTAACTCTTCCACGCACACTGATAACTGCCTTGTGATCCTAAAGCAAATCATCTGGGTGAGATCCAAAATGGGCCCCTCTTTTTTTCATCTATTTTCAAATAGCACAGCTGTGTTATTCAAAAATGGAGCCACTGCTGACATTCTTTTATTTAGTTTATAAGGAGAACTTTAACAGGAGGGAAAAGGAGAAGATGAGATTGACAAATCATGTTTTAAATTGATTACCTTTAAAAGATTCTCTGGAAGCGGGGGAGAAAGCTTATGGGGCTAGTGCAAATTCTTTGCGTGAAGGCCCAGATTTGATCCCCAGAACACATGGTCTCTCTCACCAGCACCTTTGGGGCGACCCTGTCCCAAGTCAGGAGTCACCCCTACTCACTGTCAAGCATGGCCCAAAACACAAACAAAAAGAGCCTATTAAGAGGAAAAAAAAAAAAAAAGGGACTAGTTAGGGCCAGAGCTATAGTACAGTGACTAGGGCATTTGCCTTGCACGTGCCTGAACTGAGTTTGATCCCCAGCATCCCATGTGGTCCCCAGAGCTCTGCCGGGAGTAAGCCCTGAGCACCGCTGGGTGTGGCCAAAAAAAAAATTAAAAAATACCCTAAAAGCAAACCAAAAGTATTGGTAGAACCAATGTTAAAAACTGGTTTGTTTTTTTACCTACTCTGTCACCAGACAGTTCTTCTAATAAAAGACACTGCACGTCTTTAAAGAACTAAAAGTTGGGATATGTGAGTGTTAAGGATATTCAGAGATGTTTAAAATTCTTTCAGGGCTGGGAGGTGGCTCAGATGGCCAGAGCGCGTGATATGCGTGCAGGAGCCCGGGCCTGAACCCGTCCACTTCATGGTGCCCTGAACACCTCTGAGAGTGATTTCCCCAAAAAACAAAATTTTTTAAGGTACTTTCCTGATTTTATAGCAAATTATTCAAAATGAAATTATAACCCCTTTTACTTCTTTTAATTTTGGTATAGTTGTGTTTCAAAAGAAAAGTTATGTTTCTTTCTGCATGTTGACCCAAAAAAGATAATAAAAAGCGTAAATCGGCTTGTAAATGTTAGTCATTGAAAGGCTCAGATGATGTGTAAGCCATATTTCTTGGTTGGGGAGATGCTATGTAAGAAGCCTGGATCCTACAATCCCTAGCACTGCGTGCTCTCCTGAACACCAGGAGTAATCCCTGAGCACCACCAGGTGTGACCCAAATAACGCCCCCCCAAAAAAATAAACCCCAACATATATGCAACAAAAAAGAAGTCTCATGTTGGGCTTCCAGCATTGGCCCTTAAGTAGGTGCGTTTGGTACAATTCAGATCCTCGGAGCATGGATTATCTGCAGTAGATGGAAAATTTCAAAGCTATGTCATTGTGTTATGACATAGTAGGTCATAAATTGTTATCAGATTGAGTGACAATATGATAATCATTGGAGCCTGGAAATACCTTTTTTTTCCCTATGGTTGCTGTGGGGACCACACCCACAGTACTCCGGGCAGCTGCCCACGAGCTCCCAGACCACCCCGAGCTGTGCCGGGAAGCAGGGGCACGGTGCCAAGATCAGGCCCAGCCTCACCCACACCAGGCATGTGATACACCGCCAGAGCCACATCTTCAGTCACCGAAATTTTGTTTGTTTGTTTTGGGGCTACACCCAGCGGTGCTCAGGGCTACCCCTGGCTCCGTACCCAGGGATTACTCCTGGCACTACTTGGGACACTACATACGGTACCAGGGGTCAAATCAGGGTCAGATGCTTACAAGGCTATTTTCCAGCCCACAAATGCTTTTCTTACCTATGATGAAAATATTTGCTTTTTTTGTTTGTTTTTAAGGAATCGTAGTAAAAAGAAATGGAAATGGCTATGAAGATAGACCTTCCAAGGACTTTTGCGTGACAGTTTTGCTCTCGGTTTCATTTTTTTTGTTTGTTTGGTTTTGGTTTTTGGACCATAACTGGTGGTGCTTGGGTGCTATTCCTGGCATGGTGCTCTGGGGACCAGGAGATGCTGAGGACCAAACCCAGGGACTCGCGTGCAAGCTGCGCTCAGCCTGCTGAGCTGTGTCCTGGCCTGTTCCTGACACTCTCAAATGACTCTTCTACCTCACCACTCAGTTTCTCTGGCTGTTTACTCCAGCGATCCTCTCCAGTGACCCTTTGATCTCTTCAGGTCACTGGGTGCAAAGTACAAAACTTTACATTTGAGGACCAAAGAGATGGTACAAGGGTTAAGGCACTTGGCACAAGGCCAAACCCAGTTTGATCCCGGCACGGCAGTTGCTCCCCTGAGAACCTCCAGAAGTGGTCCCGGAGCACAGAGCCAGAAGTAAGCTCTGAGCACCAACCGCCAGGCATTCCTAGCCAGAGCAAAAACTTAGCATTTAAGATTTCACCATGGTTTCAACTGTGGGTGCTTTTACCCCCAGTCGAAGATGGGGGTCAGAGCGATAGCACAGCAGGTAAGGCCTTGCACATGGCTGAACAGGGTTCAATCCCCAGCAGCCCATATGGTTCCCCTCCCCCCCGCCACCCCAGTACCACCAGGAGTGATCCCCAAGTGCAGAGCCAGGAGTGATCCAGTGTGTGTCCCCCTTTCCCCCCAAAAAAGATGTTTGCCTATGAATGGAGAACATTCTTTTTTTTTTTTTTGTTAAAACTTGGGATGGGTTTCTTCAGGCTCCTGGTGGGTAGAAGTGAGGGAGACAGCTAAAGAGTGGATGGTCCCTTACAACAAGGAATGATCTAGTCCAGCATGTCAAGAGTCCCGTGGTACAGCAACCCAGCTGTCAGATAAAGTAGGATTTTAAAATGTGTCTTTATGGGCTGCTGAGATAATAGTGGGTAGAGCGCTTACCTTGCACACTGCTGACATGAGTTTGATCCCAGGCGTCCTGTATGGGCTCCTGAGTTCTGCCAGGAGTAGTTTCTGAGTGCAGAGCTCAGGAGTCACCCCTGGTCATGATGGTGTGGCCCCAAACCCTCACAAAGGGTCTTTAATAAGTGAACTTGATTTTGTGTTATAGCTACCTATTAGCTTCATAATATTTTTAATTTTTTTAAGGGAGGCACAGCCAACTATGCTGAGGGTAATTCCTGTCTCTGCACTCAGGAATCACTCCTCTCGGTGCTCCAGGGACCATACAGGATGCTGGGGATTGAACCCAGGTTGACCATGTGTAAGGCAAATGCCCCTCCCTCTGTACTATGGCTCTGGCTCCAGTCTCTTTATAATATATAATGGGCGCTTCTGTTCCCACAAGTTTTTGGTAAACCATGAATTAGTAAAATGAGATAAAGCTAAATGATTCACAACCTGCCCAACAATTGATTTGATGTGTGATTTGGAAAAAGAAATATTCACTCTGATTCATACATCCAGAAACATCTGACCAGTATATGCAGTTTTTAAGTAGTAGAATCATTTTGGAGGAAAATAGAAGATGAATCTTATTGATTCTCTTCTACAATATCCAGGGAGTATTGATCCCTGATAGATATGGAATTGGTGTTTGGCATTGGTCATGACCAGCTTGTTGGATTCCAGTACTATGGTTTTGTTTGCTTTGGGGTCACACCCGGTGGTGCTCAGGGGTTACTCCTGGCTCTGCCCTCAGGGGACCAATTGGGATGCCAGGGATCGAACCCAGGTCAGCCACATGCAAGTCAGAGGCCCTCCCCACTGTGCTATCGCTCCAGCCCAAGGATTCTAGCACTCTTAGAGGGCTTCATTCCTCCTGTCTCAAGATCAAGACCACACACTGTCCTCTCTTACATGGCTCTTTGCTTTTGGCAGTGTCTCTGTGGTTCACTTTGTGGAACTGGAGATATATCCTCCCTTCCCTTCCCTTTTGTTGTGATGATCAGGGGTCACAACTACTGGGTGTTAGTGTGCTCAGACGCTGGAGCTGTGGTTCTCACCCGGATTGCACAATTGCAGGTCACACACTGTGGTGGTGCCAGGGATGCACTCAGCATACAGGATGGGGCTGGGTACCCATCTCTAGGCCTCATGCCTGCCAGGCAGCTGCTCTCTCACTGAGCTACATGCTCAGGGGGACCACATCTGGAGGTGCTGGGGTCTACTCCCTATTCAGTGCTCAGGGAACCACGCTGGAATGCCAACATTTGAATGCAGGCCTCCTTCATGTACTCAGCCCAATAAGCTATCTCTCTGGCCCTGATTTTTGAGGGAGCCGGAGCGATAGCACAGGAGGGAGGGTGTTTGCCTTGCATGCGGCTGACCTGGATTCAATTCTCAGCATCCCACATGGTCCCCCGAGCACCACCAGGAGTAATTCCTGAGTGCAGAGCCAGGAGTAACCCCTGAGCATCACTGGGTGTGACCCCCCCAAAGGTAAATAAATATATATATTTTTAAAAAAGAAGTGAATTCAGGGGCCAGAGCCATAGTACAGAGGGTAGTTCACTTGCCTTGTACACGACTGACCCAGGTTCCATCCTCAGCATCCCATATGGTCTCCCAAGCACATCCAGGAATGATTCTTGAGGGCGGAGCCAAAGGTAACCACTGAGAATTGCTGGGTGTGGCCCACAAACAAACAAAAAGTGAATTCAGATTGCTGGAGAGATACAGCGGGAAGGATGATGCCTTGCGTGCGGTCTACTAGGTTTCGATCCCTGGCACACCAAATGGTCCTCCAAGCACTGCCAGGAGTAAGCCCTGAGCACTGCCAGGTGTGGCCCAAAACCCGGGGGTCAGGGGGAGGTGAATTCAATTCATTGTTGGGTCCATCGTAAACGGTGAGTGATTTCATTTTTATTCTGGAATCTTTCTGGCACATTCAGTTCAAGTTTACAAAGAGATACTTTTATCTTACTCTAGCTCCATTTTATAGATGGGGACAGAACTCTTGACTATAGAATAAGAAACAGCATCCCAGGGCCATTGCTTCTCCTGAGGGAAGAGCATAGGTTTTCTGAATAAGAGTTAGCAAGAAATGTAAAAAAGGCCTGTACTTGTAATTAAGAAATAACATTGAGGGGCTGGAGCGATAGCACAGCGGGTAGGGCATTTGCCTTGCACGTGGCTGACCCAGGTTTGATTCCCAGCATCCCATATGGTCCCCTGAGCACTGCCAGGAGTAATTCCTGAGTGCATGAGCCAGGAGTAACCCCTGTGCATTGCTGGGTGTGACCCCCCCCCAAAAAAAAGAAATAACATAACATCTAGCATTTTGCTTTTGACTTTTGGCAGAAAGATGCCATTTTGAAGCTACCCGTGGCGTGTTCGATATGCCAAAAACAGTAACAAGTCTCACAGCCGAGATGTTACTGTACCCGCTCGAGCAAAATCAATGAACAAGGGGACGACAGTGCTACGACAGTGCTGCAGTGCATTTTGGTGGTAGGCTGGTCTGCAGAATGTCATGGAATTGAGTGTTCTGGAGGTTCAGAATGCTGTGATGAATTTGTCGCTGTTTCTTGACACTGTGATGACCCCCTCAGAGAGCGGGTAATGACGGGGCAGGGGCAGGGGCCTCTGTGTGCTGACTTGGAAGGCTGTGGCAAGGACTGGCGTGGCCTATGGTCAGCTAAGTTCATACATCCATTCTGACTTCTGAATTTTCCCAGATGTGTCCCTTGTGTATTGATCAGAGAATTACCTCTGGGAAGTATAATGTATTGGGGTGGGGAGGGGCAGCAAACGGGAGGAGAGAGAGTTCCTGTTGCACTGTTTTGAGCATCATCACTATACTTCCTACTGTAGGTTCTCTTAGAAGTTGCCATGTGCTTTTATGTGGACACTCTAGCTTCAAACCCCAGTGGGAGCACTTTATTCAGTGGCTTATGATGGTCAGTGTTTGCATTTCTGGGCCTAGAGGGATAATACAGTAGGTAGAACCCCTACCTGGCACCTGCCTGAACCAGGTTCGATCCCTGCCATCCCATCTGGTCGCCAGAGCCCTGCCAGGAGTGATCCTTGAATGCAGAGCCAGGAATTATCCCTGAGCACTGCTAGTGTGGCCTCAGAACAAAACAAAGCATTTGCATTTCTTCAGTACTTCACCCTATGTTCCTCGAGGCTTTAGAGTACTGAAATTTTTCATTCTTCTCTTGAAATGATAACCTTTGATGTGGAAGGTATATTTAGTTGGTTCCTAAGATGCCCTAGGTTTTGTTTGCTCCATTTTGCAGTACACCAGGGATACAACCCTGGGCCTCATATGTGCAAGGCAAGAGTTCAACTACTGAGCTACATCACCAGCCTAACATATCCTAGTTTTAAAAGGTGACAGCAACTCTAAACATTGCAGTTATATAATACAGAACCTTCATAACTTAATGAGGACTTCCATCATCTGTTTCTACCATCCAGGTAAATAACCTTATGACTGCCAATTCTTCCTTGACAGCTGTGGTTTGTAAGAGCAGCTTTTTACCCATCATTGGTTTTGGCAGCTTTGTCAGTCACTGCTTTTTTTAGGTTTCTTTCTTTCCTTTTTTTTTATTTTTAATTTTGGGGCTACACCCAGCAGTGCTCAGAGGTACTTCCAGAGCATTGTTTGGAGATTGCTCACAGATGCACTTAGAGGACCCTGCCGTGCCAAGAATGAAACCCACGCCTCCTCCACGCCGTCAGCGCTCAGCCCTTCCTGCTCTCTCCCAGTCCTGTCAGTAGCATATTTATTATTCGTAGGGGCAGGGTGACGATTATGGGTTTGGGTGAAGAAGGTACAGTAGTAACACATTCAGAGATTTTTTTTAAGTGGTGGTATCAATCTAAGAGGTACGTCTTGGTGGTGTACAATGGGCATCATTGATCTGTCACGCAGAAAGTGAAGGGTATCAGCAAGACAGGGAGACAAAAAAAGGCACTTGGCATCACATGGTCCCCTAGTACTTCTGGGTATGGCCCCAAAGCCCCGGCTCATTCCCCAAAAAGAAATGAGCAAATTATAGCAGTGTTGGTATAGGAACTGGGCCTCCATCTGCCCAGTATCATACCTTGTCTAGTGTTTAAGGTGAAGGGGTCTCCCAACAAGTGCACAGACACAGACTCTAGGGGTCTAGGGGTCCCCTGGACTCCAGGAATACAGAGATACAGCTTCCTAGGTGTTTCTCGTCCTGCCAGTCCTTTCCCTCCACCAATTAGGGGTCATTTCTGCCATAGATAATGTTACCTAGCAACATAGGTAGAAATTCTTCATTGGGTTGCCAGGGTAACAGAGCTAGAAAGTTAACCAAAGGTTAGAATCTCACACGCAGGGGGGAAAGGTTCTATTAATCCTTTACCAAACAGCTGAGCATAATAATAATCCTCCACCTAGTTTCTATAAAATATAGCCAGTATAATTCCTATTAAATCGTTTTAAAAATAAAAGAAAATAAATTATAGCCAAGCTTGCTCTTCAAATCCATGTTCTCTCTTGAACACCTATCTTACTTGCTTGTCTCTTTGCTTGCTTGTTTCCATTATGAAGACGCTTGTGGTCTCTCTTGAACATGTATTTCCCCTCTTTACCTCCTTTCACTTTTTTTTCTCTTTTTTTTTTTTTTTTTGCTTTTTGGGTCACATCTGGCAATGCACAGGGGTTACTCCTGGCTCTGCACTCAGGAATCACCCCTGGCAGTGCTCAGAGGACTATATGGGATGCTGGGAATCGAACCCAGGTTGGCCATGTGCAAGGCAAATGCCCTACCCGCTGTGCTATTGCTCCAGCCCCTCTTTTTTCTTTTTTTTTGTCTGTTCTATCAGACCCACTGGTGCTTAGGGCTTATTCCTGGCTCTGTGATCAGGGATCACTCCTGGCAGGGTTCAGGGGACCATATGGGATGCTGGCATTGAACCTGGGCCAGCTGTGTTCAAGGCAAGAGCCCTAACCACTATGCTATTGCTCTGGCCCCTCTCACATCTTTCTGAGCAAGTTTCAGTCAATAAAAATTATCCAGGAGTAAGCCCAAAGATAGTGCAGAGGTTAGGATCCTTGCCTAGCAGGCGACTGTGATTGCAGAAACCCTGATTTGGAAGCCAACACCATCAGGAATGATCCCTGAGTACAGAGCCAGATGTAGCCCCTAAGTACCTCTGGGTGTGTGCTCCCCCCAAAAAAAATTTTTTAAATAAAGGAAAATAAAATATAACCAATGTATGGTCAGAGAAGGGATGTGGCTCAGTGATAGAGCACATAACTTGTATGTGTGGGTCCCTGAGTTCAGTCTCTGACACTAAAAAAAGAAGTAAAACAGCCAACACTAACTCATTTTTCCTCAAAAAATATTGATTCTTGGGGCTGGAGCGATAGCACAGCAGGTAGGGTATTTGCCTTGCATGTGGCCAACCCGGGTTCGATTCCCAGCGTCCCATATGGTCCCCTGAGCACTGCCAGGAGTGATTCCTGAGTGCAGAGCCAGGAGTAACCCCTGTGCATCGCCAGGTGTGACCCAAAAAGAAAAAAAAAAGTTGATTCTTTGTGCTTAGTTGCTTATGATTAATATACTGGGTAAGAGTTAAATAGTTAAAACTAGCAAAATACCATGTATCTTTTGGTGCTATCAAAGTAGGCAAAAAGAATTTGATGTCTTTTTTTTTTTTTTGGCTTCTTTTGCGTCACACCAGCTCAGAGGTTACTCCTGGCTCTGCACTCAGGAGTCACTCGTGGCGGGGCTCATCTACTACCATTTCCTCAGTTTCCATGGGCTGATGATGGCCTGACAAGTTGAAAATATTGTAAGTTGGGGACTGACTGGAGTCAGTACTTGAGAAACCAAGACAATATAAAGTAGTACCACTCAAATATTTGGGAAATAGAAGGAACTTTAGAGGTGATCCGGTCCAAGTCCCATTTTACAGGACATGAAGGAACTAGACCCCCGTTCCTGCACAGCTGCTCAGGGCCAGGCACCAGCTCCTGCCAGCACGGACCGAGGGCGAGCAAGCATGTCTGGGCAGGCAGCAAAGACCATCTGGAGAGAGTGTTTGTTTCCTTGAGTACACATCAGACTAAAACCACAGAGGAGGAAAATGCTCTTTCACCTTCCTGTGGCTTGGTGTGATGGTGGCCTGCATTCTTGTAATGCCTAGACAGGGATCGGGGGAATCCTGTGTACACATCAGATAATTCATTTAATTTCTTTGCCAATAATATCCACACATATGTGTGTATATATATATGTATGTACATATATAAAAACATCCTAAACCACCATAACACACGCACATGCAGCAAGTTAAAATATTTTCCAGTTTTTTTTCTACTGATTCAATATGTGTCAGATATTTTATTTTCACAATGTGTTACTTGTTTGTGAAAACATTTAAATTTTGGCTGGGGGATGCTAGAGCGAGAGTAAAGCTGATAGGATGCTGACCTTGTACATGGTCAACCCAAGTTCGATCCCTGGGACTCCAGAGGCTGTCAGGAGTGATCCCTGAGAGCAGAGCCACGAGTAAACCCTGAGCATTGTCAGGTGTGGCCCCCAAAACAAAACAGTTAAACAAACAAAAAAAAAAAACCAATAAACTTTGGCTGGGGGTGTGGCTCATGGTATGTATGTGTGAGGCCCTGGGTTTGATTCCTTGCTTGACAAAAACTTTTAAAATTAAAAAAACAAAACAAAACATTGTCTTGAAATTGTTTTTGTCAACCATTTTGACTAAATTTTTTTTGGCAGGGGATCACACTGGGTAGTGTTCAGGAATTAATCCTGGCTGCATGCTCAGAAGTTGCTCCCTGCAGTGCTCAGGAAACTGTGGTGCTATTAATGAAACCCAGGCCTCCTGTATGCAAAGCCTGTGCCCCAGTCCATCGACGTGGCTCCTCTCTCCGGCTTCTCTAACTATTATTATTATATTTTGGCTTTTTGAGGTCACACCTGGCGATGTTCAGGGGTTACTCCTGGCTCTGCACTCAGGAATCACTCCTGGCAGTGCTCAGGGGACTGTATGGGATGCAGTGGGGGGGGGGGATGTGTAGAACCCAGGTTGGCAGCATTCAAGGCAAGTGCCCTACCTGCTGAACTATTGCTCTAGTCCCCGCCTCTTAACTTATTTCTTTTTTTTTTTTTTTTGCGTCACACCCGGCGATGCACAGGGGTTGCTCCTGGCTCTGCACTCAGGAATTACCCCTGGCGGTGCTCAGGGGACCATATGGGATGCTGGGAATCGAACCCAAACGCCCTACCCACTGTGCTATTGCTCCAGCCCCTCTTTTTTTTTTTTTTTTTGCTTTTTGGGTCACACCCAGCGATGCTCAGGGGTTACTCCTGGCTTTGCACTCAGGAACTACTCCTGGCGGTGCTTGGGGGACCATATGGGATGCCGGGGATCGAACCCGGGTCGGCCGCGTGCAAGGCAAACGCCCTACCCGCTGTGCTATCGCTCCGGCCCCTGCTCCAGCCCCTCTTAACTTATTTCTAAAATATAAATTGTGGAGACTGAAAAGATAACTCAGCCAGTTAGAGAGCATGCTGTGTACACGGAGACCTGAACTTGACCCCAGCACTACTTAGGCTCCTCCTGCACCTTCAGGAGTGACCTGAGCAGACAGTATCCCCTGAGCACTGCCAGGGAAGGTTCAAAAATCAAATTAAAAAGAATCTATATACAGGGGCTGGGGTGATAGTGCAGTGGTAGGGTATTTGTCTTGCATGCAGCTAACCCAGGTTTGCTCCTCATTACCCCATATTGTCCCCTGGGCACTGCCAGGAGTGATCACTCAGCGCAGAGCCAGGAGCAAGCCCTGAGCACCGCCAGGTACAGCCCAAACACCCCACCAACACAAATAACATATATAATATACATAATAGTTCTAGCTGGAGCGATAGCACAGCGGGTAGGGCGCTTGCCTTGCACTTGGCCCACCCAGGTTCGATTCCCCTGTCCCTCTCGGAGAGCCCGGCAAGCTACCGAGAGTATCCCGCCTGCACGGCAGAGCCTTGCAAGTTCCCCATGGCATATTCGATGTGCCAAAAATAGTAACAACAAGTCTCACAATGGAGACGTTACTGGTGCTACTCAAGCAAATCGATGAACAATGGGAGGACAGTGCTACAGTGCTATGTAATAGTTAGGGATGCTGATAAGAATAATCTTTGAATAAAAAATAAAAATAAGGCTGGGGAGCTATTCCAGTGGTGCTGAGGGGCTACCAAAGCCCCGGGTGCTGGGGTATGTAGTATCAGGAATGGAAGTAGGGATCAAACATGCATTCTACCACTTAATCCACATCCTTGACCCCTAAAAAACACTTCTGTGGGAGTGTTGGTGCCATACCCAGTAGTGCTCAGGGATCACTGCTTGTGGTGCTTGGGGGTCATATGTGGTGCTGAGGATTTGAGCTGGCTGCATTCAGGGCAAGTGCCTTATCTTCTGTACTATCTCTCTCACCCAAAAAAAACCCCTTTTTTTGGGGGGGGTTATTTTTATTTGGGGGCCACACCCACTGATGCTTGGGGGCTTACTCCTGGTTCTATATTCAGGAATTACTCTTAGTGGTACTTGGAAAATCGTATGAGATGCCACGGATCAAAATGGGTTGGCTGTGTGCAAAGTGAGTGCCTGACCCGCTGTACTATCGCTCGGCTCAAAACCAACCATTTTAAAGTCACAGCCCACATGAGAGTTTGGAAGTGAGAGAAATGTCTTTTATGCGTCCCTTCCCCTTTCCCTTCCCTTGGTGGTGTGTTGACTGGGGTCTCACGGTAGGTTGCAGTGCTTGTGGGGGGCTGCACACATTACTTTTGGTGCTGCACATGTTCTCCTGGTTGTGGCGCACTCAGACTGCACACTTTTGTACCATTATTATTATTATTTTTTTGATCCTTCGTGTCACACGATGACAGTGCCGTTAGTATCACAGTCAGCGTGTGAGGTGGTACCAGGGATTGAATTCATAGCCTCAGGCCTGCATGGCCGACATTCCTCCCCTGAGCCATCCCCAGTTGCCTCATGTGTTTCTTAACTCAACGAATTAAAATATATATATATTATTGGACCAGAGAGAGCGCAAAGGGGCTAAGGCACTAGCCTTACATGCAGCAGACCCGGGTTCTTTATTTTTTTTCTGGTTTTGGGGCCACATCTGATGATGCTCAGGGGCTACTCCGAGCTCTGCACTCAGGACTCACTCCTGTGATGCTCCAGAGGCCAGAGGGATGCTGGAGACTTAACCTGGGTTCGCCACATGCAAGGCAAGCATCCTACCCACTGTACTATCACTTGGGCCCCAGACCCAGGTTTGATCCCTGGCACTGCATTTGATCCCCTGAGCACTGTCAGGAATGATTACTGAGCACAGAACCAGGAGTAATCCCTGAAGAGAGTCAGGTGCAGCCCCAAACCAGAAAAACATAATTGTTACTGAAGTTTCATTGGTCTATAATATTCACATAGATTCTACATGTACACATTATTTATTAACATCAGTTTTCATCCTTTACTGACCATTTTTACCAGATGTACCCACTCTCTGTCTCTGGATTGTAATAAGCCTACAAAACTTAATTTTATTTAGATATCTGTGAAAATACACAGCCAGGTGTGTCCTTACCCCCTTCACTCCCACAAAAAATGAAAGCAAATAAAGATCAGTGATAATACACTATTAGTAAAGAAGATTAGCCTCTTGATCTAAAAATACCTAGCAGCAGTGGTCTTGGTTTGTAAATATTGATCATCCAAGGGATTTAAATTAATGCACATCATCTTTAATTCAATCTACCTGGGGATAAACAGGAAACAAATGTAATTTAAATATTTTTCTGTATTTACAAGTGATCTAAATGAAGGAAACTGTAAACTTTATAATGGCTAAGGAAAAATGATTAAAATAGTTTCTTTAGAATAAGTGAAATAGTTGTCCCAGATAGTACAGTTGATAGGGCACTTACTGTGCACTCACTCCCACCTAGGTTCAATCCCTGGCACCCCACATGGCCCTCCAAGCCCACCAGGAATGACCCTCTGAGCACAGAGCCAGGAGTAAGCCCTGAGCATTGCCTGGTATGTCCCCAAAACAAAAACATACAAAAGAATAAATGAAATAGTTCAACGGGTGAAGCACACTTTGCATCCAGGAGCCCTGGTTCCATCCCTGCCATTCCAGCAGTAAATCCTTCAGCCATCCTTCAGAACCACAGGTGGCCCCTGAGAACCCTGAGTGTGGGCGACAAACAACTGCAAAATTTTAGTTGCTTTCACAGAGCAATTAGTTCACTGTCACTGTCATCCCATTGCTCATTGATTTGCTTGAATAGCACCAGTAACATCTCCATTGTGAGACTTGTTGCTACGGTTTTTGGCATATTGAATACACCATGGGGAGCTTGCCAGGCTCTGCTGTGGGGGTGGGATACTCTCGGTAGCTTGCCAGGCTCTCTGAGGGGGGCGGAGGAATCGAACCTAGGTCGGCTACATGCAAGGCAAGCACCCTACCCGCTGTGGTATCGCTCCAGCCCAATTAGTTCACTTGTAATTTTATGAATATGATTGATCACAGGGGTAAACACAAAATAAAGAGAAATATTTGACAGAATTCTAAACAGAAATGGCTCCCCTTCAACATCTTTTCCCACTTCTCAGCCCCATGGTGCTGGGATCAATTATTCCCTCGTGTGAGACAGTTTCCAGGCAGAGGGTCCCAAACAAAGATTGTTTAGATTCTGTGAAGGAAGACCAACAAACCAGTGTTTGATGAATGGGGAATGTGGGGGGGCCAACAGAGATCAAAAGTAATGGCCGGCAACACAAAACTCAACACCTGGCCCTTCTAGACCCTTCTAGACCCTTCTAGGCCCTCCTAGGCCCTTCTAGGCCCTGAGCTCTACACTCTCCAATAACTCTTAGAAGAAAGACAGACTGAGTTCATCTTTGTCTACCAGGTCTCCAAGTTGATTAGTTCCTCTTATAAAAGCACTTAGGAAGAGAAGACAAAGTTGGAAGTTAAAACAGCAGCTGATACCTTTTTTTAAATGAGTAGGAGAGCTGCTGCTCTTTGCAACTCATGTGGTCTTTATGTTCAAGTGACTCTGTACCAGATGTGTTTATATGGCTCCACATTGTTCAGCTTGTGTGTTTTGCTATTTTTACTTTTTATATATAAAGAATTAAAAAATAAGACAGAATAAAGTAATAAATGAGTGACTATAACCCAATATGCCAGCTCTGACTTATCCTTTCTTTTGTTTTGGCATTTTATCTTTAATCCAAGTCTTTCAGACATATGTGTGTGTTTTGTTTAAAAAATTATTTCTGCATAACAGTTTCAAATATTTAACTTTCAAAGACAGGGAGTTGATTCCATCTTAGTAATGTATTGACATATTTTTACATTAGAAAATATTGAGGTTGGATTTATTTAAGACTCACTGGGCTTGGTGCCACCTCTAGAGAAAGCCATTTATAGACTGTCAATTTTTAAAAGATTCCACATAATAATATAGAACAGCTAACACTAAATACACTTTCAATCTGTTGGAAGACTCATTAGCTTCATTTGGTAATAGGAAAAAAAACTTGTTACTTTCTGGAATAATGGTTGAGCAAATCCTTCTTGCTGTTTTCTTACAAAGTTTTATTAAAACATATAAGCACACCCCCTCCTTTCCATAATGAATATGATGGCTTTGGTGCTATAGTGGCAATATCAAATGGTTGCAATAGACACCTTTCATCTTCCAAGCCCCAAATATGTACTCTCCAACTTTTTAGAGTTCTGTTTAGGTTTTTGTTTTTGTGGGTTTTGGGACACCCAGAAGTGCTCAAGGCTTACTCCTGGCTCTGCACTAGGAATCACTCCTGTTGGGCTCAGGGGACCATATGGGATGCCAGGGACCAAACCTGGGCTGGCTGCACGTAAGGCAAACACCTTACTTGCTGTACTATCTCTCCAGCCCCTGGCCTTTTCGAGTTTGCCCACCCACCATCTAGCTTACTGCTTGAGACAGGAGATTGGCTCTTCCTTACAGAGGTCTGTGGAGGGGGATATACCCCTTCAATATAGTGTGCAACATCCGAATTTAAACGTGTATCATATATATGCAGATCAGCAGAAGGACAAAGCCCGTCTTTGTCTGTGATTTGGGAGCTAGTGCAGCGGGTAAGAAAGACACTTGACTTCCACGTGGCCAACCCAATTTCAATCCCCAGCACCCACATGGTCCCTGAGCCCTCCAGGAGTGATTCCCTGAGCACAGAGCCAGGAGGAAGTCTGAGCCTTGTGTGGCCCAGAAATAAAAAAACAAAACAAACCTAACCGACCAACAAATAAATCTGGGGGAAAGTCACTAGAAGGGTCTGACATGGAGAAAATGTGATCTCTTGTCTCAACTTCAAGGAAGAGTGCCTGAGGCCTTGGTGTAAGGGCAGCAGGCTGAAAGGATGCAGCAGGACCCGGAATCCTGGTGAGGTGCTGGCAGTTGGAGCTGCACTGCTTTCCAAAAACTGATGCCAGGGTTGTGGGAGCGTGAGAGCAGGGCCACTGACCACTCTGAATAGTCATAGTACCGCTGTGACTCACAGGTACCAGCAAGGGGTTGAATTTGGGTCTAATGGGGACATTGAAGACAGTGAGGGTGGGGGTATGGTGCCGCCAGCAGGTCAACCTGTCCCTGTGGGGTGAGTGCATCAACAGCCTGATGGTGCCTTCAGGCTTCCTGACACTTCAAAATTACCGCTGTGCCTTTCTCTAGACCCCAACAACTTGGGGCCAAGTTTACGAAGAAATTAAATGGCCAAAAGTTAGGTATGTTGGAGCCACGCCCACAAACCACCTCTGGTTCAGCTATACAAGCTCATTTATTGGCCTTTTTCAGATACCCATAGGAAAATCTCGAAAGAGATCAAAAGCCACATGGCTTTTGATGGACCCACTCATGGCTGAACACACTGGGATAAATCAGAGGGTGTCGGGTCAGCCTGGTGGCCTGCCCAAGCAGAACCCCCAGCAGCCACTTGCTTCCACAATCCAAAATCGCTGCCATACCCCCGGCCTGACTTCACCATCTCAGGATGGACCTCACCATGATATAATCTGCTGAAAATTTTGATAAGTTATTTGTGATTGAAATCTCCAGGCTTTCTCGGGGTTGGGATGGGCTACCTCCCTCCACCTCCCTGTACTTCCAGAAACCTCGGCAGTCACATCCACACCCCAAAGCTGCCGCCCAATTGAAAAGCTACTCCAGCCTTATCATCCCAATAAAAATACCAAATGCCCTGAACAAACACCATGACCTCTTAACACCTGTATTGCAAAACATAATAATGCATAAAAGGAAAAGGAGAGAGAGCAAGAAGGAAAGTGCCTCCCATAGAGGGAGGCTGAGGGGGGTGGGCGTTGTTGGGAGGTGGTGGTGGTGGTGGGAAAACAGGGAACATTGGTGATGGGAAATGTACACTAGTGGAGGGATGGATACTGGATCATTATATGACTGAAACCAAATTATGAACAGCTTTGTAATGGTCTGTCTCATGGACATCCAACTAATTCTTTTTTTAAAAAAGTAATGTGGAGTTCATGCCCAGATCAATCAGCTTAATCAATGGCTGAATAAATAGTAGTATTCTCACATTTAAAAAAGAAGGAGGAGGAGGAGGAGGAGGAGGAGGAGGAGGAGGAGTAAGACGATGACAACGACGATGACAACGACCATGATGACCACGACAACCACTACGACCATGATGACAGCGAGGGCTTAGCTTTGCCAGGCATCTGTGAATCCAGCAGGGGAGATCTTTGTGCAAGTCTTGTGTCAGGAAATTTTTTAATTCAAGGAATAGATACTCAAGTAAGCTTAAGGCAATGGTTCTCAAAGTGTGGTTCTGTTTTTTGTTTTGCTTTGACTTGGTGGTGCTGGATATTGAACCCAGGGCTTCATACATGTGAAATATGAACTCAAGAGATGGGTGGAAGAGATAATGCAGGAGTTAAGGCACTTGCTTTGCACACAGTTGACATGGGTTTTATCCCCAGTACTGCATATATTCCCCCAAGCCCTGCAGGAATGATCCCTGAGGAAAGAGTCACGAGTAAGTCTTGAGCAATGGCCACAAAAAACAAAATCAGAAAGGTGGGAGGAAGGAGGGAGAGGGAGAGAGGGAAGGATGTACCTAACGTGTGAGGCCTGAGAATGATCCTCAGCACCAAGGGCCCCTCCCCATTCCGGCACTGGTGGGTACAGCCCTGGTGACCCCATCACTGCTAGATGTGGCAACCCTGTACCACGAGGCTGCTATGTTTGTCCCCTATAAACAATAAAAAGTTCAAGGTATGGGGGCTGGAGCAATTGCACAGCCAGTAGAGCGTTTGCCTTGCATGCGGCCAACGCAGGTTCGATTCCCAGTATCCCATATGGTCCCCTGAGCATAGGGGTAATTCCTGAGTGCAGAGCCAGGAGTGACCCCTATGCATCACCGGTTGTGATC
Organism: Sorex araneus; assembly: GCF_027595985.1. Classification (NCBI taxonomy): domain Eukaryota; kingdom Metazoa; phylum Chordata; class Mammalia; order Eulipotyphla; family Soricidae; genus Sorex; species Sorex araneus. The sequence goes on along the minus strand of NC_073306.1, from coordinate 43,560,409 downwards.
CAAAACGCAAAATAAATAAATAAACAAATAAATAAATAAATAAAAATAGAGTTCAAGGTATTTACTCTACAGTTAAGCTAGTTCCAGGCCCCTGGAAGTGACTCTGTGACCAGCAGGAACAGGACTGGAGGGATTTACATACAAACTGGTTTCATGGCCATTTTAAGAGGGTTTGTTTCAAGTTAAAATAGGTAAGGGGGGTCAGAGAGATAATACAGCTTACCTTGCATGCTGCTGACCTGGGTTCAATTCCCCACATCCTACGGTCCACTGAGTTCTGCCAGGAGTGATCCCTGAATGCAGAGCCAGAAGTAAGCCCTGAGCATCACCACGTGTGTGCCCCCACCAAAAAAAAATTTTTAAGGGGGATAGGGAGGGTAGGGAAGAATGAATTTTATTTTATTTTTTTATTTTTATTTTTGTTTTTTTGCTTTTTGGGTCACACCCAGCGTTGCACAGGGGTTACTCCTGGCTCACGCACTCAGGAATTACTCCTGGCAGTGCTCAGGGGACCATATGGGACGCTGGGAATCGAACTCGGGTCGGCCACGTGCAAGGCAAACGCCCTACCCGCTGTGGTATTGCTCCAGCCCCGAAGAATGAATTTTAAAGAGAGGTGTTCTAACAAAGAACTTAGCTGCAACTCTCTAGAGCATCTTCATTCACAGCAGCTGAAAGGTGGGAACAACACAAATGCTCAGTTGAAACAGCGAATGTGGTAGACGGAATATTTATCAATTTAAAGAAATAAAGTTCAGGGGGGTGGAGATAGCTCAAAGGGATGGAGCACAGAGTTTGCATCTGGGAATCAGCGCTGGATCTCTGGAGCTGCATGACCCCAGCACAAAGGAATTACACACTACGTTATGCCTGAAGAGAGAACTAAGGGCATGTAAAGTTCATGCTCTGCATGCAGGAGGCCCTGGCTGTTCCCCACACCTGCACCACAAGATCCCCTGAGCACCTTGGGGCAACTACTGAGCAAGGAGTACCCCCAAGCACTGACAACTGTGCCCCCCAAACCAAAAGAACAACAACAACCAAACAACACTATGCTCGTGAGAATGACAAAAGGATATTGCAAAGGACTGGAAAGATACTATAGTGGATAGGACACTTGCCTTGTATGCGGTGATCCAAGGCTCAGTCCACGGTACCCCATATGGTCACCACCACCAGGACTAATGCCTGAATGCAGACCAGGAGTAAAGCTTGAGGACTCCCAGGTGTGGCCGCCCCCAACCTGAAACATTGGTGCGGTGGTTGCTGAGGCTGGGGTTAAGGTGGGCAGTAGGGAGGAATTAGGGCTAAGGGGCACAGGTTTCCCTTTGAAAAGGTTCGGGAGCTGGGTTAGGGGTAATGGAGTCCAAATGGTGAATGCATTTAATACAACTGTATTAAATTTTATTGTACTCAATAAAATTTGTTGTATCTATTTTACCACTTTTTTCTTTTATGTTGATAAGGGTTTCTGGTGACGGGGACAAAGGGAACAGTCAGGGTGAAATTGGGGGGTATTGGCCCTAATGAAAGGGAGCCACTGGGGCGCTGGAGCGATAGCACAGCAGGTAGGGCGTTTGCCTTGCATGCGGCCGACCCAGGTTCAATTCCCAGCATCCCATATGGTCCCCTGAGCATCGCCAGGAGTGATTCCTGAGTGCAGAGCCAGGAGTAACCCCTGAGCATAGCCAGGTGTGACCCCCAAAAAATAAAGAAAAAAGAAAGGGAGCCACTGGGGGCCCACTGAGACAGTGCAATGGGTAAGTTCCTTGTTTTTCATGAGCTGCTCCAGGCTCAGGTTGATCCCGAGACCCCATATGGTCCCCTTGAGGACCTCCAGCAGTAAACACTGAACACCACTTGAGTGGCCACACCCTCTCCCCCAAAAGGGGAATCGGCATTGATATGGGCGGGGGTTATCTAGGTGGTACCTGATAACCTGGATGGTGAATGCGTTTAATACAACTAGGTACTGCCAGACACCAGAAGATGATCACCTCTGGGGCCGGAGCCATAGTATAGCGGGGAGGGCATTTGCCTTGAACGTGGCCAACCCAGGTTCTATTCCTGGCATCCCATATGGTCCCCTGAGCACCGCCAGGAGTTTTTTTTTTTTTTTTTTTTGGGTCACACCTGGTGATGCACAGGGGTTACTCCTGGCTCATGCACTCAGGAATTAGCCCTGGTGGTGCTCAGGGGACCATATGGGATGCCGGGAATCGAACCCGGGTTGGCCACGTTCAAGGCAAATGCCCTACCCACTGTGCTATCTCTCCAGCCCCAGCACCGCCAGGAGTAATTCCCGAGTGCAGAGCCGGTAGCCCCTGAGCATCGCTGGGTGTGACCCAAAAAGTGGGAAAAAAAGAAAAAAGATAATCACCTCCACATTCTTTCCCCCAGTGTAATGGCTCACATTCTTGGAACATAATATAAAAATTCTCACTCACCCATCTTTGTAAAAAAAGGTATATAATGGGGGTACAGCAGCTAGGACGCTTGCCTTGCACGCCACCAACCGGGGTTCGATCACCAGCACCCCATAAGGTAGCCTGATCCCATCAGAACTGAGTCCTGAGTGCAAAGTCAGGAGTAACACCTGATCATCGCCGGTATGGTCCAAAAACAAAAACATAAAGTATATAAAGGGAGAAGGAAGGGGGGACTGAGCCAAAGTACAGCGGGTAGGGCGTTTGCCTTGCACTTGACCCACTCGGGTTGGATCACCAACATCCCATAGGGTCCCCGAGCACTGCCAGGAGTGATTCCTGAGTGCAGAGTCAGGAGTAAGCCCTGTGCATCGCCGGGTGTGACCCAAAAAAAGCCAATAAATAAATAAATAAATAAAGGAAGAAGGAAGGGCTTCTGCCTGTCTGAACCCTTCTTTAGGAGCCCCCTCCCCTCCGGATTATTCCGGAGCTGCCCGGCTCTCCTCTTCCTGCCCTTAGACCCACTCTCTTCTGAATCCGCCCGCCAGTCCCCAGCTTTCGGTCCACTGCTCTCTTTGGGGAGCAGAACCTGAAGGCCAGCGCCCGCCCAGACGCTGGGACCGAGGAGGGCGGATGCCAGCGACGCCCCTGAGCCTCGGCCCGCCGGGGGGCGGAGGGGCTGGAGCGGGTCACACGGGAGGCCGGGAGCCGGGCCCGGGAGGGGCTGCGGGACAAAGGCCGCCCGCCGCGCGCCTGCCCCGCGCCCGCCCAGCCGCCTGCTGGCCCGCCCGGGCGCCGGGAGGGACGCGGGGGCGCGCCGGGAGCCCGCGCGGGCGGCGCCGGCCGAGCCGGGCGTGTCTGCAGCGTCGGGCGCCGGGACGCGGGCTGCGCGGGGACGGCCGGGCGGGGCCCTGTCGCCCTCCCGGGGTTCCGTGTAGTCCCGAGCAGATTCGCCGCGTGCGGTTCCGGCCCGAGCCGTCGCGGGGCTGATGGCTCTTTGCTTCCCCGCGTCTCGCCGGGAGCGTGGGGAGACGGCGGGCGCGGCCGGGGAAGGCGGGCGTGCGCCCAGGAGCCTGTGCGGGCTGCTCGAGTCCACGAGCACCCACCGGGAGTGGGCACGGGGGTCGCCGCCAGCCCCGGCAGCGCCAGAGATGCGCTTCATCCCCGCCGCCCGGGTCCTCAGGCTTGGAGGGAACGTTTGATTTGGGCAGGAAAAGAAGCGTTAGCCCAGACCTCCGCCCGGTTTCCCAGTTTCCTCCTCTCCTCTGCCCCTTGGGGTGATCCGAAAGCCGCTCCCTGGACTGCCCCTGAGCACCTCCCTGCGCGATCCCAGAACAAAACAAAACAAAGAATTTCTGGGGCTGGCGCGCTGGCCTTGGCACGGGGCGGACCCGGGTTTGGTCCCCTGAGCCCCGCCAGGAGTGACCCTGAACACCGCCCCAAAATAAAACAAACGAATTTCAGGAGGAGACAAATCGTAAAATAAAGAAGCTTTATTTAAGAAGTAAGAGAGGGAAGAGGGAGCCTCAGGGAGTAAGAGAAAGAAATGAATGTATCTAGGGAGGGTTCCAGAGCTGTTGCCAGTCTTCTGTTTGCTGTTTTTGCGGCCACCCTGGGCAGTTGTGTGTGGACTTTGCTCCTGGCTCTGTGCTCAGGGACCGCTGCTGCAGGACCCAGAGGACCTGACTGTAGTGAGCGTAGGCCCTTTTCTTTTGCTTTTTCTATTTTTGTTTTTTTGTTGTTTTGAGGCCCCACCCGGCGCTGCTCAGGGGTTACTCCTGCGTCTGCACTCAGGAATCACCCCTGGTGGTGCTTCGTGGACTGTATTGGATGCGGAGGATGGATCCCAGGCGGGCCTAGTGCAAGGCAGACACCCTACCTGCTGTGCTATCATTCCAACCCGGTCGCTGTGTCTTGTCCTCCCTTAGAGAAAGCAGTGGACTGGAAAGAAGATGGCGGAATCTAGTAAAGATTTTATTTAGGGACAGTAAAGCAGGGAAGTCCTAGATGATGGGAGGGCTCTTCTAAGGAGTTTCCGGAGATAATGCAGAAGCTTTCCGGTTTTATACCCTTTTAACCAGGATGGGTGGGTGAGCATTTCTTTATTTTGTTCCAAGAATGTGGGCTGTTAAAATGGGGGAGATGATACTGAGATGATTATCTTCTGCTGTCTGACCCAGCAGGTCATCCTAGGTCATCCAGGTTGCCAGGCCCCCTCGGGCCACCTGTGACATTCCACACAGACAATCTCCTTTCTTTAGGGCTATAATCCTAATCTCATCCTGCCTGCTCCCCTTGTCCCTGTGAATATGTGGTGCCAGGAATCAACCCAGGTCAGCCACATAGAGGCAGTTACCCTGCCAGCTGTACTGTTGCTCTGACCCCATGTCATTTGTATTCTTATGGTTTGTCCTGTTTGTCCCTGCTAATGTGTCTTCTCTCCTGAGGGGGTCCAGCATTCTCAGGACAAGCCTCAATTCCTGCATCTCCAAAGGTGGTTAAACCTTCAAGCTTTGGGGATGGAAAAGAGGCTGAGTATAGGGCTGGAGATAGAGTATAGGGGTGAGGTGGTTGCTTTTCCTGTGTTTACTACCTCTCATCTACTTTGATTCTTTCTTAATAAGATCTTTTGCACTGCTCCCTTTGTACTAAGTCAGGAATCTGGGTGTACATTTTAATTTGAACTAACTACATTTCAAATGTTTAGGAATATGGCTGGAGACCTTATATCTGATAGCACAGATCTAGAACTTATTTTTTGGAGGGTGGGGTCCCACCTCACTAAGCAGGGCTTACTCCTGGCTCTGTGATCTTACTCCTGCTCAAGGATAACTCCTGGCAGAATATATATGTTTCCAAGAGAACCTTGCCTGGCCATACAAAGCAAGCATTGTACTATCTCGCCAGACCTTTCCTTCTCTCTTTCTTTCTTTTTTTTTTTTTTTGTGGCGATGCTCAGGGGTCACTCCTGGCTCTGCACTCAGGAATTACTCCTGGTCGTGCTCAGGGGACCATATGGGATGCTAGGAATCGAACCCGGGCTGGCCTCACGCAAGGCAAATGCCCTACTCACTGTGCTATAGCTCCAGCCCCTCTTTTCTTTATTTTATTTTATTTTTTTTTTAGGAAGAGGACAGGGGTAACACATCTAGATCATGATCTGGGGAAAAAAGATAAGTTTTTCTAGCTTGAAGTGGTTATCATCAAAGAAAAAGTAGAAGAGTAGACGGTGTCCACCAAGCAGAAGAGCCACTTAAACTTTTCAAAAAGTTTGACAATCATAATGAAAGTTATGAAATTATTATCTCAAGGGAATTAGATCTTTGCTAATGTATCCAAATTGGCATCGTCTTCAAAGGTGACTGCAGCCTCTCACTTGCATTTTCTTGAATACTCCCTGAAAATGCCTCTCTTGTTGCATCTGTTTTTCCTTCCCTCTTATCTCCTCACTCCACACGCCCATGTGTGCTTCTCTGCCTAGTGAATACTGACTTCTCTGCTCAGACCCAGCCTCAGTGGTCTTTATTTCGTTGTTTTGTTTTTGTTTTTATTTTGGTTTTTGAGTCACACCCGGCGATGCACAGGGGTCACTCTGACTCTGCACTTAGGAATTACCCCTAGGGGTGCTCAGGAGACCATACGGGATGCTGGGAATCGAACCCGGGTTGGCCTCATGCAAGGCAAATGCCCTACCCACTGTGCTATCACTCCAGCCCCCTCAGTGGACTTTCATGCCCACTTTTCCCTGGGCCAGGAGGGCAGAGCCACACCTTCGTCTTTACATGGCTGGAGCTTCTGATTGTGAAACCAAGTCTGGGTTTTCCAAAACTACCAATCAATTGGATAGGAGCAATCCTAAACCTAAACCGTAATCCTAGAGGCTAGAGCGAAAGCACAGCAGGTAGGGCATTTGCCTTGCATAAGGTCGACCCGGGTTTGATTCCCAGCAACCCATACAGTCCCCTGAGCACTGCCAGGAGTAATTCCTGCGTGCAGAGCAGGAGTAACCCTTGTGCATCACTGGGTGTGACCCAAAAAGGAAAAAAAAAAAACCCCACGACAACAAAAAAACTTTAATCCTAAACCAGGAGTGATCCCTGAGCACAGAGCCAAGAGTAAACACTGAGTATCACCAGGTCTGGCCCCCAAACAAAAACAAAAATGAAAAACGAAAATTACCAAACCGTTCCTCAGCACCCACTGGGATGTTCTGATGCCATCTACCCGAAAAATAGCCTTTGTTCCTGTAGGTTAGGGTTCAGGCCAACCCCCACCTAGACGCCAGCCTCAAGGTTGTCACTTGTGCGTTCACAAGCAAGCTTTATAAAAAGAACATTCCAGTGACCTTGACTTGGCTTAGGATTGTTTGCTCAGGAGGCCCAGAGAACTCAGAGACACGTTCCGCTTACTAAGTCATGAGTTTCTCTGTTCGTATGTTGTGTTTTGGGGCCTGGATCAGCTTTATGGATCGTTGCTCTGGATCATTGCTTATGCAAGACAAGCATATTACCTGCTGTATTATCTCCCCAGTCCTGGATCTGAGGACTTCTTTATTCTTTTTTTTTTTTTTTGAGGACTTCTTTAAAGGACACAAGGAGGGGCTGCAGCAATAGCACAGCGGGTAGGGCATTTGCCTTGCACGTGGCCGGCCCGGGTTCGATTCCCAGCATCCTATATGGTCCCCTGAGCACCGCCAGGGGTAATTCCTGAGTGCAGAGCCAGGAATAACCCCTGTGCATCACCAGGTGTGACCCCAAAAAAAAAAAAAAAAGGACACAAGGAATAGCAGATGGAAGAGAAGCACAAGGCTAGGCATGTGGGAAAGGGGACAGAGTTGGGGGAGCTCTTGGAATCCCCATCCTTTTGGGTGTTTATGGGTTTTGTTTCATAGACAAAATTGATGAAATTACAGTGCTTAGGGAATGTGCAGTGCCATGCGCTCCAGTCTTTTGAATTACCTCTCCAGCTCCAATTAGTTCGTTTTGGGCGGGGAGGGATGGTGTCTTGGGCCATACCTGGCAACTCTCAGAAGCTATTCCTTGGGGGGGGGGGCGGACACACGCCTGGTGATGCTCAGGGCTTCTGGCTCTGTGCTCAGGGATCACTCCTTGCTGGCTCTAGGAACCATATGGGGTGCCCGGGATTGAACCTGTGTCAGTTGTGTGCAAGGCAAATGCCCTACCCCCTGTATTATCATTCTGGCCCCCTCAGGATCTATTTTGCTTTTGCATGCAGGAGGTCTAGGTTTGATCTGAACCACTACATGATCCCAAGAACTGAGCTGGGAGTAACTCCTGAGCTCCACTGAGTGCAGACCACCACCCCTGGCCCCCCAAAAAAGCACAGGCTAATCTTGATGCCACAATCCACAGAGAAGCGGCAGGCATTCTGGTGAGCAACGCGGCCCGGACAATGCTCCGGACCCGAATCGGGGCCAGCAACACCGGGGGCCCGGAAGGAGGAGGTGCCGCCAGCACACCTTCTCCAGATGGAACCCTGGAGACACTGGGCAGCAACTAACACGGCTCCAGGATTCAGGACTGGGACAGATCCGAGCCGTGCGGCCGCTAACGCGGCCGCGCGACCTTTTCTAAAACCTAAAAACATACAATCTTTGAATGGAAAACTAATTATCAAATGCCTCCTTATTAGGGTTATCTTGTTTGGGGATATAACTCCCACAACAATAGTGAGTTTTGTGTTGAAATATGGAACGTAATCAAGGTGAAGAGAAAATAAAGTGAGGTTCATCAGTTATACAGTTGGGATGGGGGGCGGGGGGTATACCGGGGATTTTGGTGGTGGAATATGGGCACTGGTGAAGGGATGGTGTTTGAATACGGTATAACTGAGACATAAACCTGAGACCGCTGTAACTTTCCACATGGTGATAAAATTTAAAAAAAAATAAAAATTTAAAAAAAAAATTTATATTAAAAATAGAAAAAAAAAAAGCACAGGCTAGTGAAATAGTACAGGGGATAGAGGCCAAACCCACTTCAGTCCCTGGGACCCTGTGAGAATCATCAGGAGTGGCCCTGGAGGCCTCTAATACCGCTGGGATGACCTTGCTAAACCCCGGCAACACAGAGTCTAAGCAAACCTCACTTTGTTGAGGTTGGCTGAGAATCGCCAGGAGAGGCCCTGGGTCTCCAGAGTACTTAGTGGGAGGCCAAAATGAAAAACAAAAGGCAAACCCCTGAAAGTCACCTTTTGGGGCTCGAAATGTGGCTCAGTGATAGAGCACCTCTTGCATGTGTGAGGCCCTGGCATTAGTCCCTGGATCTGCAAATAATAATTAAAATAATCAGGGGGTTAAAAAGTCACTCAACCAAAACTTGGATATGTTAAACATATCAAGACTTTTTTTTTTTTGCTTACAATACTATTGGTATTTGCAGCCTGGTGACCTCTTATAGCCTACTTCTCCCTCTCAGAGAGCCTGGCAAGGTACCGAGAGCATCCTGCCCACACAGCAGAGCCTTGAAAGCTCCCCGTGGCATATTTGATATGCAAAATACAGTAACAATGATGGGTCTCATTCCCCTTACCGTGAAAGAGCCTCCAATGCGGCACCGCTGGGAAGAACAAGTAAAGAGAGGCTGCTAAAATCTCAGGGCTAGGATGAATGGAGACATTACTGGCGCCCACTCGAGAAAATCAATAATCAGTGGGATGACAGTGATACAGTGATACAATACTATTAATAATGGTTTCTCGTGGACATAATTCCAACACCACACTCATCACCAGTGTAGCCATCTCCCTCCCCTGAGGGCCACCCCACCCTTCTCATCAGACCCTCAACTCAATTGTGTGTGTCAGTTCCTCTCTTATGTAGCGTTTGGCTCTTTGGTGTTACCTCTCTGTATATTGATTTTTCTTTTGGGGGCCACAGCTTGTGATGTTCAAGGGTTACTCCTGGCTCTGCATTCAGGAATTACTCCTGTCAGTGCTTGGGGACCATATGGGATGCTGGGGATCGAACCCAGGCTGGCTGTGTGCAAGGCAAATGCCCTACCCACTGTACTTTGGCTCTCTGTGTATCTTTAAATCCCATGAGAGGGATTGTTTTGTACCTGTCCCTTCATTCTGGAGGACATTACTCAGCATGATAGCCTCTAATTCTGCATATCCAGACTCTTTTTGACTCTTAGCACTTGGGAAATTGCAAGGGTGTGAGGCCCACTATGCTAGAAATGAAAATGGAGACCAAATATATGTTGCTAACACAAATCACAGTTCAACAGCCCTCTACACCTCTTCCTTCCAATATGGACTGAGCACCTCTAGCGGTGGGGTTCCCTGGTAGATAAAACACAGCCCTGAACACAAACATCTTGAGATCTGGTGAAAAAACAGACCAATGAAAAAGTCACTTTCACACGGTTTGCGGCAAACCAGTGCATGGTGGACCAGAAGGGAATTCAGCCGAGGGCAAGGATAACCAATTTCTCCCCACAACCTCTTTGTATCCCTTCGGTCTCCTCTAAATGATTGCTGTGGGGGCTGGAGGATGGTTCAGCGGGTAGGGTGCTTGCCTTGCACGCTGTCAGCCCAGCTTCAGTTCCTGGCACTGCATTTTGTTCCAATCCCCGCTTGGGGTGGTCCTGGAGCATAGAGCCAGGAGCAAGTCCTGAGCACTGCCAGTGTGCCCGGCCGTCCCCCACCCCATAGAAATAAATAAATAAAAATAAGGAAAAAAATTGAAGAATTTGGAGGTTGGAAGCATACCTGGCAGTGCTCAGGGGACATTCCTGCCTGTGCACTCAGGTGTAATCCCTGGTGGTGCTCAGGAGACCATATTCAGTGCCGGGTATTAAACTAGGGTCAACCACGTGCAAGGCAAAAAACCTTAACTCCTGTACTTTCTCCTTAGCTGCATATTCCTCCCTCTTGAGCTGGCCGGAAATCTCAGGAAACATGGGGAGGGGGAGGGAGATGGTTCAGCGGGCTGGAGCACATGATTTACACATGTGTCCTGGGTAGAATCCCTGGCAGTGGCACCACAAGGTCTACTGAGTGTCCCTGGGCATGGCCCCCACCTCCAAACAGTAAATACCTTCCTATGGGAAGGGCCAGAGCAGGGTCCCAGACCTGTGATACCTCCTGGGAGATTGACAGGAGGCTGGACATGCTGGTCCTGCGGCCACCACAGAGGGAGCAGCGGGTTCCAGGCCGACACTGCACGAGTGTGCCAGCTTGATCATCGGTCATGCCAGGCAGCTGTCTCTCAAGGGGCAGCTCTACCATTCTAGGCCGTGTGTGTCTGTGGCCAGGAGGCTCTTCTGTGTGCAGTCACCTTCTTTTGATTGTGTGAGCCTCCGCCTAGCTTGGCTGCTGCTTGTCCCTGGGCCACATTCTGTGCTGAAGCACTGAGCTTTACCAGGGAACACCAGCGTCCTAGTGCCGTGCTATCATTTCGGTCCTCCCAGAGTCTCTTGAGGCTAGTTGTGACTATCTGTTTTAATTCTGACCAATAGGATATAAAGACAAGAGTGGCATGGTAGATTCTAGTAGTTGTTCTAAATAAACAGCATGTGTATACCGCCCGTATCTGCTTGGAGTGTACCCTCGGAGGCCCATTGTAGAACAGGAGAATGAGGACCATCCTAGGCAGGGAGCAACATGGAGTTAACAGCTTGGTTTCTTGAGGATTTCAGAGGATGGAGTTCATATATGAGCTTGAGATAATCTATCTCCCCATTTGTGTGTGTTTGGGGTGGGGTCGGGATGGGGTGTTTAGAGCCGCACCCAGCACTGCTCAGGGCTTACTCCTGGCTCAGTACCCAGGAATCACTCCTGGTGGTGCTCAGGGTACATATACAGTATCAGGGATTGAACCAGGTCAACAGCAAACAAGGCAAAGACCTTACCCACAATACTATCCCTCTATCCCAGTTAATTTTTTTTCTTTAATCTAAAAACCATGATTTATGTAGTTGTTTAAAATGGGTTTTCACTTCCTCTCTCCCTCCTTTTCTGTCTGTGGGTGTCTCTCTCCCCCCTCCCACCCCTGCCTCTTTCTGTCTCCTTATTTTTTGAGCAGTGCGCAGGGCTTGCTCCTGGCTCTGCGCTCAGGGTTTTTATTTTTTATCTTTTTATCAGTCTTTATATATATATATATATATATATTTAAAAGTATAAATAAAGAAATAAAAAAATTAAAATGGGTTTTCAGGGGCTGGAGCAATAGCACAGCGAGTAGGGCGTTTGCCTTGCATGTGGCCGACCCAGGTTCAATTCCCAGCATCCCATATGGTCCCCTGAGCACCGCCAGGAGTAATTCCTGAGTGTAAAGCCAGGAGGTAACCCCTGTGCATTGCCGGGTGTGACCCAAAAAGCAAATGTTTCACTGTATCACTGTCATCCCATTGTTCATCTATTTGCTCGAGCAGGCACCAGTAACATCTCCATTGTGAGACTTGTTGTTACTGTTTTTGGCATATCGAATATACCACGGGCAGCTTGCCAGGCTCTGCCATGAGGGCCAGATACTCTCGGTAGCTTGCTGGGCTCTCTGAGAGGGGCGGAGGAATGGGTTTTCAGGCATACAATGTCCTTACCTCCAATTCTACCACCCTATATCCTCATCCCTCCATTGTTCATGTTCCCTCCACCCTCAACCTGTCTCCCTGACAGTTTTTAAGTTGATTTCTTGATTTTTTTTTGGTGGAGGCCACACCCTGCAGTGCTCAGGGCTACTCCTGGTTCTACACTTAGGCATCACTCCTGGCAGGCTCTGAGGACCATATGGGGTGTCAGGGATTGAACCCAGATTGGCCATGTATACAGCAAACGCCCTACCCGGTGCACTCTTTCTCCAGCTCTGTGTTCCTAATTTTTTTTTCTTTTTGGGTTACACCTGGAGATGCACAGGGGTTACTCCTAGTTCATGCACTAAGGAATTACTCCCGGCAGTGCTCAGGGGACCATATGGGATGCTGGGAATCGAACTCGGGTCGGCGGCATGCAAGGCAAACACCCTACCCACTGTGCTATCTCTCCAGCCCCTGTTTTTCTAATTTTTAACAAAAGATTTGTTGCTTTATCGTTTTTGTTTTAGGGACGTACCAGGTAATGCTCAGGGGTTATTCCTGGCTTCGCATTCAGGAATTACTCCTGCTAGTACTCAGGGAACCATATGGGGTGCTGGGGATCAAACCCAGATCAGTTTGCATACAAGGCAAATGCTCTACCCACTGTACTATCTCCCCAGACAATTAAAGGCACCATCTTGCCTGCCTTTTAGACCTTTTTTTCTGGCATTGCCCAGGTTAAATCTTTCCTTGTAAGTCTTGGGGGTGACTTTGCTGAAGTGTGAGAGGAGACATGGTGCCTCAGAAGGGAGTCTAGGGGCCTCGGGGCTTTGAGGGCGTTTGTCCAGCATGTGGGAGACCGGGTTCTATTCCCAGCATTCCATATGGTCCCCCAGCACTGCCAGGAGTAATTTCTGAGTGCAGAGCCAGAAGTAACTCCTGAGCATTGCCGGTTGTGGACCCCTCTCCCCCCACAATAAAAGGGAGTCGACCCAGCTTGGTCGCATGGGGAACGGCTTGGGAAGTTTGTGCTTAAGAGAGTTCTCTAGAGCACCTGCATGGTGTGGCAGGCAGGGGTGGAGTGAGGGACGTGGGGTCAGGATGGGGGGCTTGTTAAAAAAAATACTGTCTGGAACCTAAACCAGCCCAAAGGAATGAAGGAAGACCTTTGCTTCTGGACCCATCTCAGGAGCCCAGTCTTGAAAACCTCTGAGATGCAGAACTGGTGGGAAATTGGTGGGGGAAGCAACACCCCAGAGGAGAGCAAAGGCCACAGTAAGAATATCAAAAGACCCTCCAGCGCTCCAGTGACTACCCTAACAACAGACTTGGTGGTGCAGTTTGGGAAACTGAATACAAGCTAACTTGGCTAACAGGGGTGCATTTGCCCACACCTCTTCCTGAGACTGGTATTTCTTTTCTTTTCCCTAAGGCCTCTTTGGCCCGCCTCTCCCCTTAAAACTTGTGCTTTCTAATATTAGGATGCATTTCCCCATTGTGGGGAAACGGCCCACACCTCCCTGCTTGGGATGTGTACTTCGCTCTTTCCATTCGGAGAAGCTTGTGTTCAATCTCTCTCTCTCTCTCTCTCTCTCTCCCTTCCTCCTTCCCCCTCTCTTTCTTTCTCTGTCTCTGTCTGTCTCTCTGTCTCTCTCTGTCTCTGTCTCTCTGTCTCTGTCTCTCTGTCTCTCTCTGTCTCTGTCTCTCTCTATCTCTGTCTCTCTCTGTCTCTCTGTCTCTCTCTCTCTCTGTCTCTCTGTCTGTCTGTCTGTCTGTCTGTCTCTCTCTCTCTCTCTCTCTCTCAGATTTCCTCTGCAGTTTTCAGGCCTTACTCCTGGGCCTACGCATAGTGGCATAGTGGAAGAGGAAGCCTCAGTTTCCCCTTGCCGGGGAGAGAGGAAGCCACAGTTTTCTCCTTCCAGATGTTCCATCTCTCCCCTATCAGCATGACACACTTTCCACCCCCATGGTTCTGTCTCTGCATTCCCCGGGCTGCCCAGGAACATTAAACTCTCCTCTGGAGCCTGGGCTGACAGGGAAATCAAGAGATTGAGACCAGCTGGAGAGATTGAGAGCAGCCAGACATCCCTGCAATTTTCTGGCATCTTTTGTAAATGCTTGTCAACCAATAAGGAATGCAAGGAGCCTTTAAAAGGGAGCACACAAAACTCCCTTTTAACTTAGTCCTAAAGAAGTTCCTCCCCCACTCAGGGAGCTTCTTTTCTCTTCTACTTTCCAATAAACTTTCCTACATTCCAACTGTGAGTCTGAGCATCTTTATTACTCAATATTTTCATTCTTGAAAAGTTTGAAGATCCTGGGAACCGCGGCTGCCTCTGACTCACCTGCATCAATAGTGATCATTCCTGGCAGGCTCAGAGGACCATATGGGGTGCCAAGGATTGAACCCGGGTTGGCTTCATACAAGGCAAGTGATAGCAAAGCAGATAGGACATTTGCCTTGCACGCAGCCAATCTGGGTTCAATCCCCGGCATCCCTTATGGTCCCCCAGGCATTGCCAGGAGTAATTCCTGAGTGCAGAGCCAGGAGTAACCCCTGAGGTGTGACCCAAAAAGACAGAAAAAAAAAACACATAAAAGAAAAAAAAATTACATAAAAGGAAAGCAGAACTGAATGTGTTTGAAAATTCTCAGCCTCACCAGTTAGTACATTATGTTAAAATTAAGAAATTACTGGGGGCCGGAGCGATAGCACAGCGGGTAGGGCATTTGCCTTGCACGCGGCCGCCCCGGGTTCAATCCCCGGCATCCCATATGGTCCCCCAAGCACTGCCAGGAGTAATTCCTGAGTGAAAAGCCAGGAGTAACCCCTGTGCATCGCTGGGTGTGACCCAAAAAGCAAAAAAAAAAAAAAATTAAGAAATTACTGGGACCACCAGAGAGAGTACAGAAGTTAAGACATTTATCTTGTGTGAAAAATCACAAGGGCGATTAGTCTTTCTAACCCCAGCAGAGTCCAAGTCTCGTCGTTACTTTTGGATCATGACAACATTTGTCTATGACCATGCTCTCAACTTATAGTTGAGTATTGTAGAGCTTTGGCCTGGCCCATTTCGATGTCAGGGTAGCTCACAGCTTGCCCTGGGTCCATTCCATCCCTCATCGGAACTCTGCTTTTGTTAATTTTTTTTTTTTTTTTTTGCTTTTTGGGTCACACCTGGTGATGCACAGGGGTTACTCCTGGCTCTGCACTCAGGAATCACCCCCGGTGGTGCTCAGGGGACCATATGGGATGCTGGGAATCGAACCCGGGTCGGCCGTGTGCAAGGCAAACGCCCTACCCGCTGTGCTATTGCTCCAGCCCCATCGGGACTCTGCTTTTAGGGTGCTAGGAACTAAGGGCAACTGAGTTGAGAAAGCAGATGCCCAGGAGTAAATATTATTGGAGTCAATCAGCTCCCAAGTTACAAAGCATATTATTAACTCTCTTTCTGTGTCCATACAGAAAGGACATTGCTTTATGGTAAACTAAGTTACCTGCGGCAAGGCTAAAAGGACAAACTCCATGTTATCCTACAATCCTGCATGTAGCCAACCCCAGTTCTATCTCCAGTACCACATAAAGCCCCCAGCCTTTGCCAGGAGTGACCCCAGAGTGAGGAGTAAGCCCTGAAGGGAGTAACCATAAAAATCAAAACCAAAGAAGAGGGACTGGAGCCATAGCACAGCAGGTAGGGCATTTGCCTTGCACGTGGCCGACCCGGGTTCGATTCCCAGCATCCCATATGGTCCCTTGAGCACCACCGGGAGTGATTCCTGGGTGCAGAGCCAGGAGTAACCCCTGTGCATTGCCAGGTGTGACCCCAAAAGCAAAACAAAACAAAACAAATCAAAACAAAGAAGAAAAAAGGAAGGAAAAAATTAATCACAGGTAAACATGCGTCTTCCAGCTAGATTATCCAATTCAGTAACTGAATTTTCTGTTTTTTTTTTAATTATTAAACCAAGTAAAACATAACAAAGCCTCTTCCTTCCTTCCTTCCTTCCTTCCTTCCTTCCTTCCTTCCTTCCTTCCTTCCTTCCTTCCTTCCTTCCTTCCTTCCTTCCTTCCTTCCTTCCCCTTTCTATCCTCTCCACCTTCTTTTCTTCTTTTTCTCAATCTTTCTTTCCCATAGCTTCCGACGTTCAGGGGTTACTCCTCACTCTGCACTCAGGAATTACTCCTGGCAGTGCTTGGAGGACTATATGTGATATCATACGGATTTAAACCTGGATCAGCCCCATGCAAGGCAAACACCTTACCTGCTGTAATATAGTTCTAGTCTCTTTATTCCAGTTTCTATTAAGATTTTTATGATTTGTGCCTGAGAGATAATACAGCAGGTATGGCGCTTGCTTTGTACAACATGGCTGATGAGTTCAATCCCCAACATCCTATATGGTACTCTGAGTACCACTAGGAGTAAGCCCTGGTGCCAAACAAAACCCAAAACCAATAGCTCCCCTAGAAAAAAATTATGATTTCCCCCTAAATCCTCACATTTAGTGTGATCATGAGACTTTGGTTCTACGACTACTTGAAAGCCAACCAAATGAGTACCCAGTCATGAGAAAGGGTTTACTCCTTGCTCAGTGCTCAGCAATCACTCCTGGCAGACTCAGGGAACCATATGGTGTTTGGAAATAAAACCCAGGCCAGCCATGTACAAGGCAAAACACCCTGCCTGCTATACTATTACAATTATTACTTTAATGCTGGCAGGTTTAAAGACAGTGGATTCATGTCCTCAAAGCAACCAGCTTGTGCCAGAGACATAGTACAGCAGATGAGTGGTTGAGGTGCTTACAACCACCTTGGGTTCAATTCCGGCACTACATATGGTACCTCAAGCATCACCAGGAATGATCATCCGGGAGGAAGCCCTGAGCTGGTTGTGGCCCACAACCTTCCAACCCCCCCCCCCAAAAAAAAAGCCACTTAATTGTCTTGTCTGCATGGCCATAACAATGAGATTTTCATAGGAAAAGGACAGAGAAGAGTGGGCTGTGGACATGAAGAACAGCACTGGCTGCACAATGAATAATCAAATTCCCCGGGAACTAGCCCCCCGAGATCCACTCTGTCTTATCTACAAACCTAAAGAGAGCAAAGGGTTCGGATTTGGGGGTAAACAGTACACTGAGGATAAGCTGTCCTTATCCTTAGACATTGGGGTATTTACCTAATCATGATTTTTGGCTCAGTTTCAGCAGCACCTTAAGGTCCATGAGAACTTACGTTTTGGAAGGCTCAAGGTTTCCCTTACACTTATGTCACTTTCATCCTTGTACAGTTCCAAAACCACATTTGAAAGTGTTTTTGCTGGGGGGAGGCTAGAGAGATGTTCCAGTGGGTAGAGCAGTTGCCTTTCATGCAGCTGATCCAGGTTCGATCCTTGGCATCCCACATAGTCCCTGAGCACCACCAGGAGTAATTCCTGAGTGCAGAGCCAGGAGTAACCTCCTGAACACTGCTGGGTATGGCCCCAGAACCAAAAATTTAAAAATTAAAAAAAAAGTTTTTTTGTTGGGCTGCAGAGATACTACAGCATGAAGGGAACTTACCTTGCATGCAGCAGACCCAGTTTCTATCCTCAACACCACCCCTACACCCCAAGCCCTGCCAGAGGTGACCCCCCCCCCCCAACACAGAGCCAGGAGTAAGTCCTGAGTACTGCTGGGTATGATTCCAAAACAAAAAAAAAAACAAGAAAATGTTTTGTAAAGGACTTGGAGAAAGAGTACATCTGGTAGGGCACTTGCTTTGCTCATGGGCGACCTAGGTTCAATACCCAGAACCCCAGATGATCCCTGAGACCTGCCAGAGTGATCTCTGAGCAGTCAGGAGTAAGACCTGAGTACAGCTGGGTAGGATCTAAAACAAAAACAAACAACAACAAATAATTTTATGTGTGTGTGTGTGTGTGTGTACAGTGTGTGAGATATTTGTCTTGCACAGTGCCAACCTGGGCTCAATCCCTGACACCACATATTTATCTCTGAGCCCTGCCAGGAGTGATCCCAGAGCACAGAGTAAGTCCTGAGCACCTAAGTAGCAAGTTTAGGTGATACACTATGTATAAGCTATCTGCTGCTGCATAACAAATTAGCGCCCCCCCCCTGCAATTTAATGTCTTAAAATAAACCTTAATTACCTCACAAGATCCCTGAAAGTCCAGGATCTGGCTGATACTGGGTCATGAAAGCCTAGTTTGTCCAGATGTTTCTTGGGGCCCTAATTGGTGGAAAGCTGACCTGGGACTGGAAGACCTACTCCAAGATGGGGCACTCAAAGCTGTTGGGAGAAAGTCTCAGTTCTTTTCCACTTGGCAGAAAACTTTTCCCAGAGCAACCGATGCAAGAAAGAATAAGCAAAAAGCTTCCATACCTTTGATCACCTAGACTAGGCAGCCATACATCTTCATTACTTCTTCATTCTATTCCTTGGAGGCAAGTCTTGGTTAGCTTCCACTCTTGAGGGGTGAATTAGGACACACATCTTGAAGGAAACCATGTTAAAGACTATGTCACTGTCACTGTCATCCCATTGCTCATCTATTTGCTCGAGCGAGCACCAGTAACGTCTCCATTGGGAGACTTGCTGTTACTGTTTTTGGCATATCGAATACGCCACGGGTAGCTTGCCAGGCTCTGCCATGCGGGCAAGATACTCTCGTAGCTTGCCGGGCTCTCCGAGAGGGGCGGAGGAATCGAACCTGGGTTGGCCGCATATGAGACAAACACCCTACCTGCTGCGCTATCACTCCAGCCCAAAGACTATGTAGGTATTTAAAAACTGCCACACCTAATATAGCTCTATTCGTCTCCTTCCTTCCTTCCTTCCTTCCTTCCTTCCTTCCTTCCTTCCTTCCTTCCTTCCTTCCTTCCTTCCTTCCTT
Source organism: Sorex araneus (assembly GCF_027595985.1). Taxonomy (NCBI): domain Eukaryota; kingdom Metazoa; phylum Chordata; class Mammalia; order Eulipotyphla; family Soricidae; genus Sorex; species Sorex araneus. The sequence continues at coordinate 43,541,546 of NC_073306.1, read as the reverse complement.
CCTTCCTTCCTTCCTTCCTTCCTTTCTTCCTTCCTTTCTTCCTTCCCTTCTCCCTTTCTCCCTTCCCCCCTTCCCCCCTTTCTTTCTTTTACTTCCTTTTTGGTTTTTCACTTTTTGGGCCACCTGGCCTGCTCAGGGCTTACTCCTGCCTCTGCACTCATGAATCATTCCTGGACGTGTATGGGCGACCATGTGGGATGCCATCAACCATGTGAAAAGCAAGTGCCCTACGATTGTACAGAGCTGACAGATCTGTACAGTCTCAATGGAGATAACAAAGTTACCATTTTCCCCTACCCAGTAGATATTACTCAGATTTTTTTTTAACTTTAGGGTCACACCTGATGATGCTCAGGGGTTATGCCTTTCTGGCTCTGCACTCAGGAATCAGTCCTGATGGTGCTCAGGGGATGAGATGGGATGCCAGGAACTGACCCCGGTCAGGTGCTTGCAAGGCAAGTGCCCTACACAATGTACTATCTCTCTGGCTCCAGGTAGTTCTCAGATCTTGATCTTCCTGAGCTTACAATTTCAGTCACTATTATTTCTCCTTTACATTCAATACCCCTCTTTTTTTTGGGGGGGGTCACACCCGGCAATGCACAGGGATTACTCCTGGCTCTGCACTCAGGAATTACTCCTGGCGATGCTCAGGGGACCATATGAGATGCTGGGATTCAAACCCGGGTTTGCCGAGTGCAAGGCAAACACCCTATTCGTTGTGCTATCACTCCAGCCCCTCAATACCCCTCTTATCTTCACATCTTCCGTCAAAATTTAAGGACTTAAAAAAAAAGGTTTTTTACCTACCTTTCTACTAATTCTCTCTTTGCCCATAGTAGCTTTAAACCATGGCCTCAATTTCTTCGACATATTCCTTACTAGGAGAAGCTAGTACAGGGATGTAGCTCAGTGGTAGAGCACATACTTCAAATGTACGAGCCCTCGGGTCTGACCCCTCGAGGCCATGCTCAATATGCAGGAGGCCCAGGTTCAGTCCCTTTCTCCTAAAAGGTTCCATGAGCACTGCCAGGCGTGGTTCCTAAACAAAAATAAATAGATCCAGGCAGCAAGATCAAGAGATAGATCACATGCCTGACATGTTTGAAGCCCTGCATTCAATCCCTAGTACTGGATGCCTTGGCCCCACATAGCAAGGCTATAATCTCATGGCCCCTCAGCACATCAGATGTGTGCCTATTAAAAAACAAATAGATGGGGCCAGAGTGATAGTACAGCAGGGAGGGTGTTTGCCTTGCATGTGACCCACCTGGGTTTGATCCTCAGCATCCCATATGGTATCCTGAGCACTGCCAGGAGTAATTTCTGGCTGCTGAGCCAGGAGGAACCCCTGAGCATGACTGGGTGTGTACTCAAAACAAAAACAAACAAAAAGAGACAGGAGTGATAGTACAGCAAGTAGGGCATTTGCCTTGCATGTGGCGGACCATGTTTGATCCTGGCACTCCTGGTAGTTCCCTGAACCTACCTGGAGTGATCCCTGAATGCTGTGCCAAGAGAAACCCCTAAGCACTGCAAGGTATGGTTCCAAAACCACACACACACACACACACACACACACACACACACAAACACACACAGGACCACCCAGCTCCCTCCTACTTCTCTCTGAATACTCTCTGGGCATGTTCTCTATATAGACGGTTCTTTCTTGCAGAACCCAGACTGCAAGAGACTGACTGGCCATGTATATCTAGATTATGGCTGAGCCTGATCTTTAAGTGATCCCAACCTTGGTACCAGGCCTTTGAGGGAAGAAACTTCCAGATGATTCCTTTTCCCAGCAATTCAAGAACCCCTACTTCACCCCATTCCCTCAGTCACTTGAGCATTTGAGTCTTCCCAGCTGAGGCTCCAGACATGGTAAAACAGAGATGCGACCTGTCACATTATTGACCTATGGAGCACATGGGCAAACTAGAATATGTAACTTTGAGTTAGTTTGTTACACAGCTATAATAACTAAGACACTTCCTTTGCAAGAAAATCTCCAAAGAGTAGCTGAATAATGTTCTCTGAAGTTGTTACTATCTAATTTGTTAATTTGTTAAATCTAAGGAGCATTTTCTTCTAAGGCTATTAAGAGAACTTTTTATACTAGTCTCAAACTCCCCACTTTTTTTGTTTTGGGCCACACTCAGACTCAAGAGTCATTCCTGGCGGTGCCTGGGAGACCATATGCAGGATCCGGGGTCAGACCAGGTCAGCCGTTGCAAGTTAACATCTTAACTCATGTATTAGCTTTACCCACCCCCAACAATCCCTTTTGTATTTTTTTCTTCTATTTTCCTTTTCTTCACTTTCTTATTTTGGCTTTTCGGCCATGCCTGTATTGGAATTCATACCAGAGTTAGGGTCACAGCCACATGCTGGGCAAGTTTCTTTTTTTGGGCTTTTTGGGTCACACCTGGATATGCTCAGAGGTTACTCCTGGCTCTGCACTCAGGAATTACTCCTAGCGGTGCTTGGGGGACCATATGGGATGCTGGGAATCGAACCTGGATCAGCAAGGTAAACACCCTATCTGCTGCACTATTGCTTCAGTCCCATGGGCAAGTTTCTTAATTTTTGACTGTCTCTCTGGTCCCTACCTGGTTTTCATCAGCATCATCCTATCCCGGGTCCCTTTCTTACTCTCTGGCCATTTTTTAGTTTCATTTGCAATTTTACCTTTCTCCATCACAGAGTTGGGAACAGTCCCTGAACAACACCAGGTATGGCCCAAAATATGAAAACAAAATAAAATAAAGAAGTTTTGAGGGGGCTGGAGAAACAATGTGGGAGTAAGGCATTTGTCTTACATGTGGCCAATCCTGGCTGGATCCCCTTCAGTCCCCATAACAATGCCAAGTGATTCCTGAGCACAGAACCAGGAGTAAAGCCTGAGCACTGCAAGGTGTAGCACCACCAACAAAAACAGTGTTGACCATGACCATTATCACTGCTATGGGAGATTGGTAAAGCAAGTTCTCTACATTTCCTGATTTGATTGCAGAACGTATTCCTCCCTCCCCACCCCCAATTTTTGTCCACACCCTGTGATTCTCAGGGGTTACTTCTTGCTTGAGGGGACAATGTGGGGTGCCGGGGATCGAACCCAAGTCAGCTGCATTAAGGCAAGCGCCCTACACTCTATACTTTTTCTCCAGCCCCATAGCAGACATTTTCTGCTTTCCACCAATTAATCATAAGGTAAGACATTCAACAACTGCATAAAGGAGTTTTAGAAGCTAGGAGGGAGCATCTGAGGGGAAGAAATCCCATTACTTCTTCTATGCAACAAAGAGTTTATTACCCATCTGATGTGCTCTCTTAACGAATAGGTTTGTAAAACTGTTTTGCATATTTTAATTAACTAAGGCTAAAATAAAACATTGTGCCACAACAATGTCCAGGTTTCTGGGAGAATTCTCAATGGGGATGCTAATAGCAGTTTGAGTTCATTCAACACCTCCTTATACCTAATGGATTTTACACACATTTCCATTTAGCTGTTCAGAAAGTGAGGAAAGGCAACCAGCAAAAAAAGAGCAAAACATTTCTAACGTAATACAGAAGTGACTGTATGAATCGGTGGGGAATGTTTTGTATCCTTACAGAATATGATTCTCAAAACCCACACCTAAGATTAGAGGAAACCAAACTAAAAAAACTTTTTCCAATATGGCTTATTATGGGCTGGAGCAGTAGCACAGCGGTAGGGCGTTCACCTTTCACGCGGCCGATCCGAGTTCGATTTCTCCTCCCCTCTCGGAGAGCCTGGCAAGCTACAGAGAGTATCGAGCTGATGTGGCAGAGCCTGGCAAGCTACCCGTGCATATTGGAGATGCCAAAAACAGTAACAATAAGTCTCTCAATGAGAGATGTTACTGGTGCCCGCTCGAACAAATCAATGAGCAACGGGATGACAGTGGCTTATTATGACACTTATTATGGAGAGGAATCTATTTAAAAACTAAATAGTGGGGTGGAGAAATAGGCAGCAGGTAAGGGGCTTGCTTTATATGCTGCTGACAGGGATTCGATCCCCAGCACCTCATATGGTCCCCTGAGCCCCACCAGGAGTGATCCCTGAGAGCAGAGCTAGGAGTAAGTCCTGAGTACCTCAGGGTATAGCTCCCAAACAAAAAACAAAGCAAAAACCTAAATGGTGGTACGCAGCATTGCCTTGCATGAGTGACACCCTGGGATCTCCTGGTAGCACTGTAGTCCCGTTGTTCATCGATTTGCTTGAGCAGGCACCAGTAATGCCTCCATTGTGAGACTTGTTGTTACTATTTCTGGCATATCAAATACACCACAGGGAGCTTGCCAGGCAGGAGCTTGCCACAGGGAGCTTGCCACAAGGATACTCAGGGAGCTTGCCACAGGGTGCTTGCCAGGCGGGATACTCTCGGTAGCTTGTGGGGCTCCCTGAGAGGGATGGAGGAATCGAACCTGGGTTGGTCGTGTACAAGGCAAACACCCTACCTGCTGGGCTATCGCTCTCTCCTGGTACCAAACTAAAAATAAACGGTTTGAATAATTGGTGAACAACAGGATGACAATGATACTATGATTTATTCTAACAGTGAAAGTTCCGTGATTTAATACTTCAGCAAATACTCGTTTAATTTGAACTTAATATTAGTGTGTTTTGGTTTTGGGGCTACATCAGGCAGTGCTCAGGGCTTACTCCTGGCTTAGTGCTCAGGGATTACTTCAGGCAGGGTTCAGGAGACCATATGGGGAGCCAGGGATCTAAACCAGACACGCAGGAGCAAGGCAAACACCCTACGGGCTGTGCTTTCACTCAGACCCTTATGTAGGTTGATTTTAATTCTCTAAATTTATCAGAAGGGCTGATGTACAGTATTTATATTTGAAAACATAGAAACAAACTGGAACGATAGTACAGCAGGTAGATCAACCCGGGGTTTGATCCCCAACATCCCATGTGGTCCCCTGAGCACTACTAGGAGCAATTCTTGAGTGCAGAGCCAGGACTTGAACATCGCCGGGTGTGACGCAAAAAAAAAAAAAAAGAGAGAGAGAGAGAGAGAGAGAGAGAGAGAGAGAGAGAGAGAGAGAGAGAGAGAGAGAGAGAGAGAAAAGAAAGAAAGAAAAGAAAACACAAAACCTAGATTTTCCTTTTTTCTTTTTTACAATTTTGTATTTTCGCTAAACTTAGAATTTTCTCTGATTCAGCCTCTCCAAATCAAGTGCTATGACTTGTTGAGGTTTAAAAACGGTTATTTCCGACTGCAATAACGTTTCCATAAAGGCGGAAAAAACATCTATGGAAGTCTCTTACAGTTGACTGCTAAACTTCAGCACAATAATGTCACATGTACAGTAATTGCGGGCACGCCTAAGTCCCTCCCTCTCTCCTAAGCCAAATTCCCCAGATCCTAGAAATCCAGCCCTTCTGCCCTCCGGAGGCGCCTTTCCGCGCGTAAAGCACAATTTTAGATTTGAAGCTCGGGACTCAATAATGATCCCACAGCCCACTGCGAGGGAAGCCGGGCACCCCAGGGCCTGTGGAGGGTGCAGCGGGCTGTAGGCAAGGGCAGGGGGAGTGGGCCACGCTGCTGGTTGGTGCCTGAAATCTGTGCGTTGCCCCTTTAATTGTGTCCCCAGCCCGCGGGCGTTTCTGTCCAACGCCCACGTCAGCAAATACCTTTTGTTTCTCTCACGTTGGGGCTACTTGTTTTAGGGCGCCAAGGCACGGCCCCGGAAGGGGGCTCTTCCCCCCGCCGAGCGCCCAGGAACCTGCCCCCGGCCCGAGCGCGCGACCCGCCGGTGCTCGGCGGCCCGCGGTAAGTGGCAGCGCGCGGCGCGGGCGGCGGGCGGGCGGGGAGGGCGTCGGGGCCGCCCGGGACGGGCCCGCGAGCCGCGGCGAGCCGCGGGCGGGGGGGCGGGCGGGAGGCGCCCGGAGGGTCTCGGCGGCCGCGGCGCCCCTGCACGTCGCCGGCCGGGAGGCGGCGGGAGGCGCAGCGGCGAGCGGGCGCCATTTGCAGCCCCGGGCGCAGCGGCGGCGGCGGCGGCGGCTCCGAGGGGCTGGAGCGGGTCACCCGGGAGGCCGGAGCCGGGCCCGGGAGGGGCTGCGGGACAAAGGCGCGGCCCGCCCCGGCCCCGCGCCCGCCGCCCGCCCGTCCGCCGCGCGCCCGCCCGCTGGCCCGCCCGGGCGCGCCGGGCCGGGCGCGGGGAAGGACGCGGAGGAGCCCGCGCGGGCGGCGCCGGCCGAGCCGGGCGTGTCCGGAGCCGTCGGGCGCCGCGACGCGGGCTGCGCGCCCAGTGGGGCCCGCGCCCGGCTGCCCGCCCGGGACCCCGTGTCCGCCGCGGCGACGGGCGCGTCGTCGGCGAGGGGCTCCAGGGCGCCGGCCCGAGGTGGTGGTCGGGCTGGCTCCGCCCTTGGGTTTTCTCTCCCGACGCGGCACATGCCGGCTCCGAGTCGAAGGCTCGCGCCGCACCCGCGCGCGACGGGAGCTCCGGGGACGCGGCGGCCGCCCCGCGCGCGCGTGTCGCCGGCGCCCCGCGGCCCCTGCCCTGCCCGCGCGCTCGGGGTCCGCGCTGCGTACCGGCCGCCCGACTCCACCGCTTCCCGAGACGCGCCGGCGCTTTTTCTGTCCCTTCCATGAATTGACGTGGAATCGACACGGGACGCGTTTGGAACGCCGCAGATTTCGCTTTGAGCGACGCGCGGCAGTGTGCGTAAAAAGCATTTTTTAATTTGTAGAACTTTAGTGAATGGTGTATTTTCATGGGTATGAATGATTACACTGATTTTTTTTTTTCTTAACAACAGAAAACCATCACTCAAGCAGCCAGATAGGGTTGATTTCCACTTTCTAGAAGAGGAAACGCGGTAGGCAGCCTTCTCTAAACCGGGAAGCGAAGGATGGCAGCTCCCCTCCCATCGCTTCCAGTTCTAGCTCTGCATTTACCATTAAGAACAGTTTCAGAGTTTTCGGCAGAGCAAGTTGTTTCAGCAAAGTTCAGTTGTTCTCCTGCTTTAAAACCTTAACTTACTACTAATAAAAGAAAAAAAAAACCCAGAACCCCAGGTTCAAAGTTCCTTTCCTGTCTTGCCTCCCCAAGCTTGGGAGGATGGGTGTGTTTGTGGCCCCCTGAACAGCCCTGCACTGTTGACCAGGTGTCTTTATTCTTGGCCACACAACGTGGTCTAACCTGTGCCCTTAGCCAGCTGCACAGTGTGACAAGGCTAGGGCACCAGGAGGCTTTCTGAGTATCTGAGCTCTTTCCAGGTATGTAAAATCCAACTCCATAAAAGAGGGTACCCTGTCAGAATTATCTCATGGCTTCGAAACTCCCAGCCCTGATTTAGGCCATCAAAAACATTTTGTTTTATTTTGTTTTGTTTTTATTTTGGGGCCATGTCTGGCAATACTCAGAGGTCACTTCTGGCTCTGCGCTCAGAAACCTCAGGAGAACTTATGGGATGCTGGGGGTTGAAGCTGGGTTGGCCACGTGCAAGGCAAATCCCCAACCTGCTGTACTATTGATCTGGCCACTTTCTTGGCTACACTTGTCTGTCCTGAGGCTTACTCCTGACGCTGTGCTCAGGGATAATTCCTGGTGGACTTGGAGGACTGTAGCGAGTGCGGGGGATCCAACCAGGGTCAGCCTCCTGAAGGGAGGTGCCCTGCCTGCTGTATTATCACTCCAGCCCATCACCGCCCAGCAGAACCTTTCTAAGCTAAGGGTTAGGCTTTGATTTTCGCATATTTCAGATCTTTTTTTTTTATTGTTGTTGTGGTGGTGGTGGTGGGAGGGGCGGGCAATATCCGGCGATGCTCAGTGCTTTACTCCTGACTTTGCATTCTGGGATCACTCCTGGTAGGGTACCCGGGACTATATGGGGTACCAGGACTGACCCTGATCGACTGTGCAGAGTGAGTGTCCTAAGTATCTGGTGTAAAAAGCTCATGATTTTAAATAGCTAAGGCACAAGAACGGTTGGGTTGGAGCGGAAGCACAGTGGGTAGGGCATTTGCCTTGCATGCGTCTGACCAGGGTTCGATTCCTCCACCCTTCTCGGGAGCCCGGCGAGCTACTGAGAGTATCTCGCCCACATGGCAGAGCCTGGTAAGCTCCCCGTGGCGTATTCGATATGCCAAAAACAGTAACAAGAAGTCTCACAGTGGAGACGTTACTGGTTCCTGCTCGAGCAAATCGATGAGCAGCAGGATGACAGTGATGCAGTGATTCCCTCTCATAGGCTTATCCTAGTGACTTAGTTTTATGCTTGGCATATAGGAAGGATTTATGCTTGGCATATAGGAAGGATTTGATATGTTTATTTTTCTCCTGTAGGAAAGTTTTTGCTACTTCTTTTAAGTCAGTGATTCCCAGTCTTTCTCAGATTAAAACACATTGACACCAGCATGTACCACTGGTGGCTCATGCTTGAACGTTGCTTAGTTAACACAAATTGCAGAGTGCCAATATCAGTATGTTAAAAGCTAGAACCTCCCCCTCAAGAAAAAAAAAAAAGGAAAAAACCCTAAAACACCCAAACAAAAAAAGCTTAAATCCCCCTTGCCTCCCGCTCCTTCGGATACCCTACAAGGCCCTACAAGCTCAGTTTCCATAATGTCCTGCTTGTGTTTCCTTTCTTTCGGGGGCCACACCTGGCAGTGCTCAGGGCTTACTCCTGGTTCTGCACTCAGGGATCACTCCTAGCAGGGCTCAGGGGAACCATGTGCGGTGGTGGGAATCAAACCCAGATTTGCCACATCTCTGGCCCCTGCACTTCCTTGCTTATTCTGTACCCCATCCAATACCCCATTCTTTCCATATCCTCCCAGAAGCCTGCAGTTTCCAATGTTCTTCCTTAGCGTCTCCACATGTGCTGTAACATCTGCCTGAACACTTTCCCGTCAGACCACCAAATGACTCACCTTCACCCGGCTACTTAAATGCTGTCCTTTCAGTGAGATTATCCCAAGTATGCTTTTGATACTCAACCATTTTTACACTCAGTTATTACTGTTTTGTTCGTTTCTGGTTCACACCAGGTGGTGTTTAGGGTTTACTCCTGCCTCTGAGCTCAGGGATCCCTCCTGGTGGGGCTCTAGGGACCATTTGTGGTGCTGGGGATCAAACAGGGCAGGCATCTTAACCTCTACTGTCTCTTCATTCTCCTTCCCTCTTAAAGTGTGAATTCTCCCACTTCAGCTCTGAGAGACCTGTTTTCACTAGAGGATTTTTGCTTTTTTTGCCGGGGGCCGGTGGGGAGAGGGGTGTCACACTGGTGATACTCGGGTTACTCCTGGCTCTGCACTCAGAAGTTACTCCTGGCTGTGCTCAGGGGACCATATGGGATGCTGGGAACCAAACCTGGATAGGCTGCATACAAGGCAAGCGCAGCCAATAATAGCCCACTGTATTATCCCTCCGGCCCCAAGGACTTTTACTTTCATGACAAAGGCAAAAGAGAAAGTACTGTGTGTCCTGTGTTCCAGGGCAGCCCTAATAGAGGCAACACGCATGAGGCAGTAGACAATCTCCGCAAGCTCCTTCCTCGAAGAACATTTTACAAATACATCCTGGAAGATTAAGTTCCACTGCCCTTCCAGGAACAATCAACAGAGGTGGTGTTAAGGTCAATGAAGCTTTATTGGTAAAGGTTAATAAAACTATTTGTAATACAATGGCAAACTCATCTCCTCAAAACAGCTTTTTGTTTTGTTTTGTTTTCGGGGCCACACCCAGCAATGATCAGGGCTTACTACTCACTCTGCACTTAGGAATCATTCCTAAGGTGCTCAGGAGACCATCTGGGATATTGGGAATCGAACCTGGGTCAGCTGTGTACAAAAGGCAAATTCCTTACCTGCTGTACTGTCTTTCCCACCCCCAAAACAGCCATCTCATCTTCATGCACAGAGAATGGGTTTTTACTGGGAAAGAACAGTGAGCTGTTAAACCTCTGAGTGCAGAATGAACAATTACTGTGGTCATCTCCCCCCGCCACCCCTCACCCCTCCCGGAGCTGGTATCTGAGGCATACTCTTGTCTGCAAACTTAAAGTAAAAGTTTTTTGGGTTGTTTTTTTTTTTTTTTTTTGGATCACACCCTGTGATGCACAGGGGTTACTCCTGGCTCTGCACTCAGGAATTACCCCTGGCGGTGCTCAGGGGACCATATGGGATGCTGGGAATCGAACCCGGGTCAGCCGCGTGCAAGGCAAACGCCCTACCCGCTGTGGTATTGCTCCAGCCCCTGCAAACTTAAAGTTTTGGGGAGCAGGATAAATTGAGAACAAGCTGGCTTTGGTGCATGGACAGTGTTTACTGTCTAATTGATCTTTCTGTTTTGTTTTTGGGCCACACCCAACTGTGCTGAGGGCATACCTCAGTTTTTGGCTCCGGGATCACTCTTTAAGGTGCTTGGGACTATGGGGTACCAGGAATCAAACCCGGCCAGCCATATGCAAGGCAAGAACCCTGCCTGCTAGACTCTCTCCACCCCTCTAACCGATCTTTGGCCCTTGTGTTCTGAGCTGTGTATTTATCATATCAACCCTGTTTTTCCTCTATAATAGTGCTATTTTAGGGCTTCTTTGTTACTGGGTATGGCATTTTATTAGTAGGGTATTTTGGGGATCTGGGAATGCTCACGAAATTTCCATGGGCCTAAGAGATAGTTCAATGGGCAGCATCACGTGCCTTCCACGCTCACTTTTGCTCCCTGGCTCTGAATGGACCCCTGCAGAAGGACCTGGAGTAGCCTCTGAGCGCCACTAGGTATGCCCCAAAACAAATCCAGAAAAGTAATTGTTTTCTTCACAAGAGTTCATGGTAATTGTTTCTTGGCCTCGAGTATGCCTGTTATGGTTAGGGAAGGTTTTACTGGGAAGTTCTATTTTGAAACTGATTCTAGAGCTATTTGGTATTCTTCAAGAATTCTGCTCCTCCTGACTTGGTGATTCTTCCTTCTCCTTAAACTTTTTTTTTTGGGGGGGGGTCATACCTGGCGATGCTCAGGGGTTACTCCTGGCTCTGCACTCAGGAATTACTACTAATTCCATATGGGGGACCATATGGAATGCCAGGGATTGAATCCCAGTCGACCGCATGCAAGACTAACACCCTACCTACTATACTATTGCTCTGGCATCTTTCTGCTTAAACTTTGAGGCAAGTGACGTATTATGTCATCTGGATCCAGTTGAAGGAAAAAGAAAAACTCTGGGGCTGGGCCGATAGTACAGTGGATAGGGCATTTGCCTTGTTCGAAGGTGACCTGGGTTCGATTCTCAGCGTCCCATATGGTCCCCTGAGCACTGCGAGGAGTAATTCCTGAGTGCAGAGCCAGGAGTAACCCCTGTGCATCACCAGGTGTGACTCAAAGAGAAAAAAAATAAAAAGAAAAAGAAAAAGAAAGAAAGAACTTTAGTGTTCTGTTTACTTATTTTAATTTTAAAGAAAGAAAGAAAGAAAGAAAGAAAGAAAGAAAGAAAGAAAGAAAGAAAGAAAGAAAGAAACAACTTTAGTGTTCTGTTTACTTACTTTAATTTTATTGTTTTATTTGCCACACCCAGCAGTGCTTAAGAGCTACTCTTAGCTCTGTTCTTCAGGAGTCATGCCATGTTGGGAGTCAAACCCAGGTCTCTTGAATGCAAAGCATGTGCTCAAACTGTTTCATTATTTCTCCAGCCCCTACACTAGTATTTTAATTCTTTTCTGTGTGTTGGGGATGTGGGTGAGGCCCACACCTGTCAGTGCTCTGGGGTTATTTCTTGCTTTGTGCTCAGGAATTACTTCTGGTAGTGGTCGGGGGACTATATGGGAATGCCAGAAATCTAGTGTTTTAATTATTTAACCTGTCGAATTTGAATGCTTACAAAATCAGTGGAGAGGCCAGTGGCTAAAACATGGCCAGGAGTAATTTCTGAGCACAGAGCCAGGAGTAACCCACGAGCATTACCGGGTGTGGCCCTGAAACAAAAATAGATCAGTGAAAGGGGCCAGAGGAGTGACTTAAGAAATGATTCTGGGGTGCTGGAGAGGCTGGAGGACTGGGGTGCTGTTGCCTTTGCAGGCAGGAGCCCTGGGCTCAGTCCCAGTGCTGCACGGTCTCCTGAGCCCACCGTGAGCCGTCCCTTTGGATAGAGCCAGGCAGAGCTTCTATGCTCCACTGGGTGGGGCCTAAAGCACAAATAAAAGCGGTCTCAGTAACGTCTCCATTCGTCCTAGCCCTGAGATTTTAACAGCCTCTCTTTACTTGTCCTTCCCAACGATGCCACATTGGAGGCTCTTTCAGGGTCAGGGGAATGAGACCCAGCATTGTTACTGGTTTTGGCATATGAATACACCACGGGGAGCTTGCAAGGCTCTCCCATGTGGGCAGGAAACTCTCAATAGCTTGCCAGGTTCTCTGAGAAGAAGAACTAGGCTATAAGATGTTGCACGGCCGCAAAGCAGCCGCGCTTCCAGGAGCTTGGTTTTAAGTCTCTGGATGCTGGCCATTGGTCGGATTACACGGCTCCGGGGGCAATCCCTGGGTGTGACTGCCTAGCTACTGGAAAATGGGAAATCTGGGCGGAAGAGGCCCAGTCCCGATCTGAGCAGGCTTGGAGATCTCAGCCCCAGGTCCCACACACCTGGGTTCCTCTGCTGGTTCCTTCATGCGTGAGGCTCGTCTGCATGTGTGGAGAGGGGCCTCGGGCATGGCTGTGGCTAGGCTCCGGAGGTCTTCGGCCGCGGGAGCTCTGCTTGGGGTGGGGAGAGAAACTGAAGCCCACCCCTTCCGAGGGGCCCCGGGGAAGACAGCCAGGCGCGCGGGCAAGAGACTCTCTGAAAACAAAATAAATACCTAAAATTATTTCCAGGACCACACATAGGATGGCTGAGTTCCAGATGTCATGATTCGTTGTCATTTAGTGATCAAGAAATTCCCACCACGCAGCCACCCCTCAGCACTCACCAACTAGTGATGGCTGTCTGCACCCAGCTCCACAGCCCTCACGCTGCTCCCAAAGCCCCGCGTTTCCCTGATGTGGCCAATGTTCGCAGTCCAAACAGCAGAAAGATGGCGCCCGCCTCCTGTCTTCCCAAATCCCCCAGAGCACCAGATCACTGAAGCCAGTTCCACAGGGAGTAACCCAACTTGTAAATACGTCTGCAAAACACAGTTTCCACATTTTATTTTATTTTCGTTTTGGGGCCACACATCATGCTCAGGGGTTACTCCTGGAGGTGCTCAGGGGACCGTATGTGGTGCTGGGGATTAAACCAGGGTCAACTGTGTGCAAGGCAGTGCCTTAACATGTTCTGTCTCCTCAGTCCCAAATATAATTTTTTAATTTTCCAGAGGGAAGCTACATGTTAATGTACAAATCTTCTCTAGCTAGTATAGTCTAGGGAGGAATATGGTGGTTATCTCTGAAAATGACATTGTCACTTAAATACAAAAACTGTTGCCCAAAAATAAAACAAAACACGGTTTAGAGGACCATAGAGCACAGCAGGTAGGGTGCTTGCCTTGCACATGGTTGACTTGGGTTTGTTCCCTGGCACTGCATATGGTTCCCTAAGCCTCACCAAGAGTTATTCTTGTTTTTGCTTTTTGGGTCACACCCGGCAATGCACAGGGGTTACTCCTGGCTTTGCACTCAGGAATCACTCCTGGCTATGCTCAGGGGACCATGCAGGGAATCAAGCCCGGATTGGTTGTGTGCAAGGCAAATGCTCTACCCGCTGTACTGTCGCTCCAGCCTCCCAAGAGTTATTCTTCTTTTTTTTTTTTTTGCTTTTTTTTTTTGGGTCACACCCAGCGATGCTCAGGGGTTACTCCTGGCTTTGCACTCAGGAATTGCTCCTGGCAGTGCTTGGGGGACCATATGGGATGCCGGGGATCGAACCCGGGTCAGCCGCGTGCAAGGCAAACGCCCTACCCGCTGTGCTATCGCTCCGGCCCCCAAGAGTTATTCTTGAATGCAGAACTAGGAGTAAACCCTGAGCACTGCTGGATGTGGCCCCCAAACAAATTTAAGAAAAAATACAAAACTGGGGCTGGAGAGATAGTAGTGGGGAGGGCATTTGCCTTGCACATGGCCAAACTGGGTTTAATTCCCAGCATACCTTATGGTCCCCTGAAGACCCTCAGGTGATTCCTGAGTGCAGAGCCCGGAGTTAACATCTGAGAACCACTGGGTGTGGCCACCCCTCGCCCCCCAAACAAATAAAGGAAGAAATTATGTAAAATATAATGAACATACAATATGGTGTGCTTTTACTTTCTTAGGGAAGTAATTAGAGGGACTGGAGAGATAGCTCTGGTCAGGGACACATGCCTTGGATGTACAAGAATCCGAGTTTGTTTTCAGGCCTTTTCCCATCTTCTGTTTTGTTTCCTGCATCTCATCTTGGAGCTTCTTGATTTTGCCTCAGCTGCTGATATTTTGCTGCTTCGACCTCCTGTTGAGTTTTTTATATCACCTACCGTGCTCTTCAACTCTATCATTTCTGAATGTAGTTTTCTCGTTGCTTTCTTGTGCTTTGCTGGTAATCTATGCCATTGTTTCTTTACGCTCATTAAGCCTGTCACTCTAGTGTCACTAAAGTCATTCTCTGAGGATTTACCGAGCTGGCGGGTGTGGGTTGAGCCTTCTGTCACCGTTTTCCCTCGCTGAGCATGGTGGGCTTCTAGGCGACTTCCCCGTAGTGTTTGCTGTGCTTGTGCTGTCCTGAAGGTGGATCTTTGTAGTCAGCCTCGCTGGGAGTCTCTGAGGCATTTGTCAGTTTGCTTCTTTCCTTCCTTGCAGGTCTGCTCCAGGGATAGGAAGTGTAACTGAGCAGTGTGAGATTTGCTGAGTGGAGCTGTGGGGAGAGGTGGCACTGTGCCTGTCGATAAGATGGAGGTCGGGCATGGAGGTTGCTGATACCTAGCTGGAAGAGAAAGGATGCCACCTTGGTTGCGAAAGGCCCCAGAGGTATCAGCCAGGGATTGCTCTCACCTGGAAGGATGAAGAGCAAGCAGAGGAGACTGTGTTCCCTTTAAAAGTCACAGAGGTGCAGGCCAGAGAGTTCAGGGGTTAAGGCACTTGCCTTGTATCCTGCTGACCCCAGTTCTAACACCTGGCGCCACATGTGGTTCCCCCAGGCTCCATCAGGGGTCCCTCCTAAGCACAGCCCTCCTGCATGTGCTTCCTCCCCTCCCCCCGCCCCTGCTAAAACAAAGTCACAAATTGTCCCGGAGGGCATAGTGCCAGAGGTGAGGTGCTTGCCTTGCATGCAGCTGACCTCAGTTTCATCCTCAGCAAGTTTTATGATCCCCCGTTGTTTGCAGTCCAAACAGCAGAAAGATGGTGCCCATCTCCTGTTCTCCCAAATCTCCCAGAGCATCAGATCACTGAAGCCAGTTCTACAGGGAGTAATCCAATTTGTAAATAAGTCTCGGAATTGGGCCCAGAAAACTAGTGTAGTGGGTCTGCTTAGAGTCTTCGCTTTGCAGACCCCACATGTGCGGAGTTGAAGGTCTCATTGCTCCCTAGCACCCACATGTGAGTTCCAAGAATCCAGAGTGGCTCTGGTAGCACCCAACATTGCTGGGCCTAAGAAGTCCCAAAGCCACCCCCACTAAAACAATGATTCCACAGAGCAGTGATCACTAAGTCAGTGACAGATGGAGGGATAGTTCGGGGTGGGAGATGTGTGCTGAAAGTAGATAAAGGACCAAATATAATAGCCTCTCAGTATCTGTATTACAAACATAATGCCCCAAAGTAGAGAGTATGGGGGAAATTGGGACTGGAGTGATATTGGGACTGGAGTGATAGCACAGCGGGTAGGGTGTTTGCCTTGCATGCAGATAACCTGGGTTTGATTCCTCTGCCCCTCTCAGAGAGCCTGTCAAGCTGCCCAGAATATCCCGCCTGCACGGCAGAGCCTGGCAAGCTACCTGCGGTGTATTCGATATGCCAAAAACAGTAACAACAAGTCTCCCAATGGAGACGTTACTGGTGCCTACTCAAGCAAATCGATGAACAACGGGATGACAGTGCGACAGTGCTACAGTGCTGTGGGGGAAATTGTCTGCCATAGAGGCGGGGCGAGGGGTGGGATAGGGTGGGGGAATACTGGGGACATTGGTGGTGGAAAATGTGCACTGTTCCATCATTGTATGATTGAAACTCAAACATGAAAGCTTTGTAGCTGTATCTCATGGTGATTCAATTAAAAAAAAAAAGACTCCATTTTGGTGAGATTCTTAGTGTATTACATTGTTGTTAAAAATTGTGGTTAATGGGGCTGGAGAGATAGCACAGCGGGTAGGGCGTTTGCCTTGCATGCGGCCGACCCGGGTTCAAATCCCAGCATCCCGTATGGTCCCCTGAGCACGGCCAGGGGTAATTCCTGAGTGCAGAGCCAGGAGTGACCCAAAAAGCAAAAAAAAAAAAAAATTGTGGTTAAGGGGCTGGAATGATAGCACAGTGGGTAGGACATTTGTCTTGCATGTGGCCGACTCGGGTTCTATTCCCAGCATCCCTTATGGTCCCCCGAGCACAGCCAGGAGTAATCCCTGAGTGCAGAGCCAAGAATAACCCCTGTGCATCACAAAAAACAAAAATTGTGGTTAAATTGGGGAGGGAGGATTGGTGGGAAACTGGGGACATTGATGCTGGGAAATTATACTGGTGGAGGCTTGAGTGTTGGAACATTGTATGACTGAAACCCAATCCTGAACAGCTTTGTGATGCTCTGTCTTATGGTGATTCAATAAAAGAAAGAAGGAAAGAAAGAAAGAGAGAGGGAGGAGGGAGGGAGGAAGGGAAATTGTGGTTAACTGGTGCAAATTGTGAAAGTTATATTTGAACCATATGTAGACTCACATATAGGGGCCAGAGAATACTGAGGTGTAGGGCCATACCGCAGAGGCTGGAGCTCGTGCCCTGCATGCAGACCTGGGTTTCAGTCTTTGCACTACATGCTTCCTCGAGCACTGCCAGAAGCCCCGAGGACCGCCAGGTGTGCACTGAACACCAAAAGTAAAAAAGCTTTATAAACCCTGTATAAAGCAACTTTATAACCCCCCCGCAAAACTTTCCTCTTAGCCTATTTCTCTCTCTCTCTCTCTCTCTCTCTCTGTCTCTCTCTCTCTCTCTCTCTCTCTCCCCCTCCCTCTCTCCCACCCTCTCTCCCTCTCCCCTCCTAACAATGCTCAGGGTGCTGCCTTGAGGGACTCCCCAGCAGTACTTGGCCCGCTGGGCTGATGGGACTCAGTGCTAGAGTCTGGCAATCAGATGTTGCTAGAAGTGCTTTGAGGACCATGAGGTGCTGGGAACCAAACTCAGGTCTAGTCTTGTGAGGTCTGGCTCTTTAAATATACAGTTTTAGGATATCTTAACTTTTTCAAGTTGAATCTTTTAAGGATTTAAAGTTAAATCTTTAGGGACTAGAGAGATAGTACAGGAGGTAAGACACTGACCTTGCATACCACTATGGTAACCCTGACCCTGGTTCAAATGTCCCACACCACAAATGCTCATCACTCCCAAACCAGAGCCTGCCGGGTAAAAAGTGAAAATACAGTTAAATCTCGAAGGCTGTTCTATTTGGTTTGCTTACAAATCATATTGATGCCACCTGCAGGAAAAGGGCATTTGGTATCTTAGGTATCTCACTTGCTTACCTCGCTTTTAATAACTATTCTCTTAAGAATCGTTTTTTTTCAATATGGACGATTCTCAAAAAACTAGAGGTTGAGCTCCCATTTGACCCAGCAATACCACTGCTGGGAATATATCCCAGAGGAGCAAAAAAGTATAGTCGAAATGGCATCTGCACTTATATGTTCATCGCAGCACTGTTTACAATAGCCAGAATCTGGAAAAAACCCGAGTGCCCAAAACAGATGACTGGTTGAAGAAACTTTGGTACATCTAGACAGTGGAATACTATGCAGCTGTTAGAAAAAATGAGGTCATGAAGTTTGCATATAAGTGGATCAGCATGGACAGTATCATGCTAAGTGAAATGAGTCAGAAAGACAGAGACAGACATAGAAAGATTGCACTCATCTGTGGAATATAGAATAATAGGCTAGGATTCTAACACCCAAGAATAGTAGAAATAAGTACCAGAAGATTGACTCCATAGCTTGGAGGCTGGTCTCTCATTCTGGGCAACTCAGAGAAGGGAACACCAAGTAAAGTGGTCGGAGGTCATGCGAGGGAAGGGTGATGCGTGCCAAATGTAACTGGAGACTGAACACAATGGCCACTCAGCACCTTTATTGCAAACCACAACACCTAATCAGAGAGAGAGAACAAAAGGGAATACCCTGCCATAGTGGCAGTGTGGGGTGGGGGGAGATGGGACTGGGGAGGGTGGGAGGGATGCTGGGTTTACTGGTGGTAGAGAATGGGCACTGGTGAAGGGATGGGTTCTCGAACATTGTATGGGGGGAAACATGAGCACAAAAATGTATAAATCTGTAACTGTACCCTCACGATGATTCACTAATTAAAAATTAAAAAAAAAAAGAAAAAATAAGAATCTTTTTCTTTTTTTTTTTTTGTATTTGGGTCACAACCAGCAGTACTCAGGGTTTACTCCTGCCTCTGTGCTCAGGGATCGTTTCTGGTGGGCTTGGGGGACCATATGTGGTTCTGGGAGTTGAACCCTAGTTGGCCGCATGCAAGGCAAGCACCCTGCCTGCTGCTCTATCACTCCAGGCTCACAAGAAATTAAATTTTGTTGTTGTTTGTGCTTGCGCCGGACCCAGCTGTGTTAAGGGGTCTCTCCTTGGTGCTTGGGAGACTGAGTGGGGTGCCAGGGCCTGACAGGGTCAGCCACATCCAAAGAAAGTACCTTAACCCCTCGACTATACTCCAGATGATTTGTTTTCATTTTTATTAAATGACACCGGTGGTGTCGGTGTCCTTGTCAACATGAACTTGGCCATGAGTATTGATTCATTCGAATGCCTAACAACTCGAATTGGACAATTACACTTGAATAGATGTGGCTCACTGCCTGCAGTTTCTATCTTGGTCGTCTGTGCACCAACATCCAACTACGATGAAGAAGAAATTGAGAGGTTCTACATGGAACTGGAGAAGTTCTATAAAGAATACCACACCTTCTACAAGATCATTGTTGGTGATTTTAATGCCAAGATAGGTCCAAGAAGGTTGTCTGAAGAACTCCACATTGGGAGTGGAACTCCACCCATGGCCTAGAATGGAACAATCAGGGTGAGAGACTGTCTGAGTTCATCATGTCGACCAAGACCATCCATGGTAACTCACAGTTCCACAAGGCCAAATCTAAACTTTGGACATGGGAGTCTCCTGGTGGACAGTTCCACAATGAAATTGACCACATCATATTCAATCAAAGGTTTTGCCTGGCCGATGTCGCTGTTGTCCCAAAATTCCAAACGGGATCGGACCACCGTCTCCTTTGTGCAAAATTCTACTTCACAGAGTGGGGAGAAAGGTCTGCAAAATTTAAGTCTAAGAAGGCAACTCCCAGAATGACCACCAACTGGTTGCTCTTTGGCACTATTGCAGCAATGTGGAAAGATGCCGTCGTTGACAACATCGACGAGGAATATGATCGACTGGTTCAGCACCTCCATGACTGTGCAAAGAATGCAGAGAGTGAGAAAGCCACAGACGCCTGTCTTCGGAAACTCTCGAGCTCATTTGTCAACGTGGTTTGGCTCGAGCCTCAGGCAACCACAAGCTAACGTCCGAACTCACAAAGCTGTGCAGAGATGCGATAAAGGAAGACCTCAAAGAGAGAAGAGCAGCAGTGTTGGCCGATGAGGCAGAAGCCAGGAAAAGTATTCGCAATGCTCGCCTATACTTCACCAACTACAAGACCAAGATGACTGCCTTCCGACATCCTGATGGATCTATCACATCTTCCAGAAAGGCAATGGAGAGGATTATTCACGACTTCTACTTGGATCTCTTTGACAACCATGTCCACCTGCCCATATACCAAATTCCGCAGGATGGATATATTGTTCCCAATGTCCTCCCTTCCAAAATCCAACATGCCATTTTGTTGGTAAAGACACGTACAGCACCTGGTCTGGACAAGGTCAGACCCAACATCTGAAGAATCTGCCGCCAGTACTCATCAATACACTGGCTCGGCTCTTTACACGCTACCTGTCTGAATGCAAAGTTCCATCTCAGTGGAAAATCAGTAGGACCATTCTGTTGTACAAGAAGGGAGACATCCACAACATTGGCAACTCGCTCAATCTGCCTGCTGTCTGTCATCTACAAGTTGTTCACTCATGTCATCCTGAATAGGATAGGCAGAACACTAGACGAAGGACAACCACGCGAGCAAGCCAGGTTCCGAAGGGGATTCAGCATGATAGACCATATCCACACAGTGACCAAACTCATTGAAGTTTCGTGAGAGTTCAAGATGCCGCTCTGTCTAACGTTCATCGACTTAAAGAAGGCCTTCGATTCTGTTGAGATTGAAGCAGTCATCGAAGCCCTGGCCAAACACGGCGTTCAAACTCAGTATATCAAAATTCTCCGCGAGCTGTATTGTGGATTCACCACCAGGATCTCACCATTCTACAAGGAAGTGATCATTGATGTAAAGAGAGGGGTGCGGCAGGGTGATACCATTTCACCAAAATTCTTCAGTGCCACCCTGGAGAACATCATACGACAACTGGAATGGGAAGGAATGGGAGTGAAGATAGATGGTTGGCAATTATTCCACCTCTGCTTCACTGATGACATTGTTCTCATAACACCAAACATTAGCCAAGCGGTACAAATGCTGGCCGACTTTGACCACGAGTGTGGAAAGGTCGGATTGCATCTGAACAAGACGATACTCATGAAAAACGAACTAGTACCCGAAGCTCCATTTGCTTTCAATGGAACGAATGCAGCAGCTCTGTGTACCTGGGTCGAGAAATTAACATGATGAACAACTTGGCGCCAGAACTGCGCAGGAGGAAGAGAGCAGCGTAGAATGCCTTCAAGAGCATCAAAGAAGTGGTTAAGAGGACAAAGAAACTCTGACTCTGGACGATTCCACCGTTCTTCCTGCACTAACATACGCCTCGGAGACCTGGGCCCTATGTAAACAGGATGAGAACGCTATTCGGGTATCCCAAGGAGTAATTGAAAGAGCTATGCTGGGAATATCACATTTCAAGTGAGAGAAGGAATCCGGAGTTCTTACCTCCGTCAACGGTCAAGAATCAGGACGCTGTCTTGTTTGCCAAGGCATCAAAAATCAGATGGGCTGGTCATGTAATGCGATTCAGAGCTGTTCCGGGCTGGATTTCACGGGACGTCAGAAGACCGAGTGGCTGCCTACCAACTAGATGGTCAGATTTCTTTGTCAAATCCCTGAATGAACAATTTGAGGCTCTTTCTGTTCCTTGAGCAAGCAGGTATCATTGGGCTGCTCTAGCACGTGACAGGGACAAATGGCAACGTTACTGGCACCTGCTTGAGCAAATCGAAGATCAACAGGACGACGAGTGATACGAGTGATTATTATTGTTTCCTCTCCTTCCATTCTTACTGCTGCCATTGCAGTTGCCTGCAGCCATGTGCTTGGGGTGCTCGCACACTGGGCTGACGTTTGCACTGGGGGTTACACACTTCAGCGTGATTCTCACACATGCTCGCCAGGAGAAGGTTTTTTTGGTTTGTTTTTGTTTTTGCTTCTGGGTCACATGCAGCAGTGCTCAGGGGACTGTACAGTGACAGGGATTGATCCAGCTGGGATCCCACATTCAAAGCATGTGCTCAGGGTCTGAGAGATCGCACAGAGGCAGGACACTTGCCTGGTACGTGGCTGACCCAGGTTCAGTCCGCAGCACCCTGGATGGACCCCTGAGCCTGCCAAGGAGTGATCCCTGAACGCAGAGCCAGGAGTAAGTCCTAAGCACAGCTGGGTGAGGCCAAAAACAAAAACCAAAACAATAGCGTGTTTTGAATCCCCTCAGCCATAGACTGTACTTGCTGTACCTGCCTGTGTCCAGGAGACCTAAACTCAGTTGTGGGTCAGGAGTCCTGGACAGCAGAGCTGTTGGGGACTGAGGTACAGTGGCCAGCAGGCACCAGTCAAACCCATGGCCTCAGGCCTGTGAGGCTGCTCTCTCCTCTGAGTTTCTTATTTATTTTTACATGCTAAAAAAATGGTGCCTGATAAATGCTTCCATATAATTTACTTAAAGTGCATTGTAAATGTCTATTTTCTCTCCCTATAGGACAATCCTTCACACAGAGATTTGTGTTTGAATTGAAATTGCCTCCTTTCTACTTCAATCAACTCAGGATTTCAAGAGCAGCTTCATACATTTCCAGGTATGAAAAATTTAAATTTTGATCTGATTACCATAAGTAAGTCTTTAAAAAGTAGAATTTTGCCACTTTAGTTATATATTGTATATCACAAATTCTTTTTTGTTACTTTGGATTTGTTATTTGAATATTATCTGCATAGAGGCTTGAGAGACAGTACAGCAGGTATGTGCATTTGCCTTGCATGTGGCCAACTTGAGTTCTATCCCTGGCATTGCATATGATCTCCTGAGAACTGCCAGGAGTGATCCCTGAGCACAGAGTGAGGAGTAAACTCTGATCATCACCAGGTGTGGCCCCAAAACAAAGAAACTTCTTTGCATAAAATTTGCATAAATATTCTTTCAGTCTTTTTTTCCAAGTTTCTCCGATTATCATTAAGTACTTACCTCATTGCCTTTCTGATATCTTTGTCTTCCATTCTTTGTTAATCAAAGGCTCTATTACATACAAGCTGGAAATGATCTAAAATTAAGACTTGAGGGCTGGAGAGATAGCACAGCGGGTAGGGCGTTTGCCTTGCACGCGGCCGACCCGGGTTCAAATCCCAGCATCCCATATGGTCCCCTGAGCACGGCCAGGGGTAATTCCTGAGTGCAGAGCCAGGAGTAACCCCTGTGCATCGCCAGGTGTGACCCAAAAAGCAAAAAAAATATAAATAAATAAATAAATAAATAAAATAAAATAAAATTAAGACTTGAGAGGAGGAAATTAAGCATAGGGAGGTAAAGTGACTTGTCCAGTGACATCTTGCTGGTTTGATGGTCAGACTGTCAGAACTCAGATCTCCCTGCGTGCCCCACAGCAGTGGTGAAGGCGTTTTCATAGCAGTTACATTCTGGCAACTGTAGCGACTATCTGGGTTCATACATTTCTGAAATGTAGGGAACAATGTTTCATTTGCTCATTGAATGAATACAGGAGTTAAGGCATTTGCTTTGTATTTGGCCCACCGTACTTTAAACCCTGGCATTGCATGTGGTCCGCTGAGCACTGCCGGGGGTGATGCCGGAGCACTGAGCCAGCAGCAAGCCCTGACCATAGCTAGGTATGGCCCCCAAACCCAAAGTCAAAATAATGATGATGGTGCTGATGATACCTCGTAGCTGGCAGCTTGTTGCATTTGAGGATGAATGAATTGCTTCACAGTGCTCTCCGATTCTCCTCGCCCCCGCCATATCTCCTGGTGCTCTCCTGATGCTCCCAGTATGCCCGTGTGGAACTGACTTCTCTGCATCCTGCTCCACGGTCTCAGGCAGTCCTGCAGGTGTTAAGCTCAGCCTGTGTATTCTCTGCGCCCCCTCCTTTGCTTTTGCAGATATCTCCACACCTTTCTCTGCGAGTTTGACTTCCCATCTAAGCTTCAGGTCAGCATTCCTGTGCCCACGTGGGCGTTTCTACTTGTTCTCACACAGACTTCAGTATACTGAAAACCAGTCATTGTGGTGTGGTGGAGCATCAGTTAGAGATCCCAACTCAGGTATGTACAGTTTCCCTGACCCCAGCAAACTTGAGCATCAACTTGTGTTGGTCATGGGGCCGGAGGGATAGTACAGTGGGCAGGGGCCTTGCCTTGCACATGACCAGCCTGGATTCAATCTCCAACACACCAGATGGTTCCCGTTGAACTCAGGAGTGATCCCTGAGCCCAGAGCCAGGAGTGTGCGGCATCTGGGGTCCCCAGAAGGGAGGTTACCCTGTGGTGCACATTTTGGCATACTATTTATCTCCTGGACCTGATTTCTAGTCTATTAATCTAATGTAAACTCCTTCTCCCTTGTTAACATTCTTCTCTGTGGTATTTTTTTTTTTCCTTTTTGGGTCACATGCTTTGATGCTCAGGGGTTACTCCTGGCTCTGCACTCAGGAATTACTCCTGGTGGCACTTGGGGGACTGTATGGGATGCTGGGAATCGAACTCGGCCGCATGCAAGGCAAACGCCCTACCCGCTGTACTATCACTCTGGCCCCTCTTTGTGGTAATTTTGCAGTTGATTCTCTGCATATTCAAGGTATGTTATCCTGCAAGTGATGATAATTTGGCTTTCTACCTTCCAGCATCCTGTCTCACATTTCCTTCTTAGTCTTCCTTTTCTTTTTTTTTTTTTTGTACCACATCCAGTGATACTTAGAGCTTCTGGCTCTGTATTCAGTGATCACTGCTGCCTATGCTTGGAGGTGCCATATGTGATGCTGAGGATTGAACGCTGTGTGCAAGGCAAGCACCTTGCCCACTTTACTATCTCTCCAGCCCCTCTTAAGTTTTATTACATTGGCTAATGCCTCCAGAAAAGTTAAATTATAACGATAATAGTAATTATCTGACCATTCAGATAGTAATTATTCAGACCTGAATGTTCTGTGGGTGACTTTATTGAATTACTACCTCTATTCAGACGCTAGATTTTGGGCTAAAATAGATCTATTTTATCCAGTGAGTTTTGCTGAGCACAGGTAATAGATCAGACTCTGTCATAAAATGTGATTAAGCACTGACTAGTTTTTCTTTCTGTCTTTCTTTTTTTTTTTTTTTTTGCCTTTTGGGTCATACCCAGCAGTGCTCAGGGGTTACTCTTGGCTCTGCACTCAGGAATTACTCCTGGCTGAGCTTGGAGAACATATGAGATGCCAGGTCGGCCATGTGCAAGGCAAACACCTTACCCACTGTACTATCACTCCAGCCCCTGACTAGATTTTCAAACCCATGTCTTACCTTGAACACATATTTTTGCTTCTTTTTCCACTGTAGAGAAACCCATGTTCTTTCTTGAATACATACTTCCTCCTTTTCTTTCCCCTGACATCTTTCTTTTTTCCTTTTTCTTAGGGGTGGGCTTGGGCCGTACGCAGTGGTGCTCAGGGCTTACTCCCGGCTTTGTGCTCAGGGATCACTCCTGGCAGGCTCAGGAAATCACATGGAGGGTCAGGGATCAAACCAAGGTAGGCTGCGTGCAAGGCAAGCTCTCTACTCGCTGTATTATTGCTCTGGCTTTTCCCCTGACATATTTCTAATTAAGTTTAGTTCAACTAAAACTATGTTTTTGGGTTTTTTTGGGGCGGGGAAAGGATGTTCACACCTGGTGGTATTCAGGAGTTTCTCCTGTCTCTGCTCAGGGATCACTCCTAGCAGTCTCAGGAGGCCATGTGTGGCGCAGGGGATGTGACCTGGGTTAGCCGTGTGCAAGCACCCCTTCCAGGCCCTGCCAATAAAAAGTTTCTTGCTTCACTGGGAAAAAAAAAGTAACTAAATAAAGATGAGTATGATTGTCTTCAAAGAGATGTGGAAAAGCCAACACAAAAATTAGTATTGTAGCTTTCACAATAGTAAACAATGGAATCACAAAGAAGGGTGATAGCTAATCAGCTAGAGCCCTGGGTCAAGATAAAATTCCAGAGGACAACATACTCAAACCTTAGTTTGCCGTTGAAATGTTTTCATTTAATTAATTATAGGACAAGGACATCCTGGGCATGAGAGGCAAGATAGAAAAAGCCATATGAAGACCCTGTGTTCAGTAAGGACAGGTCAAGTTTCTGTGGATTAGATGTTTTATTTATTTATTTATTTATTTATTTATTTATTTGCGTCACACCTGGCGATGCTCAGGGGTTCCTCCTGGCTCTGTACTCAGGAATCACTCCTGGCGGTGCTTGGGGGACCATTCGGGATCCTGGGAATCGAACCTGGGTCGGCCGCGTGCAAGGCAAACACTCTACCCGCTGTGCTATCACTCCAGCCCCTGTTTTGTTTTATTTTTGAAAAATTATTTATGATTACTTTATTGGGGCTGGAGCGATAGCACTGCAGTTGGGCTTTCGCCTTTTACGCGGCCAACCCGTGTTCGATTCCTTTGCCCCTCTCGGAGAGCCCAGCAAGCTACTGAGAGTATGGAGCCCGCACGGCAGAGCCTGGCAAGCTACCCGTGCCTATTGCATATGCCAAAAACAGTAACAATAAGTCTCTCAATGAGAGACGTTACTGGTGCCTGCTCGAACAAATCAATGAGCAGCGGTGCTTTAGGAGTGAGCCCTAGCAGTGCTGGGTGACTGTATGTGATGCTGAGTACTTGAACCAGGATTGGTGGCATAGGGCCATGCATCTTACCTCTGTATTTTCTCTCCTGCCCTGGCAGGTGTTCTACTGAGCCACATCCCCTATCCTGAAGATTTTTGTTTTTTTTAAAGTAATTTTTTTTTTTTTTGTATTTTGGGTAACACCCAGTATTGCTCAGGACTTACTCTTTGCTCAGGGATCAGTCCTGGCGGGGGACCGTACGGGATACTGGGGATCGAACATGGATTGGCTGCATGCAAGGCAAGTTCTCTACCTGCTATCTTATTGCTCTGGCCCTGAAGATATTTACTGAATTCCTTGAGCATACAACATTAAACTAAGGCTGGGCAGACACTTAGACATGGTCTATATTAATATGATGCAGATAAATATACAATAAAACGAAGTGAAAAGACATACATTAAAGAAACAATAAAATGCTATCCAGCAGTCTCGAGGGTACCTTTCTCAGGTATAGTGGATAGAACAAATGGCAGTTAGCATCACCTCAGGAAAATCAAGGAAAGTTTCCCAGGGATGCCCTCCCTATTTCAGCTGATTCTGAAGGAAGAGTAAGAGTCGAGTTACTCATGTCAGGGGCCAGAGTGATAGTACTACACACAACAACCGGTTTGATCCCCAGCACCTCATATGGTCCCCTGAGCACTTCCAGGAGTAATTCCTAAGTACAGAGCCAGCAATAACCCCTGAGCATCACCAGGTGTGGCCCCCAAGCCAAACAAACTAATAAATGAATTACTCATATTGGAAGCTGGAGAGAGCAAGTACAGTGGATAGGCAGTTAGGGCACTTGCCTTGTGCATGACTGGCCTGGGTTCGATCCCCAACATCCCATATGGTCCCCTGAGTCCCATCAGGAGTGATCCCTGAGCACCAATGGGTGTGCTCCCCTCCTGAAAAAAAATTTTAAAGTTAACTTATATTAGCAAGGGTGGTTTTATTTTAGAACAGAGACAATATGTACAAATCTGTACAGAATCTTGGTCGCAGGAAGGACATAGTGTTCCAGGAAGTGCCATGTGGAATAAGAATGGGAGGTGAGGGCTGGGCAGGAAGATAATACATGGCACGAGGCACTTGCCTTGCATGTGGCCCTGTCACTCGTATTATACCACTTACATCTAGTGAGGTTGGCAAACCATAGCTCTCTGGCTAAAATTGATCTCTGCCTCCTTTTAAAAAAATGTTTCAGGGGGCCAGAGAGATAGTATAGCTGGTAAAGCACTTACCTTGTAAGCAGCTGACCATTATATGGCACCATTATATGGTCCCCTGAGAAGCTCCAAGAGTGATTGCTGAGTACAAAGCTATGAGTAAGCCCTGAGCATCACAGGGTGTGACTGCAAAACAAAAACAAACCAGAAAAATAAAGAGGAGGGGGTGTATGTCTGGAGAGATTGTACAGTGGCTAGGTCACTTGCTTTGCACCTCAGTTTTATCCTTGACACTACATACAGTTCCATGTACCCCAAAGCCCTGAGTACCTCTTGGTGTAACCCCACTCCCCCTCCCTAATAGACTTTTTTTGAAAAGGGCTGCACTTGATGGAGTTCGGCGCTTACTCCTGTGATGCTCTGAGGGGTGTGTGTGTTGGGGGGGTGGTTTGGGGTGCCAGGGATCAAACCCAGATTGGTCATATGCAAAGCAAGCAGCTTACCCCCTATACTGTCTCTCTGCCCACCTCCCAATTCATTTTCAAAAGAAATGGGGGTGTGGCAGAGTGGAAGGTGTTCATCCCATTTATAGAGAAAAAGGACTTGATCCTGTACTGTATCAGGACTGAGCTGAGCTCTTAAGAATTTGGAATGAGGGACTAGAGTGATAGCACAGTGGGTAGGGCATTTGCCTTTCATGCGGCCGACCCAGGTTTGATTCCCAGCATCCCATATGGTCCCCTGAGCATTGCCAGAGGTGGTTCCTGAGTGCAAAGCCAGGAGCAACTCCTGTGCATTGCCGGGTGTGACCCAAAAAGAAAAAAAACAAAAACAATTTGGAATGAAATCCACCCTGGAGCCATAGCACAGCAGGTAGGGCATTTGCCTTTCACACGGCCGATCCGGGTTCGATTCCCAGCATCCCATATGGTCCCCGAGCCAGGAGTAGGCCCTGAGCATCACCGAGTGTGACCCAAAAAAAAAAAAAAAAGCAAAAAAAGAATTTGGAATGAAATCCTGGAAAGACATGGACACCAGTTAAATATTTTATTGTATTGTTCCAAATATCCTTTACAGTGACATTTAATGTCTTTATAATACTTTTTTTGTTTTTATTAATTTTTTTATTAAATTACCATGAGATACAGTTACAAAGCTTTCATGATTGAGTTTCAGTCATACAATGATCGAACACCCATCCCTCCACCAGTGTACATTTTCCAGCCCCAATGCCACCAATGTCCCCAGTATCCCTCTCATCCTGCCTACCCCACCCCACCCGGGCCTCTGTGGCAGGCACTTTCCTTCTTACTCTCTCTAATTTTGGACATCATGGCTTGCAATACAGATACTGAGAGGCCATCATGTTTAGTCCTTTGTCTACTTCAGCACACATCTCCCATCCCAAGCGATCCCTCCGACCATCATTGACATAGTGGTCCCTTCTCTATCCCAGCTGCCTTCTCCCCCAGCATGAGGCAGGCTTCGAACCGTAGAGCAATCCTCCTGACCCTTGTCTGTATTGTCCTTGGGTGTTAGTCTCATACTATTGTTATTTTATATCCCACAAATGAATGCAGTTATGCTATGTGTGTCCCTCTCTTTCTGACTCATTTCACTCGGCATGATTCATAGTACTTCTAAGAGGACAAATTATCTTGTCCCTGCAAGTTAATGCCAGAAAAAGCTTTTTTCTATTAGATAAATGATGTAAGTACTATATACATTGTTAATATTTCTCTTGGTTTGTCTTGGATTCCAGGACATATAGTGTTAAATGTAAAAGTATAGGAACTGTCTCGTCTCCTAAATAACTCGTGGGGGAAGGGGAGTTTGCCGAACCAGAAGAGTTCAGAAGCTACTCCTGGCTGTGCACTCAGGAGTGACCACTGGTGTCTTGAGAGACCATACGGAATTGAACCGAGGTTATGTACAAGGGAAGTGTTTCACCTACTTCCTGTGCTCTTGGGCTCCCAATTCTCTTTTTTTTTGGGGGGAGGGGTGCAGGTGTGGGGGTTTGGGCCACACTTGGTGGGGCTCGGGCTTATTTCTGGTTTTCTGCTCAGGAGTTACTCCTGCTTTGCTCAGAAATCACTCTTGGTGGTGCTTGGGGACCATGTATGGTGCTGGGGATCAAACCCAGGCTGTCGCATACAAGGCTGGTTGTCTGAACCCTTATACTATCTCTCTGACTCCAACGACCTAGTTTTTAAGTGGGGGCACAGGCATTTTCCATGGTTCTCACCCCGCCCGCCAGCTCAGCACAGAGATGCAGGCAAACCCCATCTTTATCTCTCCCTGGAAGGAATTTGATTGTTTATGTTCCCCTCCAGTGCCTGCATTCTGCTTGGCCTGTATGTGGGTGCCAGCTGGGTCCTTCCAGGAGCCCAACGGATGTGAATATGTGTTATAATATTCATGTGTAACAGTTACCTTATAAACAAAATATAGAATTTTTTATTATCTAAAATTTTGGTTTTTTCTTTCTGAATAAAAAGCTCCAGCAGTGCTCAGTGGCTCTTCCTGCTACAGTGCTCAGGCATCACTCCCAGCTTGGAGGACCATATGGTTCTGGGATCGAACCTGGGGTTGCTACTTGCAGAGCATGCACTCCAGGGGCCAGAGAGATAGTACAACAGATAGGCCTTCACCTTGCACATGGCTGACCTGGGTTTGATCCCCAGCATCCCTTATAGCCCCGTGAGCCCTGCCAGTAGTAATTCCTGAGTGTAGAGCCAGGAGTAACCCCTGAGCATCGCTAGGTGTACCCAAAAGGCCAAAACCAAAAAAGTAAATATTTTGTGGAAGGGGCTGGAGAGATAGTATAGCTGGTAGGGTATTTGCCCTGCATTTGGCTGACACAGGCTAGATCTTTGGCATCCCATATGGTCCCTCAGGCACCACCAAGAATAATTCCTGCATTCAGAGCCAAGAGTAATCTCGGAGTATCGCTGGGTGTGGCTCCAAAGCAAAACAAAACCTGCTTGTAACTGGAATCACACATTATTGTTCATGTTATTGTGTGCCAGGGATTTCCTCCCTCCCTCCCTCCCTCCCTCCCTCCCTCCCTCCCTCCCTCCCTCCCTCCCTCCCTTCCTTCCTTCCTTCCTTCCTTCCTTCCTTCCTTCCTTCCTTCCTTCCTTCCTTCCTTCCTTCCTTCCTTCCTTCCTTTTTTTTTTTCTTTTTGGGTCACACCCGGTGATGCTCAGGGGTTACTCCTGACTTTGCACTCAGGAATTACTCCTGGCAGTGCTCAGGGAACCATATGGAATGCTGGGAATCAAACACAGGTCGACCGTGTGCAAGGCAAACGCCCTGCCCGCTGTGCTATTGCTCCAGCCCCTTTCCTTTCTTTTGTTCATTTGTTCTTTCTTTCTCCCTTTCTTTCCTTTTTTTTCGCGGGGGGGGTGGGCTTTTGAGTCACACCCAGCAATGCTCAGAGCTGACTCCTGGCTCTGCACTCAGGAATCACTCCTGACGGTGCTCAGGGGACCATATGGGATGCTGGGAATCGAACCCGGGTCGGCCGCATGCAAAGCAAATGCCCTACCCACTGTACTATTGCTCTAACCTCTCTTTCCTTTTTTTGGCGGGTCGTGGGCTGGTCACACCCAATGGTGCTCAGGGCTTACTCCTGCCTCTGCACCCAGGGATCGTGCCTGGCTGGGCTCAGGGAACTCTATGGGTGCCAGGGGTTGTACAAGGCAAGTGCCCTGCATGCTGTACTATCTCTGGCCCCCGAGGTTTGTTCCTTTCTGTTGTTAAATATTCTGTGGTATAGTTGTACAAGTAGTTTTGTGATTCTGTTTTTGTTTTCCTTGGGCATAAAGTCGCTTAACTACATTAGAAATGCTAAACAGTTTTCCAAAGTAATTGTACCACGTGGCATTCCCACCAGCAATGTTTAAAATCTAGCTTTTCTGAATCCTTGTAGTCTTAGTTACTATTTTGGGAGGGGGGGTTGGGGCCACACTGGCTGAGCTCAGGGCTTGCTCCTGGCTCTTTGCTCAGGGATTACTCCTGGTGGTGTTTGGGGCACCAGACGTCTATTGCATCATGGTCTATTTTGCATCTCCTGTTGAATAATGGTAGAATTTTCATGTGTTGATTTGTATATCTTTTGTGCAATGTCTTTTCTAATCAACTGCCAATGGTTGTTTGTTCTATTACTAAGTATTCTGTTGTTTGAGTTTTATAGTTTGGATATGTCTGTTCTATATATTCAAATATATATATGTATTGATTTTTTTAAATTCTTTTTTAATTTTATTGAATCACTGTGAGATAGTTACAAGCTTTCATGTTTGTTTAATTAAAGAACCAGGATTTACAAAGTAACTGATAGCTAAATTTTAGGCTTATATATTTCAACACCAATCCCACCACCAGTGTCAACTTCCCTCCACTAGTGTCCCCATATTCTCTCCCCACCCCCAACCTGCACCCATTTCCGCCTGTCAACTTGACAGGCACATTACATAGTTTCAATGGTTGCAGCTTAAATCTCATGTTTTCTATGTTGTCGACTCTCTGTCTTGGATATATGGCCCATATCACTAGTATAACTGAAGCCCTGATTCCTGTTCACCCCACATGATTTCTTTTCCTTCTCTGTCCTACTCCTTTCTAAACACTGGGGTCACGTGACCTAAGCATCCCCCCCCCCCGTTTACTACATTATATTTCCTCATCCAGTATTCTATATTCCACAGATAATGTGGAATATGATATGTATTGATATTTTATATATAAATGTATTATATACATTTTGTTTGTATGTCTTGGCGACACAAAGTGCTGGTTGTACTCAGCACTTCTGGCTCTGCACTTAGGGATCGCTCCTGGCAGGGCTCAGAGGTTCATACGGCATGCCAGGGATGGAACCCAGGTCAGCAGTGTGCAAGGCAAGCACCTTACCCACTGTGCTGTCTCTCTAGACCTATACTTTATTTATTTATTTTTGGTTTGGAGGCCACATCTGGCTGAGCTCAGGGTTTACTCCTGGTAGTAGGCCATACAGGGTGCCGGGATCGAACCTGGGTCAACCACATGCAAGCCCTGAGCTCTGTCAGATGTGACCCAAAAACAATAACGACAAAAATAAATCAGGTATGCAGTGCCCAGCCTTCACAACAACAGTAAAGAGAGGAGGGGAAATAAAAGTGGAGACAGACAACACAGAAATAACAAAATTGGTCAGTCGAGATGATAAGTGCATGAGCAGTCCTATATATTCTGCTCTGCTTTGGTGTTTAAAACCCCAGGAGGACGTTAGTGACAAAGACAAACACTGGTAAGAGGCCAGGTGGGTAACTGAGAGGGCAGGAGTTCATGCTTGGCATGTGGGACTCCCTGGTTTACCGCATGATTCCTGAAGCACCAGTGGAGTGACCCCCGAGGATTGTGCTGGAAGGGGTGCCCCAGCATTACCAGGTAGATCCCCAAACCCCAAAATTGAAGCAGTAACGGTAACAATGCAGTTTTGAATTGACTGTGGCTGTTCATGAGCAGTGAAAGGTCCGAGAGAGGCCGATGGGGCCACAGTGGGTGCTGGCCTTGTGCAGGGCCCACCTGGGTTCCATCTGGCACTGCATATGTTGCCCCAGCACTGCCAGGAGTGGCCCCTGAGCACAGAACCAGGAATAAGGCTCAAGCACTGCTGTGTGTGGTCTGAAAAACAAAGAAACAGATAAGAGAGGCCGAGAAGGACAAGTCTAGGATAGAGTCTTTTCTTAGCTG
The DNA here is from genome assembly GCF_027595985.1 of Sorex araneus. Taxonomy (NCBI): domain Eukaryota; kingdom Metazoa; phylum Chordata; class Mammalia; order Eulipotyphla; family Soricidae; genus Sorex; species Sorex araneus. The sequence goes on along the minus strand of NC_073306.1, from coordinate 43,508,242 downwards.
TTTTATCTATTTCTGGTGCTGGAAATCTTATCAGTAGGATCTTCTTAGGAAAACAGAAACCACTCTGGACGTTTCAGAGAGGGAATTTAATATATGAAATTGGTTCCAAAAGTCTCAGAAGAGCTGGAACAGCCACAGGGAAAAAGAGCAGCCAGGCCCAGGCGCGAGAGGCAGGACTCTAATCATAGCGTGGACTGGCACCCTGGGCCCGGGGCTGCGCCTGCAAGTTCGTGCCAGCTGCAGTGTCTTGGCGTTTCTGCCGCAGTGCACTGGGCTCTGCCAGTGAGGTGCTGTCCTACCAGAGATGCAAAGTCCAAAGGCTACTAGAGTTGAGTTCGCCCAGCCGTGCTGCCACTCCACCAGCAGCGCGCAGCCATCTCTGTTTCCCCTGCCCAAAGCAGGGAACTTCTTTTCTTCTCATCTCCTGACACTGACTCCTAGCCCTGGTCTCTGCTGGGAGGCCAGCTGCACGGAAGCCTGGAAAATGCATTGGTCAGGTTCCCAGTCCCATTGGTATAGGAGAGCACTGTACTCAGAGCCAGTTGAGCTGAGAGACAATAGGTAAAAATATCCAGTATAGTTCACTGTTCGGGCTGCTTGAAATCCACACACACCAATCTCTCTTTCCATAGATAAAGTTCTAAACCCTGGGCCTGGGAGACAGCTCAACAGGCTGAGCATGTGCTTTGCATCTGGGAAACTGAGGTTCAAGTCCCAGGACTCCATGATCCCTTGAACACTGCCAGGAATGACTCCCAGGCCTTGCCAGATGCGACCCAAACCCCACTCCTTCCCCCACAAAAATTTCACTATCACTATCACTATCATCCCGTTGATCCTTGATTTGCTCGAGCGGGCCCAGTAATGTCTCCATTCATCCTAGCCCTGAGATTTTAGCAGCCTCTTTTAACTTGTCCTTCCTAAAATTTTCAAACAAAATAAAATTCCATGTTGGGGGGTTTGTTTTTGGTTTTGGGTTTTTGAGCCATACCCAGGAGTGCTCCGGGCTCACTCCTGGCTTTGCACTCAGAGATCACTCTTGGCAGGGTTCAGGGGACCATATGGGATGCTGGGCATTGAATCTGGGTTGGCTGCGTACAAGACCAACTCCCCACTCTCCATACTATCACTCTTCCTTAATTAAATAAAATTCTAAACTAGAGCTAAAGAAATAGCTCAAAGGACTGAGCATGTGCCCAGGCTCAATCCTGAGTAGTGTATGATCCCCTGAACACTGCTGGAGTGATTTCCAAACACTGCCGGTGTGGCTCAAACCTTTATCCCCCACAAAAAAATTTGTTTTGTATTGTGGTTACACTCGGCAGTGCTTAGGACCTAATCCTGGCTCTGCGTTAGGTAACCCTTCCTGGTGGGCTTGGGGGACCGCTTGGGAGATGATAATGGGTGCCAAAAATCAAACCCAGGTTGGCAGAATGCAAAGCTAACGACTAGATAAATACCCTTTATCTAGTAACAGTGAAACAGGAGCCCCTCACACCTCGGCTCTAAGCCCATTCAAAGAGGTAGGTCCACCTGTCTCTCCCGCATGCCTTTTGGCCACAAATCCTTCACTCTGATTTTTTGCCAATCCTTGGCTCTCTGGCCAACATTTTAAGCATTGTCCATTGTCAGAATAGAGCCTATCCGTTTCTCTTTCCAAGTCAGGCACTAGTGGACAACCAACGGTTCACCCGCGAGAGCTCAGTCAGTGCCCAGTCTCAGGGATACTCCCAGTTGACAAGGTGGGTGGGTTTTGCCACCCACGTTCATCCCGGGCCTCATTCGGTGCAGAGTATTTCTAAGTGAAGCTCCCGTGATACTCAGGGGTTACTCCTGGCTCTGGTGCTAGAGGGACCATATGGGATGCTGAGGATCAAGCCGGGTCAGCCACATATAAGACAAATGCCCTCCTATCTCTCTGAACTCTCTCTATGGCCATGAAGCTCCACTTTTTCTTGCTCAGTAGCTTGGAGGAAATGCACCATGGGTTGGATCTGAGTTGGGGAACAGGCAGCAGTGCCTGAGGAGGGCTAATGGTTTAAGTGCCATTCTAACAACTGGCAGGGATGAGATGCAGGAAGAGTGAATGTTGCAGTTGAAGTCTAAAGACAGGGCAATACCAGTGTCCCAATTCAAGACCATCAAGCAGGAGAAAATACTCTTTTACTCAAAATACTCGTTAGTCTTTAACTAATTGACTGAGGTCTACTAATATTAAGGAGGGTAAAATGTTTACTCAGTTTATGAATTTAAATATTAAATATGAATTTAAACTCATCCAGTATCATTCTCATAGAGATACCCATATTATTGTTAGACAAAATTACTGGGTTTACATAGCTGGTTGTGGTGCACTAGGGTCTAACTTGTTTGTGGCACTGGGGACTGGATTAGGGTGCCTTTTCCCAGAAGAGCTTGCTCATTTTTTTATTGAATTAAGTTTTTTCTTTTTTCTTTTTTTGGTTTTGGTTTTGGGTTATCCAGCTGTGCTCAGGGCTTACTCCTGCCTCTCACTCAGGGTCACTCTTGGCAGGCTTCAGGATCAAACCTGGGTTGGCAGCATGTAAGGCAAGCCACCTTACTTGCATTACTATCTCTGGCTCCAGTAATATCTATTTTTTGAAAGAAAGCATCATGAGAAATAAAACTTTTAACTCAAATCCTGGGTGATTCTCGAGCTAGGAGATGACCCAGAGGGCTGGGCACATGGTTTGCATGCAGGAGACCTGGGTTCAGTCCCCAACACTGCAGGGTCCCCTGAGCACTGCTGGGAGCCACTGTCCCCAACTCCCGCCCCTTCCCCTCGCCCCCACTAAACTGTAGGGGATGGCTACAAAACCTCATCAAAAAATCATGGGTGAGTCTCAAAATTAGTTATTTGTTTTGTTTTGGTTTGATTTCGGTGCCACATCTGGAAATGCTTTTGCTTTGTACTCAGGAATTACTCCTGATGGTGCTCGGGGTGGGGGAGGGGAGTACCATATGGGATGCCAGGGATCAAACCTGGGCTGGTTACATGTAAGGCAAGTGCTCTCCCTGCTGTACTATCACTCCAGACCTGATTCTCAGGATTAATATAGGCATTTTCATTAAATTTATTTATTTATCTATCTATCTATTTATTTATTTATTTATGGGGGGGTCACACCTAGCGATGCTGAAGTGTTGTTACTCCTGGCTCTATACCCAGGGATCACTACTGGCTCACGGGACCATATGGGATGCCAGGGATTGAACCCGTAGTGGGTAGGACAAGCGCCCTACCCACTATCTGCCCCTAGAATTTCATTCTTAGTCCATTGTATGCCTGCACTACATTTTCTTGATACATTCATCTGCTGATGGGCCTGGGGGTTGTTTGCCATCGTTTGGCAACTGCAAATAATGTTGCTGTGAACATTCGTGTTCAAATAAAAACATTTCTTTCTTCTTCTTTTTTTTTTTTTTTTTGCTTTTTGGGTCACACCCAGCCATGCTTAGGGGTTACTCCTGGCTTTGCAGTAACTCAGGAATTACCCCTGGCAGTGCTCAGAGGACCATATGGGATGCTGGGAATCGAACCCGGGTTAGCCACATGCAAGGCAAATGCCCTACCCGCTGTGCTATCACTCCAGCCCCCAAATACACACATTTCTGATTTCACTTCCTTGTTTATATGCACTGCTGTGTTCCACCCCAAAAAAAACAAGTTTATTTTAAAATAAATTTATCTTTTTATTTTTGTCACACCTGGTGACTCTGTGTCACCATGTTGCTGAAACCAGAACTTTTTTCACTCTTTACCTGGTTAACATGACTTCATTTCTCATATGTTGGCTTACTTCTTACTTCTGAGCAGTCTTCCCTGCCTTCTCTATCCCCGCCTAAGCTAGTTCACTCCTTAGTCTTGTTCACAACACACTCCTTCCCTCTGTCTCAGCATTTGTCATTTATCATTTCACCTGCGTATTTTTTTGTGTGAGACCTTGTTGGATTCTTTGTAAATCAGGCTTATTTAATTCTGCCTCCAGCAGAAGGCCTGATTTGTCCAATAATAATATATATAATACCTTTGGACTGGAGCAATAGCATAGCGGGTAGGGCGTTTGCCTTGCACGCAGCCAACCCAGGTTCGAATCCCAGCATCCCATATGGTCCCCTGAGCACCGCCAGGAGTAATTCCTGAGTGCAGAGCCAGGAGTAACCCCTGTGCATCGCCGGGTGTGACCCAAAAAGCAAATAATAATAATAATAATAATAATAATAATAATAATAATATACACACACACACATATATATATATATATATAATACCTTGAACTCTATTCCTTCTTTGTGTTTTAGAGACTGTATTTTCTTTTTTCTGGCCAGGTATTATTGGGGCTTGGGGCCACACCCAGAGGTGCTCAGGGTCTGCTCTTGGCATTGTGCTCAGGAGTTACTTCTCACAGTGCCAGGATCGGCAAGTTGAGCTCCTAAAACCTTGTACTGTCTCCGACTCTTCAAGACTTTTCTGGAAGGAACACTATTTAAGGCTGGGAGTTCATGTGCTTTGCATACATGGCACTCAAAGTACCATCATTGGCACCACAAAGGAAAAGGAAAAAGAGAAAGTGTTTTTTTTTTTCTTTTTATTGAAACACCATGAGAGCAGTTACAGAGTTTTTGGTTTAAGTCTCGGTCATACAGTGATGAAACATCCAACCCTTCACCAGTGCACATTTTCCACCACCGAAAAACCCAATATCCCTCCATCCCACACCCTCCCCCTACTTGTGTAGCATACAATTTCCAAGTTACTCTCTCTCTACTTTGATTACATTCAACATTTTGACACCAAACCCACCATTATTATTTGGGATTTTACCCCAACTACTCAGATTTGCCGAAAAGGCAACATTAGACAATTTGTTTTCTATTGCTGATTATGAATTGCATATGATGATGGAATACTGATTTTGGAATACGATTTTGGAATACTGAAATCTAGAGGGATTTCTACCAAAATCTGCTGTGTTCCCAGCTTTGTTTCTGAGGCTCTGGGATCATGGCCATAAGCAGCTCGATCAGCAGCCAGAGGGCTCATTTGTGGGAGGCAACTTGGGGTCTGGAAGAAAGGGGGGAAGGGCCGACTCCGCCCCTAACCCTTAAGGCCCCACGTTCCTTGTCACTGCTGGCCCCTACCTGGCTGTCCCTAGGCCTCTGGAAGATGGCAGCGGCGACTGAGCCATCAAGGGAAACAGGCCAAGGCATGAAACCCATTCCCACCTGGGGGTCCTAATGCGTATTATAGACGCATTTCTGCCCAAAGCCGCATGGTTGATACGGATCGATCACCCAGCCCTCCACCAGTACAAACTTTCCACCAGGAAAAAGAGAAAGTGTTTTTATTTTATTTTTTTGTTTTGAGCCATCCCTGACACTGCTCAGCGGTTGCTCCCAGCAGTGCTCAGGGGACTGAACTGGCCTAGTGCAAGCACTTTAATCTACGTAGTATTCCTCTGGCCCCAAGAGAAAGTGGTTTTTGTTGTTGTTTTGTTCGTTTGGAGGCCGTACCCAGCAGTGCTCAGGGTTTATTCCTGGCTCTGTGCTCGGGATATTCAGGGACCGTATGTGGTGCCAGATATTGAACCCAGGTTGACTGCGTGAGTGCAGAGCCCTACGTGCTCTACTTCTCCCTGGGCCTGAGAAAATGTTTTTATTTTATTTATTTATTTTTAATTTTTATTGAGCCACCGTGAGACACAGTTACAAAGTTTTCATGTTTGATATTCAGCTGAACAATGATTGATCACCCATCCCGCCATCAGTGCAAACTTTCCACCACCAATATCCCCATTATCCCCTCCACTTCCATCCCAGTCCTTACCCTGCCTCTACGGCAGACAATTGCTCAGATACTCTCTCTCTAGTTTTGGGCATTATATTTTGCTCTGGTATTCCCACCATCATTCAAGCCTGCCTTCTAGGGGCAGATGCTAGATCATTTATTTCCATTGTTCACTTTGCATATCAGGAAAGGAGCTTTGAAGGAATAGTCCTGGTACCCACATACCGGAGCCATGCTTGTAGACGCTCATGGTCGCCGGGATTCCTTCTGGAGAAGACGGGGAGACTGCACCTGCTCCATCTGGGGCCTCCCAGTGAGAAAATGTTTTTAATGGAAAAGATAGAGGTTTCTGATCATTCCTTTCGTTGACTGCCCCTGGGAAAGAAGTGTCCTATCTTGTTTGATAACCACGTGTCTTTTCCTCTTTAGAATGGAGATCTCCTCTCATCAGTCCCATCTCCTGCAGCAACTGAACGAACAACGCAGACAAGATGTGTTTTGTGACTGCAGTATTCTCGTGGAAGGCAAAGTCTTCAAGGCACACCGAAATGTGCTCTTTGCTAGTAGTGGATACTTTAAAATGCTCCTCTCCCAGAATTCAAAGGAGACAAGCCAGCCGACCACAGCTACCTTTCAGGCTTTCTCCCCAGACACTTTTACCGTTATCCTGGACTTCGTCTACTCTGGCAAACTCTCCCTTACTGGTCAGAATGTGATAGAGGTGATGTCCGCTGCCAGCTTCCTGCAGATGACTGACGTCATCAGTGTGTGTAAGACCTTCATCAAATCTTCATTAGACATTAGTGAGAAAGAGAAGGATCGCTATTTCAGTCTCTCTGATAAAGATGCCAGTTCGAATGGTCTAGAGCGTTCTTTTTATAGTGGCGGCTGGCAAGAAGAAAGCAGTTCTCCACATTCCCGCCTGAGCCCCGATCAAGGAACAGGTGGAGTAAGTGGGAAATCTTGGAATAAATATAATTACCATCTACCTTCTCAAAGAAATATGCAACAAATTCTGGCCAAGCATGAACAGAGGAAGGATTCCATTAAAAAGTCAAAACACCTGAGGCTGTCAAAGCCTCCTGAAGTTGCTCATTTTAAGTCAAGTAAACGGGAAGTGCAGACCTCTGATTCTTCCAGCCACGTTTCCCAGTCTGAAGAACAAGCACAAACTGATGTGGAAATAGACTCTGCTCCTATTGGCTATCCATATGGTCAAGGATCTGATGGCATACCCAGAAGTTTTTCAGGTACCCTCAAAGAGAACGAGCTCCCACAGTCAGGTTTCAAGATTCCTACAAATATCAATCCTCTTTTCACATGCCCTTGTGTTTTTTTATGTCAGACCTCCGGGACTTGAGAGATGGGCCAGCAGGCTCGAGCCAGGTTTTGTGTGCAGGGGTCCTGATTCCATCTGCAATATCCCATGCTCCCCTCAGCGATGTAAGGAGTGAAGTTATTTAAATTGATAAGTTTAACAACAAAACACTAGAATTCAGAGGGTCAGAACCCATGATTTTATAAACCAGTCTGTTGGTGTTTAAATTACTGTTAAATATTTAAAGTTCTTGTGTAGGGTCTGGGGAGATAATACTGGGGGTCGGGAGTTTGCCCTGCATGCAGCTGGCTCGAGATTAATCCCAGGCATCCCAGCAGTCAGTATAATTTTTGAGCACAGAGCCAGGTGTGGCCCAAAACAAATGAGCAAAAAGCCTCTTATGTGTGATTCTATCCCTAAGACATTTTCATTTTTTTGCTTGCTTGCTTATTTTGCTTTTGGGCCACACCGTGCTGTGCTCAGAGTGTACCCCTGTTCTGCACTCAGGAACTACTGCCCATGCTCTGGGGGCCATGTGGGGTCTCAGGGATTGAACCCAGGTGGTCTTGTGCAAGGCCTATCTGCTCTACAGTCTTTCTGGTCCCTTCTTTGTTTTTTTAGGGGCAGTTTTGGGTCACACCAAGCAGTACTCAGTGCTAGGATTGAACCAGGGTTCACTACATGCAAGGCAAGTACCTTAATCCCTGCACCTTCTCTCTGGCCCTTTGAATAATTTTTTCCTCCTGAGAATTTACTCAGGGGGCATTATTTTTATACAGAAAAGTTAAGTAGGTAATAGGGATAGTACAGTTGGTAGGGCACTAGCCTTGCATCACAGACCCAGGAGTAACCCCTGAGCACAGCCAGGTGTGGAAAAAAAAAAAAAGAGTGAAGTAGTATCTGCAGAGATAGTACAGTAGGTAGGGCTTTTACCTTGCATCGGTCAACCTAAGTGATAACCTGTATCACTGCCAGGAGTGAGCCCTGAGCACAGCTGGTTATAATCCAAAAACAAAATTATCATATAGATGTTACTAAAGGTCATATGGTACTCTGTTAACCATGGCAGAGATAATAGAGCAAATCTGGCAAGTCTTCTTTGTACATTTATTATTATTATTATTATTATTATTATTATTATTATTATTATTATTATTATTATTATTATTATTATTGCTACTGCTTTGGAGTTTTAGGCTACACCCGGCCTTACACAGGGACTACTCCAGGCACATTACTTGGTGTTTGCTCCTGGCACGTTGGGGAATCGTGCTGGGGTTTAAACAAGGTCTGCAGCATACAAAGTCTGAATGCTAGTCCTCTAAGCTGTCTTCCTGGCCCTTTGTTGCTTTTCAGGGACTGAGAAGGTACCACACCCAGAGGTACTCAGGCTACTACTCCTGGCTCAGTGCTCAGGGCTCACTCCTGACTGGTCTCAGGGAGCCATGAGACCAGGCATCAAACACAGACCTGTATGCAGACCATGTTCATCAGCCACTCAGCCACCACTGACACCCCCATCCCGCCCCCTCTGTTGCTTCTTTTTTTGTTTTGGGCCACACCCAGCTGTGCTCAGGGCTCACTTCTTTCCCTGGTGGTGCTCAGAGGACCATATGGGATGCCGGGAATGGAACCCAGGTGGACTGTGTGTATGGCAGGCTAGTGCCCCGCCCGTATTATTGCTCCCGTACCCCGTTATATTTTTATTTATTTATTTATTTATTATATGAATCACCGTGAGGGTACAGATTTACATATTTTCATGCTTGTGTTTCAGTCATACACTGCTTGAGTACCCATTCCTCCAACCCGTTATATTTTTAAACAAATTTGCTGGGTGGCTAGCTCCAAAGACTGGAGGGTGTGCCTAGTATGCACACAGGCCCCGGGTTCAAGCCCTGGCACCACATGACTTCCCTGCACTGCTGGGTGTGGTTACCCCCAACACTGCTGGGAAGACCACCCCTTTCCCACAAAAATGAAATTTAAATTCAGTAACATTTAAAAAACAGCATAGGGCTGGAGCAAGAGTACAGCGGGTAGGGCGTTTGCCTTGCACGCGGCCGACCTGGGTTGATTCCCAGCAACCCATATGGTCCCCTGAGCACCGCCAGGGTTAATTCCTGAGTGCAAAGCCAGGAGTAACCCCTGTGCATCGCCGGGTGTGACCCAAAAAGAAAAAAAAAAAAAACAAATAAAAAACAGCATAAAAGTAGTCTATTTTTTTTTTCTTTTTGGGTCACACCCAGTGATGCTCAGGGGTTACTCCTGGCTCTGCACTCAGGAATTACTCCTGGCAGTGCTTGGGGGACCATATGGGATGCCGGGGATTGAACCTGGGTCAGCCACGTGTAAGGCAAACGCCCAACGCGCTGTGTTACCTCTCTGGCCCCCTAAAAGCCTCCTAAAAGTAAAATATCTTTTATTTTACTCTGTTCTTTTATAATTCTAGGTTATTTATTTTTGGAATCATATCCAATGATGCTCAGGGGCTACTTCCTGATCTATGCTAGTGAGAGGTCACTCTTGGCAGTGTTCAGGGGACACTGTCTGCATATAGGTCTGTGTTTGATAACCAGGACTCATACCTGGGCCTCCCACATATAAAGCCTGGGTTCGGCCCATTGAGCTAGCTCTCTGGCCCCTATCATTCTAGGTTATTTAAATCTTAAATTCAATAATGAACAGCTGTTCAATTGCTGAAACATGCCTTCAGTCACAAACATTTGAATACATATTTTAAAACAAGGGTGAAATATTGGGGCTGGAATGATAGCACAGCGGGTAAGGCATTTGCCTTGCATGCGGCCAACCCGGGTTCGATTCCCAGCATCCCATATGGTCCCCCGAGCACTGCCAGGAGTAATTCCTGAGGGCAGAACCAGGAGTAACCCTTGTGAATCGCCGTGTGTGACCCCAAAAAATAAAAGAATTGTTTTGTGAGCTTACCAGTGATTTCCTGCAACTGTCTCCTGACAGATGACCTGCCCCGGATGCGGTTTAAGTGCCCTTTCTGCACACACGTGGTGAAAAGGAAAGCTGACCTCAAGCGCCACCTTCGCTGTCACACGGGGGAAAGGCCCTACCCCTGTCAAGCTTGTGGGAAAAGGTTCAGCAGGCTAGACCATCTCAGTAGCCATTTCCGAACAGTATGTATTTGCATTTTCATCATTCTACTCCTTTTCGTTTTGTTTTTGAGCATAACTGATGATACTCAGGGCTTACTCCTAGCTCTACACTCAGGCATCACTCCTGGAGGGCTCAGGAGACCATATGGGGTTCCAGGGCTTGAACCCAGATCAGCTGCATGCAAGGTAAGCCCCTTCTCTGCTGTACTACTTCCCTGATCCCTCATTTTACTTAAGAAAAATGTGCAGGTTTGAGTGTAACTCAGTGGTAAACCTGTGCCTTGTATGTATGAGGCCCTCAAACATGCGAGGGAAAATAATTACAAATAAAAAACAGGGGCTGGAGCGATAGCGCAATGGGCAGGGCATTTGCCTTGCACACAGCTGACCTGGGTTCAATTCCCAGCATACCATATGGTCCCCCGAGTACCACCAGGAATAATTCCTGAATGCAGAGCCAGGAGTAACCCCTGAGCATCGCCGGGTATGACCCAAAAAGCAAAAAAGCCACAAAACAAAACAATGATTACTCAGTAGCATCAGATCACCCACTTATATTATTTTTGACCCAAAACTCCCTAGCAGGGCAGGAGAGATAGTGCAGAGCTTAAGGCACTTGCTTTGTACACCGTTGATCCCAATTCGATCCCTGGCACTATGTATGGTCTTTGAGCGCTACCAGGAGTGGACTAACTCCCCGCCCAATAACTAAATAAGAGGGGAAAAGAAAATCTGTTTTCATTGTTATTAAATTCCTACACAGATTCACCAGGCCTGCAAACTCATCTGCCGGAAATGCAAGCGCCACGTGACGGATCTCACAGGACAAGTGGTACAGGAAGGCACCCGGCGCTACAGACTCTGCAACGAGTGCCTTGCCGAGGTGGGCATCGACAGCCTCCCCATGGACCTGGACGCGCAGCAGCAGCTTCTGTCCCCGTCCGAGGGAGACAAGGATTCTAGGTGGCACATGAGTGAAGACGAGCATAGATCATACGTGGAGATCATTGAGGACGGGTCTGCTGATCTGGTCATACAGCAGGTTGATGACAGCGAAGAAGAAGAAGAAAAGGAAGTAAAGCCCAACATTAGGTAGCTGTTATGTGAAGCCACAGACCTCACACGTCTGCAGCTTTGTGTGACTTCCTGCATCTGTGTCTCTCCATGGTCAGAGCCTGGTTAACACTTTTATCTGACTGACTTCAAAGTCACCACCTGACATAACTTGCATGCTTTCTGAACGGGGCATTGTGCCCATTCCTGGACTGTGTTGCCCTAAAATATGTTGCTGCACTGGAAAGAAAGACATAGCCTGAGTTGGCATGGTAGGGGGACAATTACTCCTCTTGCTTCTATTACAGAGATATCTTTTTCCTTTTAATATTGGAAGTTCTACTTAGCAAACTTTTTTCAAGGGAAGTATTTTAAATAAAGCTACCACAATCAGACTTCATGTAAGATAATTTCAAAGTGTCTCAAAAATACATAAACTGCCAGTATTAAAATTTCACAGGGAGGGGCCGGAGCGATAGCACAGCGGGTAGGGCGTTTGCCTTGCACGCGGCCAACCCGGGTTCGATCCCCGGCATCCCGTATGGTCCCCCAAGCACCGCCAGGAGTAATTCCTGAGTGCAAAGCCAGGAGTAACCCCTGAGCATTGCTGGGTGTGACCCAAAAAGCAAAAAAAATAAAAATAAAAAATAAAATAAAATTTCACAGGGAGAGGCTGGAGTGATAGCACAGTGGGTAGGGCATTTGCCTTGCATGCAGCTGACCCCGGTTCGATTCCCAGCATCTCATATGGTCCTCCGAGCACTGCCAGGAGTAATTCCTGAGTGCAGAGCCAGGAGTAACCCCTGAGCATCGCTGGGTGTGACCCAAAAAGCAAAAGAAAAAAAAGAAAAAAAATTCACAGGGAACCAAGTAAAAGCACATTCAAGGGTCTAGCAACTGACCTGATTCACATTGTTTTTTTATTATTAACTTCAGTTCTAAAACAGCCTGTCATGGGCTAACGTGATAGTACAGTGGGTAGGGTGTTTACCTTGCACATGGTTGACCCAGATTCAATCCCCAGCTCCCTATATGGTCCTCCCCCAAGCACTGCCGGGAATAATTCCTGAGTGCAGAGCTAGGAGTAACCCCTAGGCATCACTGGGTGCAAAAACAAAAAAAAAATAATAATAATTTATAAAATAACCTGTCAGTAATCTAGTATCCTAAATATTTGGAATTATGCCAGAAGATTGAAAGAATGAAAATCTTTCATAGTTGAAATAATGCATTAAAGACAAAAAATTAATATTGAGGGGACAGAGTGATAGTTTAGTGGATAGGGCACTTGCCTTGCACACAGTTGACCTGAGTTCGATCCCTGGCACCCCATATGATGCCCCCAGCCCTGCCAGGAATGATCCTTGAGCATAGAGCATAGACTAAAGATTATATGCATGCACCATTTTAACTTTGGGAGGATGGAACTTGGGGCCACGCCTAGCGGTGCTCAGGGCTTACTCCTGGCTTTGCACTCAAGAATCACTCCTGGCAGAGTTGGGGAACTGTGGGATGCCAGGGATGGAACCAGCTCAGCTGTTTGCAATACAAGTGCCCAACTTGCTGGACTATCATTCCGGCCCCTCGGCCACTTAGTTTTACCGTACTGAGTTTGGAGGCTTTTTCAGTATTCCCCTAGTGGCAAATTTTCTAACTACTTCATGGCTGGATGTTGTGCACTGACTTCACTCTTTGCCCATCTGTTCCCAAATGGGGAGTCTTAACAATGAAAACTCCCGCATGTGGGTAGGAAACACTGTCCTTTGTCTCGACAGAATGATGCAAATTCCCTCCAAAACCATCCTCTGCAAGCCAGAGCGATAGTACAGTGGGTAGTGTGTGCGCCTTGCACTCTGCTGACCTGGTTTGATCCCTGGCACTCCATATGGTTCGCTGAGTACTGCTGGGTGTGACCCCCCCAAAAAAAAAAAAAACAGACAAAAATATCTAAATTATATTGGTTGGGACCAAAAGGACAATTGACTGATTGGAACTTTATGTACTGCAAAAAAGTAGTGTTGGCATATATATGGATTCTCTGACACTTTGAGTCAGCACTTTCCAGACGGTGGGAGCAGGGTGGCCACAGGGGAAAACCATGACAGGGGTGAGCTACAGCACAAGTCTAGGGCACCAACTGGAGGACAGATGTCACAGGGAGGAAACAAGGATGGAAGGGCACTCACGGTCAAAGCACAGATTTAGTCTCTGATCTAAATGCTCTTTTGCACTATTTCATGTACATGAACATTACGTGTATCAGTGTGAATAGCAGAGGCCCAGAAACACGATGCCAGCAGCTCTTGTAAAGAACTCATCTTTTGGGGCTGGAGTGATAGCACAGAGGGTAGGGCGTTTGCCTTGCACGAGGCCGATCCGTGTTCCATCCCCAGCATCCCATATGGGCCCCCAAGCTCATCAGGAGTAATTCCTGAGCGCAGAGCCAGGAGGAGCCCCTGAACAATGCTGGGTGGGACCCAAAAACAACACCAAAACAAATAAAAGGAACTTTGTTGCCCCGGAGTTCTTTTAGAAATACTGTTTATTAGTTTCTGAATAACTTCTAACTTAAAAGTGTTTGGTGGGTTGAAGATTTGCAAAAATAAAACTTCTCTACAGCTGGGCCTAGTATATGGGGAAACAAAATGGACAGGATCAGTAGTTAATTTTTTTTAACCCAAGAAAACTTTTCTACAAATGAATTAATTCATTGAGAAGTGTAACATTTAACAGAAAAACTAAAATCAGAGCTGCTCTGGTTAGACCCCTAGAACCTCGGTCCAGATATAGCTGCAAAGCTCTGGATTCAACCCAGAAAACTTGGAACTAGGAACTTTTACAATCCTTTGATGTGGTACAGTTACACTTCATTATTCCAATAACACATAGCTGCTGCATTCGGAGATGTTCGTTCCATTGAGGGCAAATGGAAAGTCATAAACTAGTCTGTTTCTCATGAACATTGTTTTCGTGAGATTCAGCTGCAGTCCAACCTTTCCACACTCACGGTTGAAGTCGGCCAGCATTCGTGCCGCTTGGCTAATGTTTGGTGTTATTAGAATGACGTTGTCAGTGAAGCGGAGGTGGTGTAGTTGCTGCCGACAGTCTATCCTCACTCCCATTCCTTCCTATTCCAGTCTTCACATGACGTTCTCAAGGGTGGCACTAAAGAGTTTCAGTGAAATGGTGTTGCCCTGCCAAACCCCTCTTTATGTCGATGATCACTTCCTTGTAGAATAGTGAGATCCTGGTGGTGAATCCGTAATACAGTTCACAGAGGATCCTGATAGACTGAATTTGAATATCCTGTTTGGCTAGGGCTTCGATGACTGCTTCAGTCTCAACAGAATCAAAGGCCTTCTTTAAATCGATGAATGTTAGACAGAGCGGCATCTTGAGCTCTTGCGAAATCTCAATGAGCTTGGTCACCGTGTGGATATGGTCTATCGTGCTGAATCCTTTTCAAAACCTGGCTTGCTTGCATGGTTGTCCTTTTTCTAGTGTTCTGCCAATCCTATTCAGGATGACTCAAGTGAACAAGTTGTAGACGACCGACAACAGGCCGATCGGGTGATAGTTGCCAATGTTGTGGTTGTCTCCCTTCTTGTACAACAGAACAGTACTGCTGGTTTTCCACTGGGGAGGAACCTTGCATTCAGACAGGTAGTGTGTGAAGAGCCGAGCCAGTGTATTGACGAGTACTGCTGCAGATTCTTCAGGTGTTCGGGTCTGACCTTGTCTGGACCGGATGCTGTACGCTACTTTACAGAAATGGCCTGTCAGATTTCGGAAGGGAGAATGCTGGGAATGACATATCCATCCTGTGAAATTTGGTATGTGGGCAGGTGGATGTGGCTATTGAAGAGATCCAAGTAGAAGTCATGGATAACCTTTTCCATTGCCGTTCTGGAAGATGTGATAGATCCATCAGGATGTCAGAAGGCAGTCATCTTTGTCTTGTATTTGCGAAGCACAGGCGGGTGTTGCGAATACTTTTCCTGGCTTCTGCCGCATCGGCCAACACTGCTGCTCTTCTCTCTTTAAGGTCTTCCTTTATCGATTCTCTGCACAGCTTTGTGAGCTCAGACTTAGCTTGTGATTGCCTGAGGCTCGTGCCAAACCACGTTGGCAAATAGCTCGAGAGTTTCTGAAGACAGGCGTCTTTTTGTGACTTTCTCACTCTCGGCATTCCTCACACGGTCATGGAGGTGCTGAACCAGTTGATTGTATTCCTTGTTAATGTTGTCAACGACGGCACCTTCCCATATTGCTGCAATAATGCCAAAGAGCTCGCAGTTGGTGGTCATTCTGGGAGTTCTCTTCTTAAATTTCTTAAATTGTGTGGGTCTGGAGCAGTAGCACAGCAGGTAGGGCGTTTGCCTTGCACGTGGCCGACCCGGGTTGGATTCCCAGCATCCCATATGGTCCCCTGAGCACTGCCAGGAGTGATTCCTGAGTGCAGAGCCAGGAGTAATCCCTGTGCATCACTGGGTGTGACCCCCCCCCAAAAAAGAAAAAAATTTCTTAAACTGCGCAGCAGTTGTGTGTACCTAGGTCGAGAACTCAACATAACGAACTACATGGCACCAGAGCTGCGCAGGAGGAAGAGAGCGGTGTGGAATGCCTTCAAGAGCATCGAAGAAGGGGCTGGAGTGATAGCATAGCAGATAGGGTGTTTGCCTTGAATGAGGCCAATCCGGGTTCGATTCCCAGCATATTGTGAGGTATCGACATTTTATTTTGTTATAGGAGTTTCTTATATATGCATGCTGATAAAGTCATGAGTAGATCTGAAAAGTAAAATCCTGAATAGGACCTAGGGGCTGGAGCGATAGCACAGCAGGTAGGGCATTTGCCTGGCATGCAGCCTACCAAGGTTGGACCCCCAACACCCCAGGTGTGCCACCAAGTTCGTCAAGAGTAATCCCTGAGTGCACAGCCAGTTATAAGTCCTGAACAATGCTGGGTGTGGCCCAAAAACAACACAAAAAAGGAAAAACAATACAGAGGATCTATAAACTTATCTTCCGACATTCCTGCACTGGAGTTAACTGAATGGGTTGAGCACTTGCTTTACCCACAGGAGGCCCAGGGCTGACGGATCCCCAGCACCAAATGGTCTCCTAGTTGGTAACCACCATGTGTGACCTAAAAACCAAACTTGTCTTATAATAATAACAAAAAATCCAAAAGCAACAATAAGCAATAAACCACAAAGAGAACCCAACAGAGTTTAATAGGTTGCTATTTTTGTTCTTGGGGGCGTGCCAGAGCTGAAGCCCAGCACATTCAAGGCAGCGCTGTACCGCTGAGCCATCTCCCTAGCCAAGGCAGCTTAACTTTTTATTTTGTATTTTTATTTATACCTGTATTCTCTCTAGGCCTCTAGGCCCTCTTCCTTTTCTTTCTTTCTTTTTTTTTTTTTGTCACACCAGTGATGCACAGGGGTTACTCCTGGCTCATGCACTCAGGAATTACTCCTGGCGGTGCTCGGGGGACCATATGGGATGCTGGGAATCAAACCCGGGTCGGCCGCATGCAAGGCAGACGCCCTACCCGCTGTGCTATCGCTCCAGCCCCGATCTTCCTTTTCTTTCACATGTTGGTTTGGGGGCCATACCTGGCACTGCTTAGGGGACTGTTCAGGCTCTGTTCATGGAGTACTTGGGGCCACACATGCTGGAAATTGAGCTGGGGACAGTAACAGGTAAGAGCCTAATGCCCTGTACTGTCTCTGAGTCCTGAAGCTTACTGATGTACTATCTCTCCAGCCCTGGACCACTTTAGTGCTTGGGGCATATGGCATCATAGATTGAATATGGGTCTTTTGAAGGCACCATGATAGTACAGCAGGCATGGGGCAGACCTGGGTTTGATCCCCAGCATCCCAAATGGTACCCTGAGCACTGCCAAGAGTAATTCCTCAGTGCAGAGCGAGGCATACTGAACATTACCAGATATGGCTCAACTCCCCCTTCTCTCCCCCAAAAAAAAACCAGAACAGGGGCCTTTTTAAAGCGAAGCATGTGTTCAAGCCTATTGAGCTATCTCCCAGTCCCCCCCCCCTCTTTTTTTCCCTTTTAAATGCCAGTAAATGTGATTGAATGTATCACTTTTTTTAAATACATTATTTTTTGTGTGGCGGGGGGAGACTCACCCACTATGAGTAAGCCAGCTTACTCCTGGCTCCGTACTCAGGAATTACTCCTGGAGGGGCCAGAGTGATAGTATAGTGGGCAGGGTGTTGAGCCAGCTTCGATCCCCAGCATCCTATATGTTCTCCTGAGCACTGCCAGGAATAATTCCTGAGTGAAGAGTCAGAAATAAACCCCAATGGGGCTGGGGCAATAGCACAGTGGGTAGGGTGTTTGCCTTGCATGCGGTCGACCCGGGTTCGATCCCCAGAATCCCATATGGTCCCCTGAGCACCGCCAAGAATAATTCCTGAGTGCAAAGCCAGAAGTAAGCCCTGTGCATCGCCAGGTGTGACCCAAAAAGCAAAAAAAAAAAAAAAAAAAAAAGAATAAGCCCTGAGAATCACCAGTGAACACACTGGGCACGATCCAAAAAGCATAAATAAATAAATAAATAAACACTAAACCTGGCAGGTTCAAGACCATATGTGGTGCCAGTGATCAAACCCAGGTTGGCCACGTGTAAGATCAGTGTCCTACCTGCTATACCCTTGCTCTGGCTGCAAATACTTCGTCACTTTCAGGTAAGAAACCAGTGAGCAGGGTAAAGCTGAAACGTCTTTACCTTTGAGCCTGATCAACTCATCTGCAAATACTATTACATAGAAATGCGTATTAAAAAATTACATTTTGCCTATCCTTTCAGACTTTTCCTTTTCTTTTTCTCTTGCTTTTGGATCACACCCGGCGATGCACAGGGGTTACTCCTGGCTCAGCAGTCAGGAATTACCCCTGGCGGTGCTCAGGGGACCATATGGGATGCTGGGAATCGAACCGGGGTCGGCCGCGTGCAAGGCAAACGCCCTACCCACTATGCTATTGCTCCAGACCCTCCTTTCAGACTTCTAGATACAGGTCCGTTCTATTGTTTCTGGAAGCACTTGCCTGGAATACGTTAGGCCCTGGAGTTTGATCCCCAGCACTGGTGCTCCCACCCCCGACTCAAATTTATTTTTCATTCAGCCGTTAAGGTAATAAAAAAAAGGGTACACTTCTGCCTACACCAATAGTTCTCAACCATGGTTTTGCATTAGAACAACTAAAGCTTTTAAAAATAGATTCTGGGGGCTGGGGATGTAGTTCAGCAGCAAAATGCACAACTCACATTCGTAAGATCTGGGCTCATTGCCAGCACAGTGAGGAGAGGGGTGTCATATGCTGGGCCAGAGAGATGGCTCAAAGGGCTGGTGCTCATGGTTGCACACCAGAGCTCTGGGTTCAATGCCTGGCACTGCACGGTTCTACTCCCGACCCCAGCACCGCCAGGTGGAACCCCCACCCTCCAAAAGTGGCCAGTCAAATCACAGTGACAGATGAACCCTTGCAGTCTTCAAAAATCTTACGGATTTCATTGTTTTGTTTTCTGGACTGTATCCTACAGTACACAGGGATACTCCTGGTTATGCTCAGGAGTGACCCCTGGCGCAGCTCTGGGGACAACATGCAGTGCCCCAAGGGCCACCTGCATAAAAGGCAAGCACCTTATCCCCCATAGTGTCTCCTGCCTAGGTTTTGGTATTTGGAGGGTTTGCAACCAGCAGGGCTGCTGGTGGTAGGGGTGCTACTGCCGCATCCGGGGTGGTAGGGGGTGCTTCCATTGGTGATCAGGGACCGTTCAGTGCTGGAGATAAGTCAATGCAGGTGCCACACATGCACTCCAGGCTGTTGAACTAGCTTCCTGGCCAAGTGGTGGTATTTTTGCTTGTTTGGGGGAGCCAGTGACTGAACCCAGGACCTCATACATGATGAACATGTGCTCAAGAGCTGAGTTCATAGGGCTGGAGTGATAGCACACTGGGTAGGGTGTTTGCCTTGCACGTGGCCGACCCCGGTTGATTCCCAGCATCTCATATGGTCCCCTGAGCACCACCAGGAGTGATTCCTGAGTGCAGAGCCAGGAGTAACCCCTGAGCATTGCTGGGTGTGCCCCCAAAAGCAAAATAAATAAATAAATAAATAAATAAATAAGAGCTGAGTTCATCCTGGTCTCTAAAATTGTCCAAGTGGTTTTTATTTTTTTATTATTATTTTTAAATCTTTTTATTTTTGGGCACACTTGGGGTGCTCAGGGGCCACTCTTGGCTCTATGATCAGGGGCCACTTTTGGCATGTGTTGCTGTGGACAGAAGCCGTCAGCAGCACACAATCCTGATCCACAAAGACAGCATCCTGATCCCTGTGCTCTCTGCACCTCCTGCCCCTCAGTGGTGGGTTTTTTTTTTTTTCAATGTGCCAAATAGGTTCTCTACTCTCTGTTTCTCAGTTCTCCCCAGAAAGATGCTAGAGATGGGCATCAAACATCTAATCTGACGCTAGAGAGAAAGCACAATGGTAGGGCTCTTTCCTTGCATGCAGCCAACCTGGATCAGTCCCCAGCACCCCACGTGGTTCCCTGAGCCCACCAGAAGTGATCCCTGAGCACAGCCAAGTGTGGCCTCAAAACAAAAGCAAAAAACTAACATTTCTGCTCGCTCAATCCTACCTTAGGGGAATTTTATTTTTTGGGGGGAGAGGCACACTGATTGCTGCTAAGGGGTTACTCCTGGCTCGAACTCGGGAAGTATTCCTGGCAGTGCTTGAGGGACCATATGAGATGCTGGGGAGCGAATCTGGGTTGGCTGCATACAATGCAAGTGCCCTACCCACTGTACTATTGTTCCAGCCTATGCTTATTTTTTAAGGGAAATTTAAAAAATTACACAAGCTCGGGGCCAGGGAGATCCAAGGTTCAAGCCTCAGCACACATAAAAACTAAAACCAACACCAACAAAAATCATTCCCAGCTCCAGAGAAAGCAATTTTTTATGAAATTTCAAGTTACTGTGTTTGCTCTCTTTATCTAGCACATCTGTTAGGGGCAAATAATATGAATATTCTAAATCAGCGGGAAGTCTTAAAATAGCCAATTTTTACTTTGGAATGCATTTGTATTTTATTTGATTATGGGAAATGCATTTTGGGAATTCACTCAGTACTTCAGACCATTAAAGAACTATATTAGGAACACATGACTGAAATACTATATCCTGCAATTTTGCAAGCTTTAATGTTTTCTTTTGAAAAAGAAAGCAGAGCACTCTCCAGTGCTATGTATGAAGCTTGATTGCTACACATCAGAATCCCATCAAGGCATTGCATTAAAACATTCCAATTCAAGTTACATTAGAAAAGGACACAGTACTAGGATGTATTTTGTTTTTGTTTTGTGGCCACACCTGGCGATGCTCAGAGGTTACTCTTGGCTCCGCACTCAGGAATCACTCCTGGCGGGGCCTGGGGAACTGAATGGAGAGCCAGAGATGGAACCCAGGTTTGCCACATGCAAGGCAAGCTCTACCTGCTGTACTATCTCTCTGCCTCCAAGACACTTGAAAGGGTAACTGTGACTACATGTGCTGACTTAAGGAACTGAATTTTTAGATTTTATTTTTATAAAGTTGTTCATGATTTATTACATTCAATATTCCAACACCAATCCCATCACCAGTGCACCTTTCCAGCACCAATTGACTTCAGGAACTTTTATGTAGTTTAGTCATACATTTCAATTTTGCCTAAATATTTCATCAAAACTGAAGACCCCATAAAGCAGAGGTCATACAGGTTGAATGAGCCCAAAATGTTGCTTCTAAGAGTTTTCAGTAGTACTGCAAATGGCCATAGTTGGGACTGGAGAGATAGTATAGCCAATCCGGGTTCAAAAGCTGGCACCCCATATAGTCCTCTGGCCACATCAGGAGTGATTTGAATAAAAGCCAGGGAGTAAGCCCTGAGCACTGCTGGGGGTGCCTACTCCCCAAATTAAAAGAAAATATTTAATATTTATTATTTTGTTGCTTTTTGGGTCACACCCAGCGATGCTCAGGGTTTACTCCTGGCTCTGCACTCAGGAATTACTCTTGGTGGTGCTTGGGGGGACCATATGAGATCCCGGGGATCGAACCCAGGTCGGCCATGTGCAAGGCAAATGCCCTACCTGCTGTACTATCACTCCAGCACCCCCCCCCCCAATTTTTTTAAAATGACCAAAGTTAACAGCTAGTAATCTGGGCTACAAAAACATGACCTACATGGTCTTTAGAGATGGTACAGCAGGTAAGAAGTTTGCATTGCCTGCACCGGACCCAGGTTTGATCCTTCATACCACATATGGTCTCTCCAGTCCCTCCAGGAGTGATCTGAGTGTAGTCGGGACTAAGCCCTGAGAACCACTGCCTGTGGCTTCCCGCAAAACAACAAAATACACATATACAGAATAGAAAGCTTTGTGGTTGCCTCGGTCTGGAAATGGAGGGGATTGTCTAGAAGGGACTGGGTATAGATATTCTTGAACTGGGAATGGTGATGGTTGCATATAACAAAACCCATTAAACTATACTGTTTAAGCCAAAATTAAAAAAAAAATTTGGGCATAAGTCAGGAAAGGGGCATGGAGTGATATAATACAGAGGGTATGGTGCTTGCCTTGCACACGGCCAACTGGGGATTGAATTTGGTACCCCATATAGTCTCCTGAGCACTGCCAGGAATGATCCCTTAGCCCCGTGCCAGGAGTAACTGCTAGGTGTGCCCCTTCCTCTCAACTCCGGCAAAAATATGAGGAAAAAGGGACCCAGGATATGGCTCAGCTTCTTGTTGCTTACATAGCATTCCATTGTTCCATTCTGTTCATTTCAATCAATAACTACCCACCCAGCCTGGCGCATGATAGCTCACTTGTCTGGAAATTCATCCTAACAACAGATACAGAGGTTCTTCTGAATGGTTTTTGCTTGGAGGGCCACAAATAACTTACCGAATTTTGGTGCTAGAGAGACAGCACCGCTGCCAGGGCATTTGCCCTGCATGCAACTGACCTGGGTTCAATCCCAGGATCTGTTAGCACCTTGAGCAAAATAGCCAGGAGTAAGCCCTGAGCATCACTGGGTGTGGCTCAAAATATGAAAACAAAATTTACCAAATGTGCTAAGAGGCTGAGGCCTGTGACTGAAAATGCCAGGCCTCAAGGGGTCGGGACTGGGCCACCCCTTCCCATCTCCCTGCCCTTCCAGGTTCCTGGCAATCATGCCCACAACTGCCCTTGGGTGCCATTTAAGCACAGAGCAGCCATTATGCAAGAGACTCACAAATGAATCTCAGAACTGAGCATCTTGCTGCAGAGATGGCTCCACACCCCGGTTATTTAAAGCTTTAAAATTCCAGGAGTGCACAGCTGCAAAAGCAGCCGCGCAACATCTCATACTATTTTTTTTTTTTTTACTTTTTTGTTGAATCACTCTTACAGACATCCCATACAATTAATAACAGGCAATGCAAAATAAATTATCTAGCATCTGCCTGTGGGGAAGGTTTGAGTGGTGGTGGGAAACATCTAAATAATGGTGAGACTGGTGTTGACATACTGAACATAATCAATTATTATGAGCAACTTTATGAAAAGAAAAATTTAAAAAAAAAGAGGCACTAATCAGAGTGTAATTAACATAACATATATGTAAATAACATATAAAGAGCTACTTTCAAAACTATAGGCTCTTACTAAGGGAGGGGGTGAGCCTAAAAAAACAAAACAAAAAACTATAGGCTCTTTGAAATTTTTTTCCACATCTGGCTGTTCTTAGGGATCACTCCTTGTGGGACTTGGAGACCATATGTAGTGCCAGAGATAGAACCACCAGAAATATTCTCTGGTCCCCAAACCACAGATCAGCCTAGACTTTATTTCCTCTACTTTCCATTAACCCAGAGATAAATAATGTAATACTCAGAAATACTCATAACAAGGCCATCTTTTCTCATGGAAATTAGAATATAAGCTTATAAATTATTTTGTTTTGGGGCTACGCACCTGGCTCTGTCTTTAAGGATCACTCCAGGTCATGCTCGGGGGCCACATGCAGTACCTGGAATTGAGCCTAAGTCAGCCACATGCAAAAGGCACCATAGGGCTATAGTATCACTCTCCCTACAAATTCCTGGATCGGGCACATGTGCTGCCTGAGTTCATGTACTGTTTGTGCTCACATGGCTGAGCACATGTGGTGCCCATATCTCCCCTCTAGAGATGTTCTTTCATGCTTTCCTATCTAATGCTGATATGCGTGTAGGGGCTCTCTCCGCCGTTGGAGAAGCCTGAGTTCTGTCTTGAGTGTGTTACTTTCTCACTTTCTCTCCCTCCATCCCCTTCCTAAAAGCCTTCACATAAAATGTTTTTACTTTAAAAAAAAAAAAAAGATACTGAATCTTAAGAATACCTCAATCATCACAGAGTGGGTGGTTACAAATCAAACAAACACACTCATTAGGTAAACACTTTTTGATTTATAAAAATTTTATTATTATCATAGTTCAGAAAATGCAGTTACAGTAGTGTTAATGTTTATGGTAGTGATTAGTTAAGGTCATTAAAATCACCGGTCAGGGATGCTCGGCAGTAGTATCTGCCTTGCAGCATGATGTTGCGCAAGTTTGACCCTGGCACTGCGGTTTGTGATCCTAGGCATGGCATATTCATGATCTCTGGTGCACCAGGACCAATGCTGGGCCCAACTCCCACAAGCATGGCAAAAATGTGTGCAACTGTTGGTCAGCGAACAGCAAAAGGCAAGGGCAGAGGAAACACTTTCTGTTTTGGATATTAAGCCTATATCCAGCTGTGCTCAGGGTTTACTCATGGCTAGCTCAGGGGACTACTGTACAGGTTGTTAGGGATTCAACCTGGGTCTGCCATGTATAAGCCAAGCACCTTACCCATGTACAAGCTCTCCAGCCCTGGAAGGGCCAGTTTATAAACACACTAAACTCTTATGGGAAAACCAGTGCATCAAAAGTGAGAGGGAAAAACTCAGGGCTTTTTCTAGAAAAGTCTTCAATTATTCAAATATAATTATCTCTTCTAAGAAAACCAAATGGAATATAGGTTGGTGGGCATTATCCCCCTCTATCCTACACAATTTAAAACTCAAGCTCGGGTTCGGAGTGATAGTACAGTGGGTAGGGTATTTGCCTTGAATGCGGCAGACCCGGGTTCGATCCCTGGCATCCCATATGGTTGCCGAGCACCGCCAGGAGTAATTCCTGAGGGGATCGCCAGGTGTGATCCAAGGAAAAAAAAGAAAAACAAAATTTTAAACTCAGGGACTGGAGCAATAGCACAGTGGGTAGGGCGTTTGCCTTGCACACGGCCGATCCCGGTTCGATTCCCAGCATCCCATATGGTCCCCTGAGCACTGCCAGGAGTAATTCCTGAGTGCAGAGCCAGGAGTAACCCCTGTGCATTGCCGGGTGTGACCCAAAAAGAAAAAAAAAATTTAAACTCAAGTTCTTTGGGGGCTAGACATGTAGTTTCGTGGCAAAACACTTGTGTTTATACATGTAAGGCCCTGGATTTGATACCCAGCACCAACACACATACAGACACACACAAAAACAAACCACAACTTGTTTTTAATGTCCATATAAATATATATATATGCAAATCGATGATCAACGGGATGACAGTGATACAGTGATATATATATCTCAAAAATGTGGAAGAAAAGTAAAATCCTAGGGGCTGGAGTGATAGCACAGCGGATAGGGCGTTTGCCCTGCATGCAGCCGACCTGGGTTTGATTCCCAACATCCCATATGGTCCCCTGAGCACCGCCAGGGGTAATTCCTGAGCGCAGAGCCAGGAGTAACCCCTGTGCATCGCTGGGTGTCACCCAAAAAGCAAAAAAATAAAAATAAAAATAAAAGTATATCTTAAAAAAAAGAAAAGAAAAATACTGGATGTTGGTTTTCTCAAATTATTCTTTCTCTAAAAATATTTTTTTATTCATTTCTTCCAAAGTGGATTCAAATGAGCTGGAAGGCTGTGTGGCTTCCTGGGGTGCTGCTTAAATGTGGGAGCCCTCTGGGGAGCAGGCTTCGGGGCTTGTGTTCCCACCAGAAAGGCAGAATGCTGCTGCATCTGAGAGTCAACACATGGGGAACCATGCTTGCCATGGGGGAATTTTTAAACGTTTGAACACTTGAGTAACATAGGCCAATGCTGTGCCCTGACAGTTTCACTTCTGAGAGTCACGCTTCAAATTAAAAAACAAACAAAATAAGAAAACAACAAAGTCCATTTCCACAATCAACTGATACAGTAGGAGTTATATTATGGTATCTTCTATAAAAGGAAGACTCTTTTCATTGGAGTCTCTTTCACGTTTTCTTATTTGGCATCTTAAATGTCAATGATGACAAAAACTTCTGGTTTTTCTTCATTATACACCTGCATTGCTGAGTATGTTATTGCCTTGACTTCCGTTCCCTATAGTAAGAGTTACAGAAAAGGGAGGGGGTGAACAGTGATATCAGTCTCATAACTTTTAGAACAAAATATTTTCATGTTATTTGAAAAACAAAAACCTTATGAAACAATAAGCAGTAGGGTTCTGTTATACACCGAGGGAATGAAAATGTGAGGCAGCTCGGGTATAGAAGAAAACAATTAAAAAAAAAGAAAAAGAAAGCAATGAATTGGAGTTGGGAGATGAATGCTCATTCCAGCCTCATCTCCATCCGGGTATGGCTCTCTTGACATTGCTCACTTAGTTTCAGTTTCAGAAAAGAATGTACCATAAATCTAGACACTACAATTTATGGTTGACGTTGCTAGCTCTACAGCAAAGGAAGTCTGACGATTTCCTAGAAGGATTTGAATGGTCATTGCCTTAGCTTTGTTCCCTTCTGCCATAATCACCTCTCAAAATCAAAACCCAAATCAAATTCCACGTTCTGGCACCACATACCGTGCGAGCTGGAATGGCCTTAAAAGGGAACCCAGCACCGACCAAGCATGCCACTATGGCCCCTAGTGACACTCCTCATTCTGAGAACATTCCACGACTCCACCTCTAGAATCCCTCCCTCATTCCCACTCTCAGTCAAAACTGTGATGAAAGAAAATGAGAACACTCTTTAGGAAGTGACTCATCTTAGATAGCACAATGGTTAGGGCGTTTGCCTTGCATGCGGCCAGCCCGGGTTCAATTCCCAGCATCCTGTATGGTCTCCCAAGCACCACCAGGTACTCCTGAGTGCAGAGTCAGGAGTGATCCCTGGGCATCGCCAGGTGTGACCCAAAAAGAAAAAAAAAAAAAGGGAAGTGCCTCATCTTCTCATCTTTCTCCAGCAAACCAGCAATCCCAATAAACCTGTACTCGTGGTATGTACTCTTCTCTCCCACAACAAAGGGGACCCTGCTCTACGGAAGGTGGGCCATGCTACTTCACCCTTGATCCTGTACCTCTCCTTACTGACTTAAGGTTTTTGCTCTGCAATTACTTTTGTCTAGCATGATCAAAATTTTCCGATTTCCAATATTATTTCCACACAGCATACAATAGTGCTATAGAGCGTCATAGCTAAAATAAGTCAGACAAGTCAAAAAACTTCTCCCTTTCTAGCCACACGCTCCTCTTGGTACTACTGTTTTGCCCAGATGTTGTTATCTTGTCCCTCAAGTTCTATTTGGGGGGAGGAGGAGATAAGTGGAGTTGGGCCACACCCGACCGTCTGGGGCTTGCTCCTGGATCTGTGCTCACTCCCAGGTCACTACTGGGGACTCAGGAGACCTTGTGGGGCATCAGGAACTAAACCAGGGTCATACACATGCAAGGCAAGTGCCCAACCCATGTACTATCATCTCCAGTCCCCTTGCCTGCAAATTCTTCAAAGAATCGCCCTCTACTTTCCTGTTTCCTCTTTGGTCATCAAAAATATTTACATTCATGGGGCTGGAGCAATAGCACAGCAGGTGGGGCATTTGCCTTGCACATGGCTGACCCGGGTTTGATTCCCAGCATCCCATACGGTCCCCTGAGCATTGCCAGGGGTGATTCCTGAGTGCAGAGCCAGGGGTAACCCCTCTGCATCGCCAGGTGTGACCCAAAAAGAAAAAAAATTATATTCATTACCCCACTCATTAGCAAATTCATAACCAATTTGTAGTATTTTTCTTCTTTTTTGTTTGGGACCACGCCATAAAGTGCTAGGAGGCTCCTCCAGGCTCAGTACTCAGAGGCGGCTGCTTAAGGGTGGTCAGGGGACCATGTAGTGACAGGGATGGAACCCAGACACGCTCAGCATGTCAGCAGGTATTCCATCCTGTAGAGCTATCTCCCTGGTCCCCACCTCAGAATCTTTCCGATCATACGAGCAATACCCACCATATTAGATATCTGGCTTCCAGGGAAACCTGGTTCTTTTAACTTTCTTTCTCTTCCTTTTATTTTAATTTTTAATTTTTTTTTTTTTTTTTGCTTTTTGGGTCACACCCGGTGATGCACAGGGGTTACTCCTGGTTCTGCACTCAGGAATTACCCCTGGCCGTGCTCAGGGGACCATATGGGATGCTGGGATTCGAACCCGGGTCGGCTGCGTGCAAGGCAAACGCCCTACCCGCTGTGCTATCGCTCCAGCCCCTTTCTCTTCCTTTTAGATCCTTCTCTTTTAAACTTAAAGCTGCACGCTCGGTCTTCTTACTTATACTTCCCCCTGTGTAATCCTTTCTAGTTCTAAGATTATAAGTATTTGTTCAACAACAACTCCAGCATTTATATTTCCAGGCACAACTAACTCCAGAATTTACAGGCAAATACTTTTAACTACTATCTCCATTTAAAGAGACACACATAGGGCTGGAGTGATAGCACAGCGGGTAGGGCGTTTGCCTTGCACGCGGCTGACCCGGGTTCAAATCCCAGCATCCCATATGGTCTCCTGAGCACCGCCAGGAGTAATTCCTGAGTGCAGAGCCAGGAGTAACCCCTGTGCATCACCAGGTGTGACCCAAAAACAAAAACAAAAACAAACAAACAAAAAAAGAGACACACGTTTTTACATCACTTGGACTATAGACTTCTAAAAGAACGTCTATACCCAACCATCCCCCACTACACACAGATTTTTAAATACTTTTTCCCCAAAGATCCCTCACCATACTTCACCTCATTATATTGAGTTAAAGAAATAATACCGCAGTTAATGGAAGCAACTAGGATTTCTCAGTCACTTCCAATTTAAGACCCATCAGCCTAAAATAATCACAAGGTGGGGAAAACAACAAATCATGAACCAAATCTGGCTTGCAATCTGGTTTTGTGTACTCTCTCAAACTAAAAAGTTCTTTCCGCTTCCAAATGGTTTGGGGAAGGGAATAAAAAAAAATTCCTCTCATAACATCTTTGTTCTGTTATGAAAATAACTGGAAACATATATAAGTAAGGTTCTACTTAGTAGAACATAAACAAATTCCTTTCCGTACACAAATGGTGGCTGCTTTTGTGTTGTAAGAAAAGAGCTGAGCAGCTGTTCTGCTGCTCTCAGCTCACAAAACTTAAAACATTATCTTGCCCATTTCAGGGGCTGGAGCAATAGCATAGCGGGTAATGTGTTTGCCTTGCACTCGGCTGATCCTGGTTCGATTCCCAGCATCCCATATGGTCCCCTGAGCACTGCAAGGGGTGATTCCCAAGTGCAGAGCCAGGAGTAACCCCTGTGCATCACCGGGTGTGACCCAAAAAGAAAACAAAAAAACACATTATCTTGCCCATTTTAGAAAAAGATTTGCCTGCCGAGTCCTACTGCAACAGGTCTGATCAGTATAGAGTGAAGTCAGACAGGCTGTCAAACACAGAAGCTAGTGTGCGCTTCAGGGGAAGCGCTTTTGGATTCCTTTGATAGCTCAGTTGGCAGAACAGAGGACTCTAGCAGCCACTGCCCAGGACCCCAGACCTCTGGAGATGGCAGAGAGCTTAAGGAGGCAAAGGAAATTTTTTGTTTTGGAACCACACCCTGCAGCACTCATGATCACTCCCGGTATGGTTCAGGGAATCATATAGGAAGCCAGGGATCGAACCTGGGTCAGGCATATGGAAGGCTAATGTCCTACCTGCTATACTATCGCTCCAGCCCCAAAGCAAAGGAACTTTTAAGTCCTACTGACAATCTGTAACAAACCTGACTCTTAGAACCCTAGTATTCTTAGGATGAAATCCTAATCCACCCAGCCAGGCAGGTGATAAAATTAGTTTCCAACATGGTATGTCCAGACAGGTCAGGCAGTGCAAGAAAAATTGATCATTATACAACAATTTATGAGGATTAGTTAGGTTTCGTCACATACAGGAACTTTATGGTAAGGAAGGATAAAATGTTTTCAAAACATACCTGAGGATGCTTAGATAATGAAAATTCTTCTCCCCACCTTGAGAAAGAAAATTAAAACATGGTCAGTATTTATCAAAGACTTAACGTTTGTTCTCTCTTTACATATTTCCTTTATTTTTTGTTTTTAGGTCACATCTGGCAATGCTGTGCTCAAGAGTGAGCCCTGGCAGTGCTCAAGGGATCATACATGGTGCCAGGGATTTATACCAGGGTCAAGGCTGACACAGACACATGCAACACAAGTGTCTTACTTCCTGAACTACTTCCCCAGACAGACAGACACACAGACACACACACACACAATATACTTTTTATTTAATGTTTTGGTTTGGGCCATACTGGAGGGTTTATTCCTGGCATTGCACACAAGAATTACTCCTGATGGTGCTCATGTGACCACATGGGGTGCTAAGGATCAAACCCAGGTCAGCCGAGTGCAAGGCAAGTGCTCTACCCACTGTACTATCTCTCTGGTTCCCTTTCTTACCTATTATTTTGTTGCTGTTTTGTTTGGGGGCCATACCTGGCAGTGCTCAGGGCTTACTCCTGGCTCAACACTAAGGGATCACTCCTAGTGGGCTTGGGGGGACCATATAGAGTGCCAGAGACCTAACCCGGGTAAGCAAATGCCCTACTCACTGTGCTATCATTCTAGTCCCTCTCCTTACATATTTTAAAATGTTATAGAGGGGGTTGGAGCGATAGCACAGCGGGTAGGGTGTTTGCCTTGTATGCGGTCGACCCGGGTTCGATTCCCAGTATCCCATATGGTCCCCTGAACACCGCCAGGAGTAATTTCTGAGTGCAGAGCCAGGAGTAACCCCTGTGCATCGCCAGGTGTGACCCAAAAAGCAAAAAAAAAAAAACAAAAAAAAAAACAGGGATTAAGGTGCTTGCCTTATATATGGCTAATTCTGGTTTGATCCCCAACACCACCATAGAGTCCCCTGAGCACTGCCAGGAGTGACCCCTGAGCACAGACCCAGAGCCAGGAGTAATTACTGAGTACTTCCAGATGTGACCCAATGCCCCTCCCCCAATAATAAGCTGTAAAAGTCTGATTGGAATACTAGAAAGTCCAAAGTGACGAGAGAGGAAGAGCTAAGATATCGTTAAGTGAATGAAGAAATCTGAGTAATACCAAAGTCAATCAGAGTAGCCTAACCAAGGGTTTGCAAACCCTAAAAGGAAAAGTGTAATCTGTAAGCAAATGGGACGTCTTTTAGTACAATGTGAGAATATACTAGCATCAGTGTTTCTCATTAACCAATAAAGATGTATGGGAATGAATAGCTGGGACACCTGTCAATCGCAAATGTATATGTGTGTGTTTGTGTGTATATGTTATAGATAGTGTGATATATCTATATATCATACACTATTTTTGTGTGTTTGTGCTGAAAGTCAACAAATTGAGAATCAGGTCTAACGATCAGAATCAACTCTGTTCTGACAAACTTCTGGTCGAACGCTACCCCTCCAATGCTGAGGTGAGGCCCAGTTCCCAGGTGTTCCCAAAACCTTAACCTGCAAAGCCCTACTGCAACTGGTTTTAACCTAATATATCTGTCATCCTGCCCACAGAACCTGGCAAAGAACACAACTGAAACATTCCCATGACTTGACACTTAAAAGAATTTCAAAACTTACCCAACTGACCGTAATTTGAAATTATTTTGATCAATACTAAGTACTTTCACTTCCTAAAGGGGACAAAAAAAAATTCATTAAAAAGAAAAAATTAACAGACCACCTATCAAAACATGTCTAAGTTTTTACCTTTTCTAGAAACAATAACCTATGTCTCTGAAGTGAAGAAATTAAAATGCTAAAACAGAATAAGAACTACATCAAGGAGTACAGTGTGTCAGGCGCTGGCTTTACACACCACCAGCCCATTTTGATTCCTGGTACAGCTGGAGCCCCACCAGGAACGATCTCTGCAAAGCCAGGAGTAAGCCCCGAACTGGCCCCAAAAATATGAGAGTAAGAGAGGGAGGGGGAGAGGGAGGGAAAGAAAAATGGAGGGACAGACAGAGAGAGAGAGAGGGAGAGAGAGAGAGGGAGAGAATTACATGCTAGGGAAATAAGGGGTTATTTTTGTTTTTCGGTTTGGGACCACACCTGGCTCTACGTTAGGAGCCATTCCAGGCAGTGCAGGGGACCATATATGGTATGAGGACTCAAACCAGCATTCAAGCCATAGCCAAATGCTAGGCAAGAGGCAAATGCAATTGTACTTGGGCACACCTTTGGTTTTTTGGTTTCAATTCTTGTGCCATTCCAATGATGCTGGGGGAACCTACTGAGGATGAGGATCCAACACATGGTATCCTGCATGCAAAGCACATGTTCTAGCCCAATAAGCTCTCTGGTAGATAGCTTATAAAGAAATAAAGTTTTAAAAATATATATATTCAAAGAAGATACTCCTGGAATATGTGCAAACTAAAACCATAAGTCAAAATAACTTCTCTGTAAGATAGAGATTTTAATTGCCATTAATTTTTTTCAGTCTTTCCTTTGTGGGTGACGAATAGTGCCCAGCTCAGGCCTCTGGGCTCTATGCTCAGGGGTTATTCCTGGGATCACTTGTCACTGTCACTGTCATCCCGTTGCTCATCGATTTGTTTGAGCGGGCACCAGTAATGTCTCTCATTGAGAGACTTTTTGTTACTGTTTTTGGCATATCCAATATGCACGGGTAGCTTGCCAGGCTCTGCTGTGCGGATGCAATACTCTCGGTAGCTTGCCGGGCTCTCCGAGAGGGGCGGAGAAATCGAACATGGGTTGGCCGTGTGAAAGGCGAAAGCCCAACCGCTGTGGAGACCATATGCCATACATGGGACTGAACCAGGATAAGTAATAAGTACGATAAGCTTCCTAACCACTGTACTAGCTCTCTGGTCTCCACAACTATGATGTAAATACAAAATGCATCATGCATGTGTATGTGCATGTGTGCATGCATACGTGCATGCATGAACACACTTACACATGTGCTCAGGTTAACCATAAAGTATCTATGGCTATCATGGCTTCTGCAAGTCATTATCATCTTTCATATCTACAGACTTGATTTTGCATCATGCTCCGTCCCTCTCAGAGAGCCCGGCAAGCTACCGAGAGGCGTGTTCGATATGCCAAAAACAGCAACAATAAGTCTCACAATGGAGACGTTACTGGTGCCTGCTCGAGCAAATCGATGAGCAACGGGATGACAGTGTCACAGTGATACAGTGGCTTGTTTTGAAAGACAAATGAAGAGGCCTGGGAGTGGCTCAAGTGGCGGAACACAGGCCGCGCATGTGCACGGTTCTGGGTTTGATCCTTGGCACTGAGCTCCCCTCCCCGCAGCTCCAGTCCTCAGACTCACCGGGTATGGCTCCCTTAATGAAAAACAGTCAAACAAAAAGGGGCCAGAGATCGTCAGCTAGTAAGGCATGGAAGGCGCTGACCTTGCACACACGGGAGACCTGTCTATCCCAGGAATGACATTGGGTCCCCCAGCCTGCCAGGATTGATCCCTGAGCACAGAGCCAGGAGAAAGCCCTGGACCCAGCAGTGTGGCCTAAAAACCAAAATGCCAAGCTAACTAACAACTAAGAAGGTTTAGTAAAAAACAAAATCCCTTGCTTAGGGCCAGAGAGCTAGTACAGGGGCTAAGGCGTTCGCCTTGCTTCTTGTCAACCCAGCTGAATCCTCAGCACCACATATGGTTCTGAGCACGTCCAGGATTGACTCCTGAGCACAGTTGGGTATGGCTCAAAGCCCAACCACCACCTCCCCCGCCCTGCAAAAAAAGAAAATGGCTTGCTTACCCGGGGTATGAAGTATTCGTCAGCACTGAACTTATAAAGCCATTCATCCAAAAAGTGAAAGAGAAGAGATTGTAAGTCATCTCCTGCACGGGATGGAAAAAGGAAAAAGAGCATAACAGCATGATATTTAAAACTCATCTTAAACCTCATTTAAACATTAAAGCACAATGAATTTCTTCACTGGGTCAAAGAAGAAAAAGAAGCTCTTATTTTGTTCCTATTGAGAACACACTAGACATTGCATGTTGGTATAACAATTTTTTCCTTGTGAGTGAAACGGTTACCTTGGGTTTCGACTTCGACTGTCTGGAGGGGCTCCACAGTGCCGGTGTCTGTCATGTAACCAAACATGGCCATCGCGCACTGCTCGAACGCTTCCTCCAGGGTGTCTCCCCAGGCATGTAACCTACAGAAAGACACCCGTGCCCCATGTGATCGCTTCAGTCACTAGAAAGAAAACTTGACTGCAAAATCAAACCAAAGCCAATTTCAGAATGAAATTAAAGGCCTCGAATTAGAGGCACTTTTAGAGTCATTTTTATGATGGAAGAGAACCAAATTAGAAAATTTAATAATAGGGGGGCAGAGCAATAGTACAGTGGGTAGGGCACTTGTCTCATATGCAGACAACCTGGGTTTGATTCCCAACATCCCATATGGTCCCCCGAGCATCACCAGAAGTGATTCCTGCGTAAAGAGTCAGGAGTAACCCCTGAGCACTGCAGCAGTGCCAGTGTGGCCCAAGACAAAAAAAAAAAAAAAAAAAGAAAATTTAATACTAGGAAAATCATGATTCAAACAAGCTTTCCTGGGTCAGGGAGGGCTCAAAGCATTGGAGTGCAGGTGCTACATGCGGGGTAGCCTTGGGGTCCATCCCCAACCTCACACAGTCCCCACCAGTGCCACTGTGACCCAAAGTCGGCCTTCCTGTGGAGGGACAGTTGCAAAAGCATTAACTCCAGCTATACTCACTGGACATCTGCTGTATGATCCAAATCTGAGGGAGAGAAAAAAACACCTATGTCATTCAACTTGACGCCCCAGAAGGCAACTAGTTCATTATTAAGAACATTATTCCCTGAAAAGCCGCAAAAATATACAGGGGAGATCATGTTATTTTGCTAACCAACATTACACAATACAGTCCACTGCTTTGCTAAGCTGTATTTCTCAAGAGCCAAAATTTATATCTGAATCAAAATCTCTACAGCGGCAGAACAAGGCTCTCAGTCCGAGTCGCTTAGAAATGCAACATGGGTGAGCAGCTGCCAGAAACACCTCAGAATGCCTTCTGCAGCTGATTTTGTAATAATTTTTAGTTACTGGATGTTCAGAAACTTTTTACAGTTGCCAGTTTGTCCCTGACCCATTCATTCAATTATGCAATCCCATATGTGATCATGATAACAGTGGATTTAGGCAGCACGCTTCAAGGAGACCGAAAAGTGTCTAATAAACACAGTATACTGTCTCCATAAACAAATGTCATTTCCTGTCATGAGATATCTGCGCTCAAAAATCAATAATCTTTTCTAAACTGATACTGTATGGGCTATCAAAGTTCTAGGAATTACTTCATCAAAATTATAAAATTTGAATTTGCCCTGTTTTATATTTTCATGAACAGCTAGTCAAATCCTAGTGGAAATTTAGTAAGTGTTAAGTGAGCATCAAGCTATTTTATTTTATTATTATTATTTTTTTTTTGGTCAATGCCCACCAATGCTCAGGTTACTCCTGGTGGTGCTCAGTGACCACACTGGATGACAGGGATCGAACCCGGGTTGGCAGCATTCAAGGCAAACACCCTACCTGCTATACTATTGTTCCAGCCTCTGGCAAATCAAGTTTTTAAATGACTCATTTCTTGTATCTGAAGTTTCCCACTTTTTTGGGGGTAGGGGGGCCACGCCCAGTGGTGCTCAGGGCTTACTCCTGGCCCTCTGCCCAGAAATCACTCCTGGTAGATCTGCAGGTCCATATGGCATGCTGAGGATTGAACCTGGGTCAACCATTTGCAAGGCAAATACCCTAACTCCTGTACTATGATTCTGGCCCCAAATCCCATAATTTTTGGCAGATCAAATAGGATTCTCGGGGCTAGAGCAATAGTACAGCAGGTAGGGCGTTTGCCTTGCACGCAGTCAACCCGGGTTCGATTCTCAGCATCCCATTTGGTCCTCTGAGCATCGCCAAGGGTGATTCCTGAGTGCAGAGCTAGGAGTGACCCCTGTGCATCACCAGGTGTGACCCATAAAGCCAAAAAAAAAGGGATTCTCCCCTGCCCCACTTCCCCCAGTGTGTGTGTAGGGGGCGTTCAACTCAGAGTCTCACACACACAAAGCAAGCATTCTACCAGTGAACTATGTCCCCGGCCTCCTACTGTAGCTTTGTGCATTTTTTTCTGGAGCAGTGTTCCTGGGAGGCAGCGTGTCCTAGCACTGTGCTCAATGGTCACTCCTAGTGGTGGGTGCTGGGGCGGGGGGGGGTGGGGTGGCCAGTGTGCCACTCATCGAATGTGGGGTCCTTGCAGGCAAAGCAAGTGACTCCCGGTCTTTTGAACCAGGTAAAATAATAACTTCCAGTTCTAGGGTGGGGGATGGCTGAGTAGTTGAGTTAATCTGCCTTGAAAACATGAGTTCAGTCCCACCCCACAGCCTACCATGATACTGGAGGCATGGCATTGGTGGCTCCCCGGATGACAAGAGTGCATTTCCTGGAGCACAGCCAACAGCATGCAAGCCCACAGCCGAGTGTGTGAGGCCCCCACTCCATCACCACAGCAGCAAAGCAAAGGGAAAGGGGGGGAATAGCTGTGATCTAACTCTAGGTATGAACTCGCCCTCCTGCGATAGCCTCCTGGGATCTCCTGCTCGCAGACAACTGGAAGTACAGCAAGCTCCCGCTGGATCTGCCAACTCGTATTTCAGACTCTGCTCTTCACCGGGATCGTAATTTCCCAGTCTAGGAGCACAGAATGTTCAGGGTAGAAGGACATCTTGGAGATCACTTCTTTACCTACAAGAAACTTGATCTCCAGCAAGTGTGTGACAGGCTTGGGATTACACTGCTCATAGGGGCAGGGGGATCACACAAGTTGTTCTGACTTCCAGGGTAATGTACGCGCACATAATCATCTTCTGGTACCACTCAAAACTCAAAATTATCTCAAATCTATAAATATATCACTAAGGACTTAATGTTTTAGGCACAAAGGCAGGGGTGGAGAATGGCCTGTATGTGAGCTGTACTAGGCCCCGGAAGTCATGGGCCTGTCCCGGCCCTGTTCATAACGGGACACATGTGCTTTTCACTGGCTGCCTGCGGCCCGTCTGCCTATAATAGATGGTCCTCGAACGATCTTATAAAGGTTTCCCACCCTTGCACTAAGGGGCTCGATAGAGAGAAGAGATGGCAAACAAGTTAAGAGATAGCAACAAGTATTTAATCACCCAAAATGAAGAGCTAGTACAGGGGTTGAGGCACTCGCCCTGCTGGCTGTGGCGGTGGTGACCTTGGTTTGAATTCCCAGCACCACCTATGGTTCCTTGAGCACCACCAAGGGGTCACTCCTGAGTCCAGAGCAAGAAATAGCACCTGAGCACAATGAGGTATGTGTCCCCCTCAAAACAAAACAAAATAGGGACGGAGCGATAGTACCGCAGGTAAGGCACTGCCCTAGCATCCCATAGGGTCCCCGAGAACCGCTAGAAGTGATTTCTGAATGCAGAGCCAGGAGTAACCCCTGAACATCACCGGGTGTGGCAAGAGCAAAACCCCCAAAACCAAAAAAACCAAGCCAGGTGTCAAAAAAACACAAAAGTATGTTTCACAGCAATTTTATTTCATCAAGTTAAAAACTCAGTGTCTTGAATGGAGAGATGTAAGATATGTGTATTGAAGAAGCCAACTCAAGTTCACTCCTCAGCGTTGCATACACTCCCATCTCATCTCAGCCCCATCAGGAGTGATTCCTGAGCGCAGAGCAAGGAATAAGTATAAGCCCTAAACACAGCCCAGTGTGGGCCAAACACCTGCCCCAAATAAATATAAGAACAACAACAACAAAAAGGCCAGTAGGGTACTTGCCTAGCACGCTGCTATCCCCTGCATCACTGTGACTGACCCCTGAGCACAGAGACAGGAGTAAGCCCTGATCACCGCCAGGTATGGCTCCCAAACAAAACAAGAAAAACAAAAAGTCACCCCCCCACCCTCAATCATTTTAGTATAAAATTGAGTAATACAATGCTTTATTCTTGGTAGGGCAAACTACTGATACATGTACAAACATAAACTCAAAAACATCAAGTGAAAATTACACCGCATAACTTCACCCAAATCCCTGCACCAGAGATCTGACCTACAGATAAGACATGTGATACCAGAGGGCATATTCCTAGTGTACCCCAGCCCACCCCTGCCCCACTGCAGTGCGTGAGGAAGTTCAAACACCAAAAGGAGAATTTTCTTTGTTCCAACCAATGCCTAAACACTGAAAAGGCTTAACTGTGAATATGTATCTCTTCTAACTCAGAAAGTTCTTTCCTCCAGGACTCCAGAATGTAATCATCAGAATACCCAGTCACTGGGCTGGGGACAGAATCCTAACTCCCATGACCTTCAACTAAACCTCCCTAATGGAACAGACACCTTTTGTGATTCACTTCTTTTTTTTTTTTCTTTTTGGGTCACCCCCCCCCCTGCAATGCTCAGGGGTTACTCCTGGCTCTGCACTCAGGAATTACTCCTGGTGGTCCTCAGAGGACCATATGGGATGCCAAGGATTGAACCAAGGTTGGCCGCCAGCAAGGCAAACGCATTACCCACTGTACTATCACCCAGCCCCTGTGATTCACTCCTGAGGCTCTGAAGAGGCTGTGGCAGAGCACAACCCACCCCTCATTCTCCATCTGGGGACAGAGCTCAATAGAGTCCAACCTTGAACACAAGCTTTACTAATGCAGGAGGCAATGTTCAACGCGCAACACTGCAAAGGCACAACCTTAGGTTTTTCTGCCAGGAATATGATCCCGGCCTAGAGAGGTCCTATAGGATGTGGCCCCAAAACAAAAGAAATAGGAATTTACATTTAAAACATGCAGCTATGATTGCAGTGCTGCTCCTATCCTATAGCTCTCTGACTTTAAAGTAGTTTCTGTTCAGGGTGTGGGTGGGTGAGGAGGTCACTACTACTGCCATGGTTTTTACAGATACCACAGAGATGGGCTGGAAAGATAGTACAGAGGTTAAGGCACTTCCCTTGCAGCATGCAGCCGACTCTGGTTTGAACCTTGACACCCCATATATGATGGACCCCACCCCACCCCCAAACTGCTGGGTGTGGCTCAAAGTAAGTGAATAAATAAAGATACCAAAGAGGTTGCAATTCTTGGAAATCATATTCTAACTAGTTCTCAAGTGAAATCTTTGGAGAAAGTGTGCAGTGACCTAATCACAGAAGCAACAGTCAAAGACCAGTTTGTATGCTATCAAGACCCTAAGAATCACAAGAGCCCATGTGGTCATAGAGTCTAATATTTTGGCATCATTTTCAACAAACTCAGAGCAGTGCAGATTCCTTCTCTCATAGTGAGGTTAAAGTCATCAATGTATTTCTATATATTTTTAAATAAGATGATGATCACTTGTTTAATGCATGTTTGTTTGGGGTGCCACACCACTCTGCTTGAGTCACTCCTAGTGGTGATCGGAGGGGGCATACAGTGCCAGGGATGAACCCAAGGTCTCTTATATGCAAAGCATATACTCATTCTGTTGCGCTCTCCCAATAATCTTGTTTTGTATATATATATGTATGTATATATATACACATATATACACACATGCATACATACATACATATCCCAAGAGAAAATGTTTGTGTGTACATATATATGTATATACGCACATGGGGGTGCATGTATATATCACACACATACACACACATATCCCAGAAGGGTAAATACAAATAGCTCCAACTATACTATGTTCAACCTCACTTATAAATAAGAGAAGTACAATTACTATACAAATTTTGATTTTTCAAGTGGTGTATAATTGTGAGCCAAATGACACAATTATACAAGGCTGGTATGAGTTTAGTTTAAATTTGAACCTGTAAGGAAAGCAATTTGGCAAGAATTTTCTTCATATGGGATACCTGAGATGGAGCTGGGTCTGCCAAGTGCAAGCAAGCACATTGCCCTGTACTCTGCCTCCAGCACCTGAAAAAATTTTCAATGTAGTCTCTGACAAAGCAGTTGGCTTTTTTTTTTTTGGTGTGGGGAGGGGAGGGCACAACCGGCAGTGCCCAAGGCTTACTCCGGGTTTTGCACTCAGGGATCACTCCTGGCGGGTGCTCAGAGGAACATACGGAGTGCTCGTGATTGAACCTGGATTGGTTGTGTGCAAGGGAAGCACTCCACCCACTGTACGATTGCTCAGGCCTGCAATTTATCTTGTAAAATATATGCAACAGATAAGAAAACCAAGGGATATACAGTACAATCACAACTGTATTGTTTCTAATAAGAACAGAACTATCCTAATGTCCATCAAATGTTAATTGATTAAATAAGCTAAATTCGAGAATAACTTTGCATAAACACAATGAACTAACATGGAGGGCTGGGTCTTCACCAGAAAACTACTTGTGTGGAAAATCGGAACTCAAAGATGAGCACACCTCTAGTAAATATTGAATTCTGAATTACATGTTTCGTATTACTTTTTGTTTGTGGGTCACTCGGAGCTGCCCCCAGGTGCAGGGAATCCAAAAGAGCAAAAGTTCTTCCACTAAAACTCACCCTCCTTCTATTAATTTTATTTGTTTTTGTTTGGGGGCCACACCCCATGGTGCTCAGGGGTCGTGCCCGGCTTGGGGCACCTCATGGGATGCTGAAGACCCAATCCTGGTGGGCCGCGTGCAAGACAAGCAAGCGCCTTACTCTCTGAACTATCTCTCTGGCCCTAAGTTTCTTTCTTTCTTTTTTTTTCTTAACATCTTTTATGGGCTTGGGTAGGTGGCTCAGAAGGCTGGTGCGCAGGCTTTGCTTCAAGTGCCCCAAATTTGGTACCCAACAACACCAGATCCCCCAGCATCACGTCCAGAGTAACTACTCTCAACCCTGGGGTTATGTCCCCCAAACAAAAGAAAAAGTAAAAAACTCTTATACCGAAAAATAAACTAGGGAGATGTGCATGGCTCTGAGAGTTATAGAGCTTGGTATCTTATGCAAAAAGCTGTACTTTACAGAGGACAAATTTGAGCAGAGAGAGCTATTTCTGCTCCCAAAGAACAACCACCAATAAATATGATAGTTTAACGTTTATAGAACTGTCGAGTCTGCATGGTACTTAAACATTCATTAGCTCGTTTATTGCTCAGATAAGAAACTGCGACGCAAAGAGCTTACGTTGTTAGCGTGAAGTCACTAAGAAAATAAATGGCAGGGTCCAGGCTTTTTTTTTTTTGCTTTTTGGGTCACACCCGGAGATGCACAGGGGTTACTCCTGGCTCTGCACTCAGGAATTACCCCTAGGAATCGAACACGGGTTGGCCGCGTGCAAGGCAAACGCCCTACCCGCTGTGCTATCGCTCCAGCCCCAGGTCCAGTCCTTTTTATCAATAACACAATCCAGGTAAAAGACCAAATCAGAAGAGCCCCACTTCCCTTCCTAGTCCTTCCCTTTCCGAGTCCTCTAACCTACCCTCGCCACCCCAATTTTCGAGACACGGAGCTGAGAACCCCACAAACTCTTGCAAACTAGATTACCGTCAGAACAAACTAGTAACATTTCCACAAGATAAATGGGACCGGGCACACGTGGTTAAGTTCAAGACCGTCAATGCGTGAGTCCATGTTTCCGAACTCTCAAAGCGGGCGTATTTTGAGGTGTTTTTTTTTTTTTTTTTAGCACCAGAGACTAATGGGATGGGATCATGCCTGAAGCCCTCACCCGGCAAAGTGGAAAGCCGAGGCCGAAAACCCCGGGTAAAGAGGGGAGAAAAGCGAGCTCCCTACTCACATTCATACTTTCGATTGACTGGAGGATATTTGGCCTTAATCGCCTTTTGCTTTTCATTCAAATTATAATCTCGATCGTCTTGGACTTCCTGCGCCATGATTGCAGGGAGGAACACACCACTTCCGCCCTCCCGCAGCCCTACTTCCGCCCTGACTTACGACTTCCTCCCGCAGGCCCGGGTTGGCACATCCCCTTTAAAGGACTAGCGCGCCTTTCTCGGGCCCTGCGCCCCTGTGCGTGGGACGCATCTCCATCGGTCTGGGTCCCATTTTCTGCGCTCACTTCACCAAGAGTCCTAAGGACTAAAGAAACGAATAAACTGGGAGGGCCTAGGAGCAGGAGCCCTTTGAATTAACGGATCGCTCCGCTTCACCTCCAATGTGACGATTAAGCTCGAAAGCAGCCTAGATTTCTCATCTGAGAGATAGGGTCGCATGTGGAACCGGTTTTGAGAAAATGGCTGCCCCCAGGAGCCTACGGGGAGGAGGAGGAGGAGAAGGAGGAGGAGGAGGAGGAGGAGCAGGAGGAAAGCCGCTGGCACGTGACCTCGGGCGGGCGCACGCCCGTCAACTCCGCGCGCGCGCAATCCAAGAAAATGGGCTCCGGGCTGTGGCGGGGGGGTAGGGGCGGAGCGTGCGCCGCGGCCCCGCGGAAAGCGATTCTGCGCTTCGGGATTGGCTGCCGACGCCGCCTCCCCGCCCCCTTCCCGTTCGCTGTGTTCTGATTGGCCGGTGTTGGCGCGAAGGTACGCGAGTCGGACCTCACGCAGGGGCCGTAGGAAACAATAGAGGCCGTGCGCGCAGAGCGAGCGCTCGCAGCCTCCCCGCCCCTCCCGCAACGCTCGACCGGGGGAATCTCCGCGGCTCGCCTGCCCGCCATGGCCGACAAGGAAGGTGAGGGTGCTCGGGCCTTGCCAGGCGGTCGAGTGTGCGTGTTTGTGTGCGAGTTGGGGGGAGGGGGCGGCCTGCAGGCGCGGCCTCGACGCGGCCTGACTGTGGGGACGGGCCCGACCCCTGCGGAGCCCCTCTTCCCCCGCTCGAATCCGCCCGAGAACCCGCGCCCGAGCGCGCTGTGCACCCTCGGACCCGCGGCCTGTCGAGACGGGGCCGAGTCGGCGGCCGGGCCCGCGCGGGCGTCTGGCGGGTCGCCGTCGCCCCTCTCCCGGGCCTCTTTGGCCGGAGGTGGTGCTCCCCACCCACAGGGCTTGGGCTCGGGCCTGCTGGCCGGCCCCGTGGGCTTCGCGGAGGCGGAGACTCGCCGCCGAGCCTTGGCGCCGTCGCGCAGGCGGCTAACGGCGCGCCGGGCCGCGGTGACGCGAGGCCCGAGCGGACCTGGGGGGGGGCCTCGGCCTCGGTGTAGGGGGGGCGGCTGCAGCGAGGCCCCCACACCCCGCATCGGGCGCCCGCGGCCGCGACGGGGGCTTGGGACACGCTTCCTCGGTTTCCATTTGCGTTCACGCGCTTCCTTTGGCCCTAATTTTTTTAGCAGCCTTTGATGACGCAGTCGAAGAACGTGTGATCAATGAAGAGTACAAAATATGGAAGAAAAACACCCCTTTTCTGTACGATTTGGTGATGACCCATGCTCTGGAGTGGCCCAGCCTCACTGCACAGTGGCTTCCAGATGTGACCAGGTGATGATCCGAACCGCCCGTTAGCGGGCTCTCCTCGGCGTGTTTCTTACCTTGACTTTCCCCCTTTTCCCTCTCTCCGGCCCCCCCGGGGAGGGCGCGTCAGCCAGACCTATTCCCAAAAGGAAGGCAAAATGCGAAATTGTGTTGTCATTTATGTGATAACAGAAAACTTTTTTTTTTTTACTGATACTGCAGTGAATTGCCTTCTTGTTCGAGCTGTAACTGGTGAGATAATAACGCAACACTTACTGAACCAGCTTTCAAATAGCGGGGTGGGGGCGGGGGACCATGAATGATACAGACACGGTGGCCAGAGGAAGGAAAAATACTGCACTTGGAGTCTGAGGAATGACTTCCTAGAGCGAAGTGACAAGATGACAGCGAATTTAGGGAGTAGGTACTGTTGTGTTTTCGCAAAACTGCTGCACTATTAGGAAATCAGACGTTTTTTCACTATAAATTTCGAGTATTTTAGAAATCAAGATATTGCAAAATGTGAATTCTTAGAACTCTGTTTTATTTATATATATATTTTTTAAGCAAAAACTTGATAATTCACGTTAAGTTTAAACTGATAATGCTATTTTTACCCGGGCGTTGAAAACCAGGAACTGTGTTCTACACGTGTGAAAGTCATAATACCTACATATTTAGAATTGAATGTCTTTATCATGACCATGAGTTGCCATGTTCAACTGTCACCAGAATTACTTGCAGCATTCAATATCTGTTTCTGTCAGGAGTTCTCACTGTTCAAATATTTTGGGAACTTACGCAGGGTACTTGTTGAGAAATAGATGATTGATGGGTCCAAATCTATAATTGGTGTATGCTAGACAGTGGATTCCAAATACTGGCCATCCTATGCTACCAGTCTACTACTGAGCCTTTGGCTCTGAAACCCAGTTTTTTGGAGAGGGCACAAATGAGAAATTTCCCATTTAGTACTGTGATAAGTCAGACTTGGGAAATACTGAATTAGACTACCACCAAAGTGAAGTCTTAAGGGTTGCAGAAATAGTACAGCAGATTGGGCACTTCCCATGCACCTGGCCAACCTAAGTTCCTTCCCCGGCACCCTATGTTCCCCTAAGCACCACAACCAGCGACTTTGTACTTTATTAGGTAAATAAACTTTACTATGTTTGGCATTGCTCCAAATATTTTTCTTTCTCTTTTTTAAAAGAAAATATTCCACCTAAAAAGCAATGTTAGGGTTTTGCTTATTTTCATGTGTTTTTTATAATATTTTAAAAGCATCTGACGGGGGCTGAAGCAATAGTGCAGGGAGTAGGGCGTTGCCTTGCACGCAGCCGACCCAAGTTCTATTCCCAGCGTCCCCTGAGCACCGCCAGGGGTAATTCCTTTTATGGGGGGAAGGGGGGTCACACCCAGCTATGCACAGGGGTCACTCCTGGCTCTGCACTCAGAAATT
Source organism: Sorex araneus (assembly GCF_027595985.1). Lineage (NCBI taxonomy): Eukaryota > Metazoa > Chordata > Mammalia > Eulipotyphla > Soricidae > Sorex > Sorex araneus. Next base: position 43,463,616 of record NC_073306.1, on the reverse strand, counting down.
CTCCCTGGTGGGCTCAGGGCACCATATGGGATGCTGGGAGTTGAACCCGGGTTGGCCGCCTGCAAGGCAAATGACCTACCTGGTGTGTTATCACTCCAGCCCTGACAGGAGTAATTCCTGAGTGCAGAGCCAGAAGTAACCCCTGTGCATTGGCAGATGTGACCCAAAAAGCCAAAAAAAAAAAAAAGAAAGAAAAAATGACAGTGCTCAGGGACTTCTTCTCTCATTTGGGGTTCTCCCAATGTTGGCTGAGGACCATGTAGTGCCAGCGTTCAAACATTGGGCCTACTATGTGCAAAGAAAGTGTTTATCCTGTTTTATCTGTTGGGGAGAGGGATTTTTTTTTTTCTGTTTCCTTTTTGTGTCACATCCGGCGATACTCAGGGTTTATTCCTATTTCTGCACTCAGGAATTATCCCTGGATGTGCTCAGGGAACCATACGGGATTCTAAGGCTTGAACCCGGATCGGCTGCATACAAGGCAAACATCCTATCCACTGTACTATCTCTTCAGCCCCAAGAAGCTGTTGAGTGCGCTCTCTGGCACCTTTTTTCCCCCCTTGAATTTTCAGATGTTCAGCCTCTAGATTATCTTACTGACTTCCCTAATATTTTGTATTTCAAATTTATATATTTGGAATATGTATTCTGTCTATGGGCTAGAGTGATAGCACAGTGGTAGGGCGTTTGCCTTGCACGCAGCCGACCCGTGTTTATGATTCCTCTACCCCTGTCGGAGAGCCCGGCAAGCTACCGAGAGTATCATGCCTGCACGGCAGCCTGGCAAACTACTCGGGGTGTGTTCTATATGCCAAAAACAGTAACAACAAGTCTCACAATGAAACGTTACTGGTGCCCACTCAAGCAAATCGATGAGCAGTGGGATGACTGTAACTGTGACTGATTGTTTCTCTGAAGATCTCGCCCCAGCTTTCTCCTCCTTCTGATTTTGTTTTGTGGTTTTTGTTTTTGGTTATACATGCATTGCCATTTCCCGGGTTTTTCTTTTCTAAACTTGAGGGTTCATTTATAAGGATCAGTGAATACTTGTGTAGTAATGTCTCTGGGCCAGGCATCCTCAAACTTACCATCAGCTGACAGAATAGTGAAACTCTGAATGCCCACTGCTCTGCCACCCCACATTGCTTCTCATTCTGGAGTAGACATGAGTGAGAATTCCTGTTGAAAACAAACAGTCAGATACTAATACTATTGGTTCTGATGCAGAGCCAGGAGTAACCCCTGAGCATAGCCGGGTGTGACCCAAAAAGAAAAAAAAAAAGAGCATCTGCTTTACCCTTTATACTGAAACTAATTCTGAAATAAATGATGGTGTGTTCTTTAGAAATTTTATATGTCTTCGTGTAGGGAATTATTCAAAGTGGAGTGTCTTTTAAATTTTTTTTTAAACATTTATTTAGCTTTTTGGGCCACACCCAGTGATGCTCAGGGGTTATTCCTGGCTCTGCACTCAGGAATTACTCCTGGCAGTGCTTGGGGGGACCATATGGGATGCTGGGGGTTGAACCCGGGTCTGCCGCGTGCAAGGCAAATGCCCTACCCACTCTACTATTGCTCCGGCCCCGAAGTAGAGTGTCTCAAAACACCCTATATATATATTACAGTACCACATATCACCACATGGTTGTTGCAGATTTTATAATGTTATTTTGCAAGGAAAGTAGTTTGCTACTATTAGGTGAAACTTAAGTGTTTAAATGATATGATATCCTTAGGCAGTGTAGTAGCTGCCCTTTATAAAATCATCTACTTTGCTCAGTTCCCTTTTCTTAGAATATCATCTTAAAGAGCCCTTGCCCTATTCATTTGATTTTTATGTTTGAGACCTATTCATGTATCACCTTCATGAACTTAATTCTGAAGGGATGCTTATCTGTAAAGTCCCTATCTTAGTGTGCTTTCATGTGTTGTGTTTTTCTATTTTGGCTGTTTACATAACTGATAGTTCCTGTTTGTTTTTGTTTTGTTTTTATCCACCCCCACCCCCCCATACCTGATGATGCTCAGAGTCTACTCTCTTTGTGGTGCTGGGGTTAAAGGATACCATGCAGTGAAGAGGAATAGAACCTGGGGCTTCTGCATGCTAAGCATGTGCTCCAGTTCTTTGGGCTATCTCCCTGCCCCCTAAATGTACCTAGTGTATTTGTTTTTTTCACCCATACCGAGCTACAGTGCTACCCAGAGCAAAACCCACCCAGGTATCTCCTTAGGATGTTAAGACCTAATCTAGAGCTCTGACATGCAGAGCAGGGGCTGGAGCAATAGCACAGCGGGGAGAGCGTTTGCCTTGCATGTGGCCAACCTGGGTTCGGTCCCCAGCATCCCATATGGTCCCCCGAGCACCACCAGGAGTAATTCCTGAGTGCAGAGGCAGGAGTAACCCCTGAGCACCACCGGGTGTGACCCAAAAAAGAAAAAAAAACATCCAATAATATGCAGGGCAAAACTCTACTCTTTGAGCTTCCTCCTTTTCTCAGGTCCTGTTTGTGTTCTGGGACCACACCCTATAAATCTTAGTAATACTGGCTTGATGGTTGCTCCCAGAGGTACTCTGGGGAATATCAAAGAAGCCTCCCACGCATTCTGCATGTGTTCAGCCCACTAAGCTATCCCTCTGTGGGTTTGGTGAGGGGTGGGGGGGTGCTATTCCTAGCTCCATTGAGACCTTAAGCCCTGTAACATTCAGCAGCCATGTAGTACCAGGGATCCAAACAGGATAAACTGCATGCCTTAGCACCTGTACTATCTCTCCCATCCCCTGCCCTTGTTTTTTTGTTTTGTTTTGGGGCCAGATGTGGGGTCACATCTGGCGTTGCTCAGGGGTTACTCCTGGCTTTGTGCTCAGGAATTATTGCTCAAGGGCTTTGCGGACATATGGGATGCCCATGATTGAACCCATATTGTCCACGTACAAGACAAGCATCTTAACTGCTGTAATATTGCTCCACTCCTGTTTCGGGTTTTTTAAGGACAGAAATCACGTCATTTGAGTTTGGACTTACACAGTATTTGGAGTAAAGTGTCTGTTTTTCAGGCACTTGTAATGTTTAAACAATCAGTTTACCTAATATTGTTTTTCTTTCCCCTTACATGAAGTTAGTGTGGTGAAGTTACCTAAAGCATATGATCAGGGATATAGCTCAAAGGACTAGCAGTGCACATTAGTAGCCCCATGCTTTTACATGCATGGAAACTTGGGTTTGATCCCAGGTACCCTTTTGTCCCTGGGCACTTCCAGGAGCAACCCTTGAGCAAAGTGCTGAGATTAGCCCCTGATCTTTATCAGGTGTGGTTCAAAAACAAGTATTATGGTTGGATTTTTTTTTTTTAATCTTGCTGTTTTGTTTGTGCTGCTCTTTTGGTTTTGGGTCACACCTTACTTGGTGCTTGGGGAACCATGTGATGCCAGGGAATGAACCCAGGTCTCCCACATGCAAAGCAGCATCTGCCCAGCTCCTGTATTCAATAACTTTTTTCTTCTTTTCTCTGCAACTTATTTGCAAAGGATGAGTTAATTTATAATTTCATTAAACTTTCCCCCGTGTATACTGTAAATTTTTGATAAATAATTTTAAACTTAGTATGCTGCGTATGCATTTCTTACTCTTGGTTTTATGAAAGATTAACAGAAATTGTAACTCTTAATGACCTTATTGTCTCAGACCCTGATTAGAATTATGCCTTTTGCATTATGTCATAACTGACTTTGTGGTCTCTTGGTGTTGTTAATTTGAATAGTGACCATATTCTTCCTGTTACAGACCAGAAGGAAAAGATTTCAGCATTCATCGACTTGTCCTGGGGACACACACATCAGATGAACAAAACCACCTTGTGATAGCCAGTGTGCAGCTCCCTAATGATGATGCCCAGTTTGATGCTTCACACTACGACAGTGAGAAAGGAGGTAAGACTCTAAAAAGGGAAAGGGGTGGCATATGTATGCCCACACATATATAGATTATACTGATTATGTCTGCATTAATGCTAAAAAGAGTGTAGACTTTGATAGAGTTGCTTCTCAAGTTAAAATCAAGATTAAAATCAGGACTTTGAAAGCCTGCATTTCAGCGTAGGTCCTGCGCCTAATTTGATCGTGGGAGTATATCTAAAATTGAACAAAGAAGAGAATCTCTGATTTATTACTGGTCATACTTTTTCCACTGTGAGACAGTATTGAGAATCAGCAGTGCCCCGTAGGGATGTGCTGTAAATTGGACTTTCAAAAGAGTTGGATTTTTGCTTTGGGCCACAGCTGGCTATGCTCAGAAGGTTTGGTTTGGGGGCCAAACACTGCAGTGCCTGAACTTAGCTTTATTACTGGCACTATCTGGTTCTCCGAGCAGCACAGCGGGTAGGGCGTTTGCCTTGCACGTGGCTGACCCGGGTTTGATTCCCAGCATCCCATATGGTCCCCTGAGCACCGCCAGGGATAATTCCTGAGTGCAGAGCCAGGAGTGATCCCTGTGCATCACTGGGTGTGACCCAAAAAGAAAAAAAACAAACATAAAAGCAAAAGCCCCTGAGCACTATTGGATGTGTCCCTGTCCCTCCCTCACCCCCATCCCCAAAATATATATTGAATAAAAGCTTTTATGTTTTGTGTTAAGTTAGACCTAGCAGGGTTGGTGCGGGGCGGGTACAGCATACCTTTCAATGCTTAGGGCTACTCCTGGCTCTACATTTAGGGATCCAGCTTTCCCAGGTTTAATTCCTAGCATCACATATGAACTCTTGAGCCTTGCCAGGAGTGAACCCTGAGTGCCAAGCCAGGAGTAAGTCCAGAGTACTGCCAGGTATAGCTCAAAAACCGGGGTGGGTAGAGGATGCTTTTACTGTAATTGTCCGTTTTATGGTTGTCTTCCATATGAAAGATAGAAAATAGAATATAGTTAGACCTTGATGATTTTTAAGTAGATAAGTCCTTATTTTCATAAGTATTTGTTTGGTATTAGTCATTTATACTATGTGCTAACCTCCCTGTACTTGGACAAAATGTCCCTTGTGTTATCTTTTTTCTTTATAGAGGTTTTTGATACAGAATTCTGAAGGGGAAGTTGATTTATTGCAAGAGGGATCTCCTTTAAAGTCTATTTTGAACTAAACTTTGTTTTTATTTTTTGGTTTGAGGACCATTCCTGGCTGTGCTCAGGGCTTTGTCCTTGCTCTGTGCTCAGGGATCATTCATGGGGACCATATGGGGTACCAGGATGCCAGGAATCGAGCCCTTGTTGGCTTGTGCAAAGCAAGAGCCATACCAATTTCACTATGGGCCCTGAACTTTGTTTTTGGGCCACACCTGTGAAGTTTGGAGGCTTCTTCCAACTCCAGGGTCACTTCAGGCTAGTGCTGGAGTAGAACTCAAACCTCCCACATGAAAAGCGTATTTAACTATCTGGCCTTTGTTTTCAGGTTTTTTAGCCTATTTGAAACATTTGCTTTTCAATGGCAGGGGTGGGTGCTCCCAAACAGTGCTCAAGAAATCCGGGTAAGAGCTGTACCCTGTAATGCTTGGTGAGCCATGTTGTGCCAGAGATTGACTCATGGTTGGTGGCATGAAAGGCCTACCTGCATCTTAATCCCAATATAATCTCTTTGACCCCCAGCTTTTCAGTTTTAGAAGTTGTCTAATATTCCAGCCATGTTATCCATCTTATTTTTGCTTTTGGTGGGTGAATTCAGGGCACCCTTGGCAGTGGTCAGGGGCTATTCCCAGGTCTATGCTTTGGGTTCATGACTGGCACTGCCTGTCATTCACTCCTGGTGGTGTTCAGGACCATGGAGAGCCAAGAATCTAACCCAGGCAGCCTCCTTGTGCTTCCCTCTTTGAAATTGAGGCCAGGAGAGATAGCACAGTAGGAAAGGCTCTTGCCCTACATGTAGCTGGCCTTAGTCTCATCCCCAGCACTGATGAGCCCCCAGTGTGGCCCTAGACCACTCCACCCACACCCACTCTCAACCCCCTCTTATTTTAAGAAATAACAATTTGGAAATCGAAGCCCTTTCACAAGTCACCAATCTCTAGTTCAGGTTGCAGAGCCAGTTAGGCTAAGGCCTGACTTCTGGCTACCTTATCAAACAGTCTGTCTGACTAATCATTAACTACCTTTGTTTATACATTGCTTTGCCAAGATTAAGTAATCACAAATTAAATTGTTACGTGTCTTAGAAGGGCACTCAGAGAACTCAAGTGCTTACAGTTATACTTGCCTATCTGGTTTATTTCAGCCAAGGTTGGCACATGTAAGTGTAGAGTGAAAAGATGGAACTGACTATTGCAGCTCTGTTTTCCCTCACCAGACTAAGAGAAGTGATACAGGGAGAAGAATGATTATTGCAAACCAGAAGTTCAAATTAGTGGTGTAAGAAGAGCTTTTAATGCATCTGTCTGATGCACTGATGACTGAGCATTTAATATTCATCAAACTAGTACTTTTATGGGGCCAGAGTGATAGTATGGTGGATAGGGTACTTGTCTTGCACCTCTTATTCAAGGGTTTGATCCCTGGCATCCCTTATGGTCCCCCAAGTCTGCCCGGAGTAGCTCTGAACACCTCTGGGTGTGGCCCAAAAACAAAGCAAAAAAACTTCTTTGGCAGTGCCAGTCATTGAACCCAAAGCATCACACTGGCTGGGAATGCACTCTACTGCAAGCCATGTCCCTGACTCCATTTTCAGTAGTAGTTTGAAAACCTAACTTCATTTAGGGAGCACACCCAGCAGTTTCACTCAGAATTCTGATGTTCTGTGTACTGGGAAGCAAATCTGGGCTTCCTCTGTGCTAAGTATGCATGCTAGCTCTTTGAGCCATCTCCCTGGCACTGAAACCCTAGATTTGTTGTGGGGAGTGGGGGAGCCCTACATACATGGTGCTCATGGATCAAGCTTGGCAGGTCTTGGAGGACTGTATATGGTCCTAGGAATCAAACCCAATTCAGCAACATGCATGGCAAGCACCCTACCTGTTAGACTGTCACTCCAGCCCCTGAAACCATAGATTTTTAAGTGGAATCAATATTTCTTACTTTCACAAAATTAATGTAAGTTATTTTACAATTAGAAGACTCTTATGTTTTATAGAGAATATAAAACTTACTAAGTCAATAGCTCCCTATAGTGATTGTATCATCATGTAGGTATAGTTGATAGTGTTCCTGGGTAGAAACATAGGACCTTAATGTAGGAAATTCCACAGTCATGTCACCACAAATTAGGGGGTTTTTTGTGTGTGTTTTTTGGCCACTCCTGATTGCACTTGGGTATTACTGCTGGCAATGCTGGGGAACCATGTGGGATGCTAGGGATCAAATCCAGATGGCTTCATGCAAGGTAAATGCCCTGCCTGTACTGGCCCCTGCAAATTAATATACTCAGCTGTTAGCCCATATAAAAATTCATAGATGGGGCTGGAGCAATAGCACAGTGGGTAGGGCGTTTGCCTTGCACGTGGCCGACCCAGGTTCGATTCCCAGCATCCCATATGGTCCCCTAAGCACTGCCAGGAATGATTCCTGAGTGCATGAGCCAGGAGTAACCCCTGTGCATTGCCAGGTGTGACCCAAAATGGAAAAAAATAAATAAATAAAAATTCATAGATGATGACTGTCTTCTCTACTATGTACTATTGTGGTGACGAATCAAATGAGGGACCCTGAGCAATAGTGGTGGGTAGAGCACTTGCCTTGAACATGACTGACCAGAGTTCAATCCCCAGCATTTCATATGGTCCCCTGAGCATCGCCAGTTGTGCCACTGCCGCCCCCCCCCCCAAAAAAAAAAAAACCAGAATGAAATAAAGGACTGGAGAGATAGTACAGCAGGTTGGGCACTTGCCTTGCACGTGGCTCATGGAGGTTGAGTTTCTAGCATTCAGAGCCACCATCAGGAGTAATTATGAGTGCAGAGCTAGCAGTAACCCCTGAGCATCACCAATTGTGACCCCAAAACCAAAATTAAAAAATTGAAACAAAGGATACAAGAGTGCTAACTTAATAGTGCTAACACCAGACTGGGGTACTACTTGGTATTACACTAATTAGCTGGCTAAAAGGCCTTGCCTGTATCACACTTTGTATATTGAGTAGTTCTTTGTCTTTATTTGCAACTTGTCTTATTTACAGAATTTGGAGGTTTTGGCTCAGTTAGTGGAAAAATTGAGATAGAGATCAAGATCAACCATGAAGGAGAAGTAAACAGGGCACGTTACATGCCTCAGAACCCTTGCATCATTGCAACAAAAACTCCATCCAGCGATGTTCTTGTCTTTGACTATACAAAGCATCCTTCGAAACCAGGTACTTGCCCCCTTTTGATAGAAATTATGAGTCACTATGATCATTTCTCCTAATTGTTTGCTATTCTTTGAGTAATGTACTGTCTTGTGGTTCATATTGATACATGTGGATAGTGGGGTGGGGGGGGGGCGTTGTTTGAGCACTAGGGAGACCAGAGTGTAGAATAGGATGGGCTGCATAAAAAACAAGCACCTCAGCCCTGTACTATCTCTGGACCTGTGTGGATATTGTTTTATTCTTTTTTAGGTGGGAAAAATGCTCCATTTAGATTGTTTAGCTTGAGTAGTATATATTTGGTCATAATGGGTCTGTGTTACTTAAAAGGAATAGAACTTTCAGCCCTCTGATAAAAATTAGGTTCTGCTTAACGTAAGATCCAAAGAGGCAGTATACCGAATAGTATTGATGTGACTATTACTTTTCAGACCCTTCTGGTGAGTGCAACCCAGACTTGCGTCTCCGGGGACATCAGAAGGAAGGATATGGGCTTTCTTGGAACCCAAATCTCAGTGGGCACTTACTTAGTGCTTCCGATGACCATGTGAGTATATTGTTTTGGAGTAAATTGGTTGGTTTCTTTGCTGGGGTATGTTGTAAATTAAGACTCTTCCTTTTTATTTAATCACTAATTTTACATTTAAGACCATCTGCCTGTGGGACATCAGTGCTGTTCCAAAGGAAGGAAAAGTTGTGGATGCAAAGACCATCTTTACAGGCCACACAGCAGTAGTAGAGGATGTTTCCTGGCATCTGCTCCATGAGTCTTTGTTTGGTTCAGTTGCCGATGATCAGAAACTTATGATGTAAGTTAAATCCATTTAGATAGTTTTTGTTTTACCTGTATTATGTTTAATTGCTCACTTAAAAATCTTTTTTCTTGTTCCTCTTTTATAACTGAAGTTGGGATACTCGTTCAAACAATACTTCCAAACCAAGCCACTCAGTGGATGCTCACACTGCTGAAGTGAACTGCCTGTCTTTCAACCCTTACAGTGAGTTCATTCTTGCCACAGGATCGGCTGACAAGGTCAGTTTGCTTTAAAAGAAAAGGGTGAATTTCTCTTGACTTTTTAAAAGTGGTGATCTGGGTTTTGTGTGTTATTTATTTATTTATTTATTTATTTTTGAAAGAAAAATGGTGAAATGGTATTTCCTCTCGCTTTTCCTTTTCACAGACTGTTGCCTTGTGGGATCTGAGAAACCTGAAACTTAAGTTGCATTCCTTTGAATCACATAAGGATGAAATATTCCAGGTAAGAGAAACCAGTGACTTTATTGCTGTTTGTTTTGTTTTGTGCCACTTGGTACTGCTTGAGCTTTGTCCCTGGCCCTAATTTTTTGTCTTCTTGAAAGCACTGTTGTATTTTCAAATATGCTAATATTAAGTTTTGAGCAGCCTATTTCCAAACTCACCACTATCATCAGTCTTAGCAGTCTCTTTTTAGGTTTTTTTTGGGGGGGGGAGTGTCACACCTGGTGTTGGCACAGTGCTTACTCCTGTCTCATACACTCAGGAATTACTCCTGGCAGTGCTCGGGGACCATATGGGATGCTGGGAATTGAGCCTGGGTCGGCCGCATACAAGGCAAACACCCTACCCTCTGTGCTATTGTTCTAGCCCTTTGTTTTGTTTTGTATACTTTTTTTTTGGGGGGGGGGTCACACCCGTGATGCACAGGGGTTAACTAGGCTCTGCACTCAGGAATAACTCCTGGTGGTGCTCAGGGGACCATGTGGGATGCTAGGAATTGAACCCAAGTCAGCCGCATGCAAGGCAAACGCCCTACCTGCTATGCTATTGCTCCAGCCCCTATATGCCTTTTTTGATAGCTATAAAAATTAGGATTGCTCTGTCTCTTTAATTTTCATGCTCTTTTGTTTTACCTTTTTTAAATTTCATTTTTGGGTTATGCATGGCATGTTTGGGGCTACTTCTAACTTGGTGCTATGGGACTGTAATGTTAAGAGTTAAACCCAGGCCTCCTACAAATGCCTAATTGCTATACCATCTCTCCAGCCCTCTTTGGCTTCTCCTTCTCTCCCCCCCACCCCCGCCTTATATATATATATATATATACATAAAAACACATTTCTGGGCCTTCAGTGCTGCTAAGGAACCTTCCTCTTTTCCTCTTCCCCCCAAAAAAAAAAAATTTTTATAGGGGTCAGGGATATGGCACAGTGAGAGTACATGCTTCATAGGATGTGATCCCTGGCACTACACAAAAAAAGGTTGCTACACTGTGTTTGAACTTAAAAGAGTGGTTAGAATTGTGGGTACTTGTGACATCTTTTATTAAAATTTTAAAAAAATGTTAAATGCAATTGTAGGAGGCCAGAGAGATGGTACAGTGGGTAGGGCATTTACTTTGCTCTCAGCCAACCTGATTTCAACCCCCAGCATCCTGTATGGTCCCAAGCCTAAACAGGAGTAAGCCCTGAGCACCCCCAGTTGTCCCAAAAACAAACCCAAAAAGTAACTGTGATTAATTTTCTAATTGGTATATTTTCCTCTTTATTCTTACATGCAGGTTCAGTGGTCACCTCACAATGAGACTATCTTGGCTTCCAGTGGAACTGATCGTAGACTGAATGTTTGGGACTTAAGGTAAGCTTTGTATTAGTATCTTTTCTGCAGTTAATCTTTTGTTTATGTTCCAATATTTGTTGGAGTGAATCTTGTAAAAATCTTTTTTTGTGTATTATAGTAAAATTGGAGAAGAACAATCCCCAGAAGATGCAGAGGATGGGCCACCAGAATTACTGGTATGTTCTAGACATTGATCAATATTGGACTAAGCTATACTTTATTATCCTTTATCTACTTCTCATTTTGGTTTTTCTTCCTTGTTTAGTTTATCCATGGTGGTCACACTGCTAAAATATCTGATTTCTCCTGGAATCCCAATGAACCTTGGGTGATTTGTTCTGTATCAGAAGACAATATCATGCAAGTGTGGCAGATGGTAAGCATTTTGTCATTTATTTTAGGGAAGTTAGAAAAATGAACAAAATATCACTTAATTTACTGGCATCTCTTTCCGTTACCTCTGCTTTTGTGCATGCTAGCATTCCCTATACCTATTCTTTACGATAACATGATTGTCTGCTTGTATCTGAAACACTATTCCCCTTTCTATACTGTTCGTTTCTACAATTTTACTTTCTCGTCTTATAAAAATGAATATGTCTTGGGGGCCGGAGTGATAGCACAGCGGGTAGGGCGTTTGCCTTGCACGCGGCCGACCCGGGTTCGATCCCCGGCATCCCATATGGTCCCCCAAGCACCGCCAGGAGTAATTCCTGAGTGCAAAGCCAGGAGTAACCCCTGAGAATCGCTGGGTGTGACCCAAAAAGCAAAAAAAAAAAAGAATCTGTCCGATCAGCTTTTCTGTTCTATTCCACACCTTAGTGGTTTGGTCTGGCTGATCTCTTGACAGACTGGTATTTGAGCCAGGAATAATCTCAATTTCCACAGGGAAAGTTTGGGCTTAATTGGAGGAAATTTCTGAGCAGTCAAACCTCTCTTACAGAATAATAGTGTAATGGGAATTGTAGTGGTAGTTCAGTGGGTAGGGCCCTTGTCTTGCATGGCACCAACCTATGTGTGATCTCTGGCACCCTATAGGGTGCCCAATTCAAAACTGTGTTACAGGGGCTGGAGTGATAGCACAGCGGGTAGGGCATTTGCCTTGCACGTGGCCGACCCAGGTTCAATTCCCAGCATCCCATATGGTCCCCTGAGCACTGCCAGGGATAATTCTGAGTGCAGAGCCAGGAGTAACCCCTGTGCATCGCCGGGTGTGACCCAAAAACAAAAACCAAAACTGTGTTACAGTAACCAGAAAGATATCAGGGCTGAAGTGCGTGTGAGGATAACTGGGTGTAGATTCATTCATGTCGTTCCTCCCCCTACCCCTCAGAAAACTACTGGTTACACACGTGAACTAGGAAAGTGAAATGGACCCCATGGACAAGTATACTGGTAAAATGTTCTAGGGGCTGGAGAAATAGTACAGCATTCGGGCACTTGCCTTCGAGCAACCATCCTGGATTTGATCCTAGGCATTCCGTGTGTGCCCCCTAAGCACCGCTGGATGTGGCCCCCCAAGAAAACCAAAAAGAAATAGTAAATACTTATTTCCACAGATTTTGTAAAACTCTTGGGGTTTTCTGACTAAGAAAACGGTTGCTTTTTACAAGGAACCACTTCTGGGGACCATATCTGAGTTTAGGCTAAGGAGGTGACTTGGGGAATTTTTCAGTAGCCTCAAAATTGGAAATAATCTCCAGAAAGACCAATCAATCACTTCAGCATTTAGCATTCCTGATTCCACTGTGCATTGACTGGGGGTGTTGAACTCTCTATGAAGAAAAAAAAAAGCTCCAAATTTCATGACTTGTGACAGTAGTGGCTATATCCATTTGCTGGTACTGTGTCACCTCCAGAGAGAAGATGCATACTTGTCTTTCCCACCGTCTCTCAGCTCTGCTATTCAGCTATTCCTGGTTGTAACCTTTATAGTGAATCAATAGTAGGTAAATCCTTTCCATCCTGAGTCATTCCATTGAAATAGCATATATGTGTGGGTAGTTTGCTGAATGATCCCAAAATTAGTAGCTGAATTGCATAGTCCACAGCCTGAATCCTCAGGGCTTTTTACTGGCCTTTTTAACAGTTTTGTTGTTTTGTGGTTTGGGGGATCCAGGGCCAGTCCACATGCTTTACTCCAGAGCTACATGTGGGCCCTGTACAGTTTTGGTGGTCATACTTTAAGCTCTTGGAATCTGCTGCTGTAGCTAAGTAGTGTTGGGATTGGCAGTAGATGATCAGAAATGAGAATTGGTGTCAGGGGACAATAGACCATATATGTTACAGGGGCCAGGAATTGTAGTCAGTGGTAGAGCACATGTATAAGACCCTGAATTTGAGGGGCCGGAGCGATAGCACAGCGGGTAGGGCGTTTGCCTTGCACGCGGCTGACCCGGGTTCGATCCCCGGCATCCCATATGGTCCCCCAAGCGCTGCCAGGAGTAACCCCTGGGCATTGCTGGGTATGACCCAAAAAGAAAAAAAAAAAAGACCCTGAATTTGATCATCAACACCACGAAAACGGTTGTGCTCATATGCAAATGTTTATGGACCAGAGGTTAGGTAGTACAGTGAGTAGGGGTGCTTGCTTTGCATGTACCTGACTTAGGTTCTTGAGTTTGATCCATGGCACTGTATAAGGTGTCCTGAGCACCATTAAGAGTGATCCCTGAGCACAAAATATTTGAAACAAAGCTTTGGTGGGAACTTTGTTTAGGGGGAATATTTGAAGGGGCTATACATGGTGAACTTCAGGGACTCGGCTACTGAGTCATTCCTCTGGAACCCAGTAATGCCAAGGGTTAAACCCAGGCCGTCCACATGTAATGCATGGGGTCCCAGCTATTAAGCTGTCTTTCCAACCCAAGGATTCTCTATCTCTGCCCTCCTTCCCCCACCCCTATATCTCTCCCTCTCCTACCTCCCCCCCCCTTCTGTATTTGGGCCACACCTGACAATTGTTTGAGGTTGCTCCTGGCTCTGCATTCAGGAATCAGTCCTGGTAGTGCTCGGGGACCGTATTGGATATCAGATTGAACCCGGGATGACTGCATGGAATGCAAGCACCTTACTTGCTGTACTATAGCTCTGGCCCCATCTTCCCCCCCCCCCCATGACTTTTTGACCACATCCTGTGGGGATCAAGGTTTACTCCTGGCAGTGTTGGGGGGACCATATGGAGTGCCAGGGATCAAACCTTGTATGTGGTTGAGCCACATACAAGACAAATGCTCTCTACCTATTGTATTCTTTTTCATCCATATTTTTTATTTTTTATTTTTATTTATTCTATATTTCAGTGGTAGTTTTTTTCGGGGGGAGTACTGTTTTTTGGGTTTTGGTGCTCTGGGATGGAACCCAGGTTGGCTTCATACAAGGTAAATGCCCTTCTGGTGTACTGCTGTACTCTGATCTGCAGTGCACTTTTTTATTGCTATTACACTCCCCCTGCCCCCTCCGTGTGTGTGTGTGTGTGTGTGTGGTGTGTGTATGTGTGTGTGTGTGTGTGTGTGCGCGCGCGCGCGCATTAGTCATCACCAGTCAACTTTCTTGATAAACTTGCCTATTCTGAACACTCATGCAGAGGGGTTTTGTTTGTTTTGGTTTTTGGGTCACACTCGGCAATGCACAGGCTCAGGAATTACTCCTGCAGTGCTCAGGGAACCATATGGTATGCTGGGAATAGCCGCGTGCAAGGAAAACGCCCTCCCTGCTGTGCTATCTCTCCAGCCCCAAATGCAGTTTTTTGACTGTTACGAATAACATCTGGTTAAAGGATTCACAGGTGACAAAAATAGAGTTTTGTGGAACTGTCTAAATGTAGCAGGATTAGCCTGTTTTCTCTTCTTTTTTCTTTTCTTTTACGACAACCATGATTTTAATAAATACAAACCAGCATAGGAAAAACTCGAAACCGCACATAAATCAAAAACTGGAATGCCACTGGTGGGGACAAAAGGCAGCTTTCTGACCCTTTGGCTCAGCCAGCCCCCAAATAAAAGCCAACAAAGGACAACCCAAGAAAATAACAAAGATTCATGCCACGCTATTAGGGGCATGTGAGGTGGGTGTGGGTAGGTGATGTGTGTCTGTCACACAGTGGCCAGCAGAGTCTCGGCCTGTTTCTTTTGGTACACAGCCATGCTCATTTATTTGTAGATGGTGTTACTTTGGGGTGGGGGTTCTGTTTTGTGTTTACATTGCTGTTGCGATGCTGGGGCTTCATGTGGTATTGGAGATCAGACCTGGGGCTCTTGTATGCAAAGTATTTGAGCCATCTCTACAGCCTCAACTGCATCTATAGTCTGTGCTTGATTTCACCCAACAACTGTACAGTTGGATATAATTAGGCATCTTTGGGGACATTTCAGCAGTGCTCAGGGGCTGTTCTTGCCTCTGTGCTCAGGTCAGTCACGTGGTGCTTGGAAATGGGGTATATCGTTGGGGAATGAAGCCTAAGCCTCATGCAAAGCATTCACTCAGCCCATTGAGCTAGATAGACACTTTTATTATTATGTTTTCGGCTTTTGGGGTCCGACCCGGTGATGCTCAGGGGTTACTCCTGGCTCTGCACTCAGGAAATACTTCTGGTGGTATTCATCAGACCTTATAGGATGCCGGGGCTCAAACACTGGACTGCTGCGTGCAATGCAAACGCCCTATTCACTGTGCTACTGCTCCGGCTCCTGAGCTAGATAATCTGAGGATTAATTATCTGTGCAACTGTCAGGACCATAGTTACACAAATCTAGCTGGTGTTGTCTCCTGGAAACCTAGGTGGGAGCATGATCATTTATGTGTTTGAAGCTTGAATTAAGAAATGAAGTTGCTGGAGCAATAGTACAGCGGGTAGAGCGTTTGCCTTGCATGCGGCCAACCCGGGTTCGATTCCAGCATCCCATATGGTCCCCCAAGCACCGCCAGGAGTAGTTCCTGAGTGCAGAGCCAGGAGTAACCCCGAGCATCGCCGGGTGTGACCCAAAAAGCAAAAAAAAAAAAAAAAAGTTGTAACAGACTTTATTTTTGAAGCCTCTAGAAGTCACCTTCAATGTTTAAGTGCTCTCTTATGTTTGTTTCTTGGCAGGCAGAGAACATTTATAATGACGAAGACCCTGAAGGAAGCGTTGATCCAGAAGGACAAGGGTCCTAGATATAATGTCTGCACTTGTGATTTTAGACTCCCCTTTTTCCCTCTCAACCCAAGATTGATTTAACACTGGTTTTGAGACACAGACTTGTTCGGCTATCTCTCTTTTTAGGTACCGTCAACAATGTTATTAGCTCAAACAGAGGGTATTTTCTAAATATTAACTGGGGGGCTTGATTCAGTAAAGCCACAGGCATATTTAAACTTTTTTCTGGAATTTTCTAGTAACATAGGTCTGAAGTAGCAGTGGAAAGGGGGGGCGTTTTGCGTGGTCATTTTTCTTTCATACTACATCCCCAAGTTTTTCAGTGAAGGCTGGAGTAAGGAAGAAAGCCAAGTGAGGTAGGTGTCTGAGCCATTAAATAGAAAATACCTGAAGATGTCCTTTTTATTCAGGAGAGGGGAGATTTAAGACACAAATTTCTACTCTTAAAATATTCACAACAACTTTCAGATGCACATTGTCCTATGTAGACCATTCTTCGTTTCTTCAGTTAAGTCAAATTTACATGTTTCTCTCCCAATGTTTTGCTTGTTAGTGTATTTCTTGAGCTGTTTTCATATTATTTTCCTTTCTGTGAAATGGTTTTTTGTTTTTTAAAACTTGGGACCACCAAGTTGTAAAGATGTATGTTTTTACCTGACAGTTTTACCACAGGTAGACTGTCTTGTTAAGTCAAGAAGAGTGAATCTCAATACCTTGTATTTGTTTTTAAAATTAAATTAATCCTGCATAAAAGTTGCTTTTTTTTTTTTTGCTTAGGAGTTAGTCTTTGACCACTAGTTTGATACCATCTCTATACTGAGTGACCAGTTTCACCAGCAGGCCTGTTACACTCCGTGACTAACTGTGTAAGTGCTTATAATGGAATAAATTGCTTTTCTACGTAACCCCATGCTGATGGGTTTCATTTAGTATATAAACATCCATCAAACACCTGTTTCTGGCTCTTAGAAAAGTTGTGTAAATGACATTTGTTTCCCATGGTCTTTGACTATCAAAAGCAGAATTAAATATAATAGACTCAGTGCTGTATAAAAGAGCTTTACTCCTTCCTAGGGAAAGCAAAAGACATAAAACATTGAATCAGAGGCACACGGATGAATCTTGAACAAAATACTATCTTTAGAAGTGTTTTTCTAGAGGTCTACATGACTGAAGAATGTCAAAGGCAGCATGGCAGAAAATTTAAGGCAAAATTTAATTTGGAAAAGGTGTTTGAAACTTCTCTCAGAGAGGTTGAACTTCCCCCAGTCTGTTGTTCACTGGGGCCTGTCATTAGAGATTGAAAATAATAAAATTCTTGAAAGCAAGCTCTTACCACCAAGTATAAAAACCAGATAAAATTCTGGTTCTTTGCCAATCATTTGATTTAACTGAGTAGATCTTTTCTAACACCGGATCTTGTTTTGGGGCCGTACCTGGCAATGCTCGGGGGTTACTCCTGGGTTTACACTCAGGAATTACTCTTGGCAGTGCTTGAAGAACCATATGGGGTGCTGGAATTGAACTCAGGTTGGCCACATGCAAGGTAAATGCCCTATCCGCTATGCTGTAGCTCTGGCCCAACCGTAAGGTTTAAATCTGGATTGGCTTCTTTCCAAAACAGCAATCTCTTAGTGGATAGTGAAAGTTACTATGACATAAGAGTATACCACATGAGACAGTTTAGACTTCAAAATATGCTGTAAAAGGATTCATTTAAAGTTAACCCATGGCACAAAAGAATTGAAGTTGTTAGTCTAGAAATCTGCCTTTTTTGACAACCCCCCCCCCGTGCTGAAAAAAAATTTCTTTTTTATTTCTTCTTTGGTTTGGGTTCATAGCAGGTAAAATACATTCTTGGCTGTAAGATGTGTCCATACATTCATCCTTTGGCGTATTAGAGGTTTGCTGTAGGATGGGATACCCATTTCTGTCTGCTTTGAGATCAGTATCAGCAGCTACAAAATAGAATCTAGCCAAGAGCTGGTATTCTCATCTCTAGCCAGCCCTAATATCTTTTTAAACCAGTCAGCATTATTTGTAACTTTCCCAGGGTGAATTGCTCGCCAAAACCCCAGCACTCCTTTCTGTTAGGATAAAAGTACATAGAGATCCTTTGCAAAGAAGGCTTTGTTGTTTCTGGGTTGCGACTTTTCAATATGTTTCTAAACAGCCCCTGTAAGATTGAGAGAAAAAAGTAAGTTTGTACTTGTGCAACTTGCCTAAAATACATAAAGTTTAACAAGTAAATTTTGAAGTTAGTTTGGACAGGCTATGTTGGGGAAGAAATTTGAGAGTACTTAGGGATGACTTTCCCAAACAGTAAGTATAGTTAGTTAGGCCTGGATAAAACATAGATAAAGGGGCCGAGTGATAGATAGTACAGTGGGTAGGGAGTTTGCCTTGCACACAGCTGATCCACGTTCAATCCCCAGTATCCCACATGGTCCCCTGAGCAATGCCAGGAGTAATTTCCTGAATGCAGAGCCAGGAGTAACCCCTGAGCATCATTGGGTGTGGCAGCAAAAGCAAATTGTGTATGTGTAATAAAGTTGTAGGAAGTTAGGGAAAAAACATCAGTTGTAATAGTTATTTGTGAATTCTATAAAACTAACAAGATATAAA
Organism: Sorex araneus; assembly: GCF_027595985.1. Taxonomy (NCBI): domain Eukaryota; kingdom Metazoa; phylum Chordata; class Mammalia; order Eulipotyphla; family Soricidae; genus Sorex; species Sorex araneus. The sequence continues at coordinate 43,444,951 of NC_073306.1, read as the reverse complement.
ATTAATGAAAATTTATGAGCATTTATCCACTGCTTGACAAAGAAATCCCCAGCTTCCTATGCTCAAACCCCAAGACCTCACACAAGCAAGACATGTTCTGCTGAATCCCCAGCACTACACATCCCCTTTTCAGCCTTAATTTCATTGTCTGAGAGGATCTAGAACTCAGTAGTATGCGAACATACTGATGAATAGAGTTCAAGGGAAGATAGGTTGCTTATTTCATATATTTCCAACCCTCAGATTATATACACTCTGGGTTGGTAGTTTGTTGTTTTGGGTTGTTGCTTTTTGTTTCTTTGAGGGTTTTTTGTTTTGTTTTTGTCTTTTTTGCTTGTTACAAGTTAATTTGTCCTTGGTCTCCTTTGTCAGTAGTTTAAATTAGATAGCAAGACTGCCTTCACTGCTATTCTAGGTAAACTATTTATGAATAGTGGATAGAGTAGAGTGAGAAAAGTTAGGAATACATGGAACCTACAGAATCCCTGGTGGTAATTAGGACTAGCTTACAGTCCTGTTAGAAATGGAAACAGTCCAATGAATTCTGAATACTTGAAGCAGTCAATTTTGAGGTATGTCTGTTTCATCCTTAAATGACTTTTCATTAGACACATGTGTTTTTTCTCTGGGTTTTGAGACACACCTGGCAGTGTTTGGGGAGCCCTGTGGTTCTGGGGAGAACCTAGGCCACCCACATGCAAAGCATATGTTCTAGCCCTTTGAGCGCTCTCCCCAGCTGTATTTTAAGATAATTAGTATTGTTAAGGGAGCAGTCGTAACACAGAAAACATTCTTGTACCCAGAAGGATCACCTTGAGATTGTGACTCAGCTTCACTTGTCTGAGAAGTGGAAGCATTTGCTTGTTCAGGGCTCTTGGGTAGCATAGCCCTTTAAAAGAGGAAAAGAGCACTGTTTCCATCTGTTTCAGAGTGAGCATACTTAGAAAATTGTCAAGAATATTGTGAGTGATATTTCAACTCAGCAATGTCTGCTGTCCTCCCACCATCCCCTCACCCAGTGTGGAGGTTTAGGTAGTAGCGAAAACTGACTTATAAGTTGAGAGCTCTTCAGCCAGGCTGTTCCTTAGTTGCTCCATCTCCTTGTTCTTCTGTTGCTGGAGTTGCACCCCGCTTCTTAACTGCCTTTGCCGTTCTTCCATCTCCTCCAGCTGTTCCTGTGCAACATGACCAAGAATGGTTTTTGCTTGTTCTTTGTCTGGGGGCCACACCTACCTCTGCACTCAAGGATCAAATCAGGGTTGGTTGCATGCAAGGCAAAACATCCTCACTAATAAAACATTACTTTGTAAGGGGCCAGAGAGTTAGAACAGTAAGTTAGGTGCTTGCCTTGCACATGTCCTTTCTGGGCTCAATCCCCAGCATCCAGTATAGTGTTAATTCTCTATATCCTTTATTCCCTAGACAAAGATCTGTTTCACCTAAATTTTGTTTACTTTGTTTTTAGTTTGGGTCACACTAACAATGCTCAGAGGCTATTCCTGGCAATGCTTGGGGGACCAGAAAGGGGGTGCCAGGGATCAAATTCAGGTCAAGGCAGTGCAAGGCTTGTGCCTTACCTGCTGTGCTCTCTCCAGCCCCTTCTCATTTCACTTAAAATCACGTAGGGGCACATACTGTAAACTGTCTGCGTGGAATCAGTGCCCAAGAAATTAGGCTTTGTTCACTGTTAGAAAATGAATTTTGATTTAGTTACTGACTGACGTGAATCCTTAGGAAGCAGAGGGAGTTTGAAGGCATATATTGAAGGGGCAGGAATTTTCACCTTTTATTTTGAAGAATAAGATAAAAACAATCTAGTTTGGGTACATGCTATTATTAGAAGGTTCTAAGTAATTTGCTCTGAGTCATCCTTGCTATGCCTGTGGCCCATTAGTCTGCAATGTTTGATGTGCTGACTGAATCTGTTTACATCAGCATTGTTTAAAGGTCCCCTTTTTTATAACGTGCTTGGGTATACTTTGGTACTTGAGAGTAGGCCATCTGAAGGAAGCAGCAGCAATCTTCTGCCCATTTCCCAAGCCTTTCTGAAACATCTGTTACTTGGTTTAGAGGTACATGCTAAGGCCAGAGCGATAGTACAGCGGGTAGAGTGTTTTTGCCTTGCATGTAGCCGACTCAGGTAGGTTTGCTCTCCAGCATCCCAAATGGTTTCCCAGCCTGCCAGGAGTGTAAGCCCTGAGCACCACTGGGCATGCGCATCCCCACCCCCAACAAAAATAAAAGTACATGCTTTAGAAAGGTAGTGCCCCATCAGTGATGAGTTTTGACAAAGATTGTCACAGAATGTATGAGATTACTGCAACAAGGAATAACTTGAAGGTTTTATCCTCTTTCTTACTCCTTCATAGCAGCATACAGACTAACTTCTTGATTCTCGTTGGGGCCACACCCAGCAGTGCTCTAAGCTTATATTACTCGAGAAGCTCAGGAGACCATATTCAGTGATGGGGATCACAGTTCGGTCAGTCTCAGGCAAAGCATGTGCATTACCTGCATTCCATCTCCAACCAAGACTGACCACTTTGGAGAGGCCTCCCCAGTGATGCCCATAAAGGATTTGGTGCCAGGGGCTCTCGGGATGATGCCCAGTAGGATGAGTGGAGGGCATTTAGTGCCAGTGATCCAGCTCTGCTTCTTAGGACATGTGAACTGTGCACTTCAACCCTCTGAGCTATTCCCTGGCCCCGCTTTCCAGTTTGGATGTGCCTCTCTTCTAGTTTGACTCCCACCCCTTTCTAGAACCTCCCATTTTTTTTCTAACCTGCTCTGTCCAGTATGGAAGGCACTGCTCATATGCTGTATGAGACTGGAAATAACTAAAATTAAGATGTATTGTAAGTTTAAGATACACAGCAGAGCGGCCAGAGAGTACAGCAGACAGGGCACTTGCCTTTCATGCAGCCAACCTGGGTTCAGTCCTCAGTCTCATAAGGTCCCCTGAGCACCACTTAGTGTGTACCCAAAAAAGTACATATATATTTTTTTGTTTAGATGTGTATGTATATATGTGTAAAAGATCAAAGCTGGGGCCTGACATATACCTATGTATGTATACATGTCTCTTTAAAAGTATGTATACTTGGGGCTGGAGTGATAGTACATTTGCCTTGCACGCAGCTGACCCGGGTTCAATTCCCAGCATCCCATATGGTCCTCTGAGCACCCCCAGGGGCAATTCCTAAGTGCAGAGCCAGGAGTGACCCCTGTGCATCGCCAGGTGTGACCCAAAAAGCAAGGGGAAAAAAGTATGTATACTTTCATACATAAATACGTGTGTGTATACACACACGTACTGAAGAACTGGAAGAGAGTACAGTACGTAGAGTTTCTCCTAACCAAGTCTAGTCCCCAGCACCACATATGGCTCCCCCCAAAAAATAAAAAAGGAAAAAATACACAGTACCAGATTTGGCACACAAAAAAGCTTGATACCTCAAATTTTGATGTTGATCACATTAATGTTTTTGTTGCTTTTTGGGTCACACCCAGTGATTCTCAGAGATTACTCCTGGCAGTGCTCAGGGGACCATATGGGGTGCTGGGGCTTGAACACGTCGGCTGTGTGATAGACCAACACCCTACCCCTTGTACTATGGCTTTGGTCCTGTTTTTGAAACCTGAGTTAGGAATGTGACTGGTAGAAGGATATGCCTTGTGTCTGCTGAAGCCTGGGTAAAAGTGGAAGGTACAGACTTTATTAACTTTACCTGGGGCATTTGTGTTCTTTGGGCTGGAGCAGTGTGCAGCAGGTAGAGCATTTCCCTGCATGCGGCTGGCCCTGGTTTGATTCCCGCACCTGAGCACAGAGCTAGGAGTAAGCCCAATACTATCTTTGTTTCTGTGGATTTTATTTTTGTGTTTTGGGTCACCCAGTTGTTCTCAGGGTTTTTGTGTCTGTGCTCAAAGTTCCTTGTAGGCTTGCAAGTGCCATATGGATGCTGGGAATCAATCCAGTCAGTTGTGTGCAAGGCAAGCACCCTACTACTATCCTGTCTCCGGTAACCATGGCTTTGGCTTTTGTTTTTTGGGTCATCCAATTTAGCTACTAGAAATTGGATGGGGGGTGAGGATGCCACAACCACTGGCACTCAGGGGCTACTCCTGGCTGGGTGTTGAGCAAACTGCTGTGCCAGGGATCAGCCCCTAGGTTAACCAGTTCTTTTTTCTTGTTTGTGGCCACATCCAGCCTTACTCAGGCTTCACTCCTTGGCTCTGTACTCCAATTACTTCTGGCAGGATTGGGGAAACATGAGATGCTGGGGGTTGAACCCAAGTAGGCTGCTTGCAAGGCAAACATCCTACCCACTCAACTATCTCAGCTGGCACCCAGGTTGAGCAGTTTTATCCTTCCATCAAATTTTAGTTGCATTTGTGCGTGCATCTGTACAAATGGCATGATTAGATCTCATCTTGCCCCATTTTTGTGGGGATGGAGGGATTATTTGTTTTTTTTCTGGCCACACCTGGTGATACTCAGGCCTTACTCCTGGTTCTGTGCCTAGAGATAACCCCTGCCTGGTGGTGATTAGGGAGCTATATGCAGTGCCAGGTCAGCTGCTGCCCTGCCCACTGTACTATCTTTTTAGGTCCTATTCCCATTTTTCTTTTTTTTTTTTTTTTTTTTTTTTTTTGCTTTTTGGGTCACACCTGGCTATGCACAGGGGTTACTCTTGGCTCTACACTCAGGAATTACTCCTGGCGGTGCTCAGGGGACCATATGGGATGCTGGGAATCGAACTCGGGTCGGCCGCGTGCAAAGCAAATGCCCTACCCACTGTGCTATTGCTCCAGCCCCATATTCCCATTTTTCAAATCATTTTTTACAGAAGTTCATCAGTAAGGATTAGGTGAACTACTACATGTAATTTTGGAAGTTGGAGGGTTTGGGCCACATCCTGTGGTGCTTGAAAACCAATGCTGGCAGTGCTGGGCATTGAACCTGGGCCACACAGGGGATTGACTTCACCTCGGCCCTATGCATTCAGTACTTGGTTTATTCTGCACTCATTTCTTCTTGCAATCTTCTTTGTTCTCATTAAAAATAGCTGCTCTTTTCTGAGTGGGAGAGCACTCCCAGTGGTGCTTTGGGGACCATAGAATCCAGGACTCCTGCATTGCTTAAGCCCTTTGAGCTGTCTCCTCAGCCTCCCTGTAACAGCTTCTTAATTAGTCTTCCTAATTAGTCTCTGATCCAACTCCTACCTGCACTTTTTCTAATAATAGATACTCATGTTCCTTTAAGTGACTATAATGTAACTACTGAATAAAGTCTAATAAGCTCCCTCCCTGTTTAGATTTCAAAGTCTGTTGTGATCTGCTCCAACCTACAGTTGAGCTTACATTTCAGCTTGACTTTTTCCTAATCTTTCACTGCAGCTGAGTAACTAATTATATTTTTGGCTTTTGGACCATACCATACTTAGTTTGGAAGGTGGGGGGAGGACCATATAGTGTCGGGGGTTGAACTTGAGCCTCTAGCATACAAAGCATACAACACTGGGATTATAGCTTGGTGGAAGAGTGCATAGTTCACATATGTAAGGCCCTGGATCCAGTCATTGACATTTAGCATGGCTTACACTATTTCTGATTTGCACTAGTCTAGATCTCCCTATGCCAATTCATATCTCCCAGGGTTATGATTGAATCATCTAGAAATAACCTTACCCATAACTTCGTTTGGGGGGGTTATTTGGGACTGTAGCAGCAATGCAATGCTCAGGGCTTACTCGTGGTTCTGAACTCAAGGCTCACTCTTGGTGGTGCCCCATGGGCCACATGTAGTGCCAGAGACTAAACCCAGATTGGCCACATGTGAGACAAGTGTTTCAGCCACTTGTTCGGTCTCTCTGACCCCATCCTATAGCACTCTTGCCTACACCTCTCTTGGTCATGTTACTTCTCTGGGTCACAATATTAATGGATAAAATAGTAGAATATAGGGAAATAGCACAAAGAACTGAGCACGTGCTTTTTGTTTTTGAGGGGGGCAGTTGGATTCAGTGCTCAGGAGTGATCCTTGTCAGTGCTCATATATAGTGCCAGGGGCTCAAACTAAGGTCAGCCATGTGCAAGGCAGGTGTTTTTTTGGGGGGTTGGTTTTTTTTTTTTTTCTTTGTGGGTCACAACCAGCGATGCACAGGGGTTACTCCTGGCTCTGCACTCAGGAATCACCCCTGGCAGTGCTCAGGGGACCATATGGGATGCTGGGAATCGAACCTGGGTCAGCCTGGGTCGGCCACATGCAAGGCAAGCGCCCTACCCGCTGTGCTATTGCTCCAGCCCCCCAAGGCAGGTGTTTTAACAGACTTTGCTTGCGGTAGACCAGGTTCCTCAAGCACAACCAAAAGCATCCCCTGAATATTAAGCATGGAGTAGTTTTTGATCAGCACTGGTGTGGTATAAAAGAGCCTTGCTAGAAATAGTATTGGGCGGGGGGCATGTCTTAGTGGTAGAGTGGGTGCCTTGCGTGAGGCCCTGGGTTTAACCACCGATTCCACACAAACACAACTATGTATAAATGCCTTTTCACTAAATTGAGAACCAGTGAAAAATAGTGGGCCAGGAAGATGGTACAGCGGTTCTATCTTTAGGAGCACTTGAGATGAAACCACTGAGCTGTGTGGAGTCTCAAAGCCCCTGACAACTTGCAGGTGGCCCTACTGGTCCCCGGTATCACAGGGGTCCAAGCAGAAGAAGATCCTTAGGACCTGGTATTCATCCATCGGGCCCACTTCACTGAGATTTGCACCCCCTGAGCACTACTTGGGAGCCCCACCACTACCAGAGGGAGCAATGTGGGAGGAATCCAAGGTTTGATTCCCTAGCTCATGTAGTCGTCTGATAGATAGCCAGGGCCAGAGAAACTGGGTAAGCTTGCCTTGCATGTGGCCAACCACACCCACCAGTGCTCAGGACTTACTCCTTGGCACGCACTTGTAGCAATTCTAGGGAGACTGTAGGGTGTCAGAGATTGAACTCAGGTTGGCTGCATGCAGGACAAGCTCCCTGCTGCTGTACTCTCTAGCCCCCTAACTCAGGTTTGATCCCTGGCACAGCATGTGGTCCCCAAACCCAGACAGCAGTGATGCAGAAAACAGCCTGGAGTCAACCCTGAGCTCAGCCAGGTGTAACAAAGAAATGCAAGTGCCCTATTCACTGTACTATTACTCCAACACCCTCCACCCACCCCCACTCCCACCCTTCACTATTGGCATAATACAAGCTACAGGTAACTTGGAAGGAAGTAACTATAACCAGTTTGGCAGAGGGATGTGTTTTAAGGATATATCAGTGTCTGAAAGGATCTAAGAGTTTCAGTTGACTCCGAGGGCACATGTCTCATACCAGAGAAAGCTCAAACGACTGGAGTGCATGATTTGCATGCAGGAGGCCGGGGTTCAGTTTCTGCCACTACATGATACCCTGAGTATCCCCAAAGGATCCTTCACCTCCGGCATCACCAAGTGTAACCGCAAAACCCATAAAAAGCAAGATAACTGTCTTTGGACTGGCTAGAGGTCTAAAGCACATGCCTGGAGGTACAGGGACAGTGTTTCGTTTCTTGTTTTTGTTCGGGGGAAGGGCACACACTAAGAAGTGCCTAGGGGCTATCCCAGACTGCTTAGGGTTTCACACCTGGTGGTGCTCAGGGCACCATATGTGATGTTGGGGCCAGCAGGGTTGGACACAGGCAAATCGAGCACCTTAACTCCTATGTTACCTGGCCTCTAGAGGCACTGAGTTTGATTCCCCAGCACTGAGAGGGACCCCAGGAAATAAATGCCCTAAGTGTGCTAGGGATTTTGCTCCATTGTAGAGCACATACCTCACTTTGTTCAGTCCTCAGCATTCCTTAGCATAACTAAATCTGCCCGAAGAGGCACCACGGTGGCAGTTCTCAGCAGCACTGAAGTCAGGGCTTAAGCAATGTGTGCTCTGAGCCTGAGTGGCAAATACATGTAAAACAGTATGCCAGTGCTAACTAACAGTCACGTATATGAATATAAAATGGGATGCCAGGCATTGAACCCATGTTGGCCGCTTGCAAGGCAGGGACCCTGCCTGCTATACTGTCACTCTGGCCCTTAATGCTCCCTCTAAACCAAGTGTTGCTTGGTTTAGAAACATTTGACTTTTGGCCCATACCTGGCTTAATCGTGGCTCTGTTCAGGGATCACTTTTGGTGGGGCCTGGGGAAGGGGCCATATGGAATACTAGGGATCAAACCCAGGTCAGCCACATGGAAAGCAAGCACCATACCCACTGTTAACTCCAACTCCATGTTACCCGGAATTGGGAAATCATGGAAAGAGCCCCAAGATGTTTGGGGGTGATCAGACCAGGTTTCAAATGATTCTAACTCGGGCTGGAGCAATGGCACAGCGGGTAGGGCGTTTGCCTCGCACGCAGCCAACCCAGGTTTGATTCCCAGCATCCTATATGGTCCCCTGAGCACCGCCAGGAGTAATTCCTGAGTGCATGAGCCAGGAATAACCCCTGGGCATCGCCGGCTGTGACCCAAAAAGAAAATAAAAATTATTCTAACTCAATTTCTTTACCTATATAAGACTTGTGACTTGTGACTGAAGCAATAGCACAGCAGGTAGGGCATTTGCCTTGCACGTGGCAGACCTGGGTTCAATTCCTTTGTCCCTCTTGGAGAGCCCAGCAAGCTATCAAGAGTATCCCGCCTGCATGGCAGAACCTGGCAAGCTACTCATGACGTATTCAATACGCCAAAAACAGTAACAAGTCTCACAATGGAGACATTCCTGGTGCCTGCTCGAGCAAATCGATGAACAACGGGACGACAGTGCTACAGTGCTACATATAATACTTGGGACTAATTAGAATATCAGGTGAAGTCACATGTAAAAGTGCTATATACTAAGATAAACAGGTAGTTTACTCCTGATTTTGGGGGCCACACTACTGAGCTACATGCACACACGCAGTCATTCCTACAACTACTGTGTATCCTTCATTCAGAGAACCTTTGGCTTGGTCATCGTGTCCTCCCCAGCCTACTGGAGCATTTGGTCTCCCGCCCTCTGGACAGACCTACCTTGTACTGCTGCACCTCCTCATCTCGCTTTTGTCTCACAAGTGTGATCTGGTCCTCCAGGTTTCGGTTTTGCAGATGGAGCTGCTGGGCCTCTGCTTGCAGGGGCCTCAGGGCCTCCTTCATCTCCTGGATCTCTGCCTGGGTTTTCTGGAGCGCTTCGGCAGCAGCTTCCTTCCGTTCCAGGAGCCGCAGCAGCTGAGGTTCATACTCCTCCTCCAGGCCCTGGCGGCTCTCTGCCAGGAGGGTCTCAAACTGCGCAGAGATCCGCCGGCTCTCCTGGAGAAAGTGCCCGTCCCTCTGGCTTGGCGGTGCCTCGAGTTGTTGCTGTAACAGCTCCTTCTGCTTCAGATAGGCCTCCTTGAGATGGGCCAGCTCTTCCGAGAGCTGCGCTGCCCGCGTAGTCAGCACTTCCTGGAATTCGGCAAAGTGGGCCACGTCTTGCCGGCGGCACTCCAGCTGGTACTGGTAGGCCACACATTCCTTTGTCACCTTGAATAGCTTCTGCTTGACCAGCCGGATCTCCTCCCTTATCCCGTCCCTCTCCAGCTCCGCCTGCGCGTGCAGTTTGTAGGCCGCCTGGATGTCTTGGTGGACTTGCTGCACCTCCTGGAGGGCTGGTTCCCGGAGCAGCACCAGCTCATGAACAAGCTGATCCCTTTCCTCTTCCAGCTGGGACACGGCTTGGATACACTGCTGGAAACGGCCTTCCAGCAATTCCAGGTCCTCTACACTCAGGCTCTCCTCAGTGCACGGACTTGACTCAACTCTGGGGCTTTCCTCAGGGCTCAGTTTCTCCCCACTTGTGCCTGTCTCTCCTCCATCAATGATCTCTGGGCTTGTCTTTTCTGATTTCATGGGATCTTTTATAGACTGTATCTCCTCTGGCTTCACAGCGTCCTCCACAGCAGACACTCTCTCCTTGGCTTTCACAGTCTCCTCCAGAGACTGTATCTCCTCTGGAGTCACAATCTCCTCCACAGACAATATCTCCCTGGGCTCCTCCAGAGACTGTATCTCCTCTGGAATCATGGTCTCCTCCACAGATAGTATCTCCTTGGGCTTCACAGTCTCCTCCAGAGACTGTATCTCCTCTGGTGTCACAATCTCCTCTACAGACAATATCTTCTTCGGTTTCACAGTCTGTATCTCCTCTGGAGTCATAGTCTCCACCATTGACAGTGTCTCCCCTGACTTCACAACTTCCTCCACAGATAGTGTCTCCTCTGGCATCACGGTCTCCACAGAGAGTGTCTGCTCTGGCATCACGGTCTTCTTTACAGACTGTGTCTCCTCTGACGTCACAGTCTCCTCCACAGCCTGTGTCTCTGATGTCATGGTCTTCTCCACAGACAGTGTCTCCTCAGGCTCCCCATATTGTGTCTTTAGTTTCACAGTCTTCTCCACAGACTCTGTGTCCTTTGGGGACATAGTCTCCACAGACTGTCTCTCAGGCTTCAAACCATGCTCCACAGACAGTGTATCCTCTTGTTTCACAGTCTCTTCAATGCACAGGGCCTCATCTGGCTGCCTGGTCTCCTCAATATACAGTGGCTCCACAGGTCTTTTGGTCTCTTCCACATACGGTATCTCATCAAAATCACCTGCGCCCCCCAGATAGAAAATATCCTCTAAGTTCAAATTCCCCTCCAAAGGGAAAGTAACTTCTGGATACAAGGTCCTTTCCTCATTCAGGGATTCAGAGTTCTCCTCATGAGGAGAACTGGCCTCAGCTCTTGTTCCCCTGCAAAAGAAATTATCAAAGTGAGAGGATATCCGCAGCCAAGGATAATTTTTTTGTACTAGAGCCAGAGACCTACATAATACCAATTTCTGGGCTGGAAAGATAGCACAGCGGGTAGGGCGTTTGCCTTGCACGCGGCCGACCCGGGTTCAAATCCCAGCATCCCATATGGTCCCCTGAGCACAGCCAGGGGTAATTCCTGAGTGCAGAGCCAGGAGTAATCCCTGTGCATCGCCGGGTGTGACCCAAAAAGCAAAAAAAAAAAAAAAAAAAACCAATTTCTAACATCTTGGTATCTCTGTGCTCTCTTCTCTCCATCAGTCTATTCCCACAGCAGCCTATAGCTTAGATCCCCTGACAACATCCTATGCTAGTGCCTAGTCCTGTTTCCATACCTTCAAGGTCAGGAATCTCACATCTGAGCCATCACTATAGATTCTACTATCATAAGAAAATACTAGTATTCAGAGGCTGGAGAGATAATACAGGAATTAAGAAAGAAGCTTGCCTTGCATACAACTGATCACAGTTTAATCCTTGGCATCATATATGTTCCCCATCACATATGAGCACTGCTAGGTGTGACACCCAAAACAAAAGTTATTGTGTTCAGGGACCAGAGAGAGAGTACAGCTGGTAGGGAATTTGCCTTGCATGCCGCAAACCTAGGTTCAATCTTTGGCATCCCATACAGTCCCCTGAGCACCACCAGGAGTGAGCCCTAGTGCCAGGTCAGGAATAAGCCCTGAGCACTGCTGCTTGTGGCACAAAAAACAAGGGCCAGAGTGATAGTCAATTGGGTTGGGTGCTTGCCTTGCACACGGCTAACCTAAATTCAATTCCTGGCACCCCATATGTCCCCCTGAGTACTGTTGGGTTGTCAAAACAAGTAAATATGGAAGTATGGTGCCACCAGCAGATCAACCTGTACCTGCGAGGCAAGTGTATCAGCAGCCTGATGGTGCCTTCAGACTTCCTGATACCCCCAAATTGCCACTGTGCCTTTGGCTGGACCCCAACAACTTGGGACCAAGTTTCCCTAGAAATTAAACGGCCAAAAGTTAGGTATGTGGGAGCCATGCCCACAAACCACCTCTGGCCCAGCTATATAAGCTCATTTATTGGCTTTATTCCAGAGACTATAAATTAATCTTGATAGAGATCAAAAGTCACAGTTAATTTCAGACCCTCTGATGGCTGAACAGACCTAGGTAAATCAGGAGGGTGGGTCAGCCTGGAGTGCGCCCAAGTGGAGCCCCCAGCAGCCGCTTGCTTCCACAATCCAAAATCACCACCATACCCCTGGCCTGACCACCGTCTCAGGACATACCTCACCACGATATAATCGCTGAAAATTCAGTATGCGGATTTTGTGACTGAAATCTTCAGGCTTTCTCGGGGTCAGGATGGGCTACCTCCCCACACTTCCCTGTACTTCCAGAAGCCTTGGCAGTCACATCCACACCTCAAAGCTGCCACCCAATTTAAAAGCTACTCCAGGGGCTGGAGCAATAGCACAGCAGGTAGGGCATTTGCCTTGCACACCGCAGACCCAGGTTCGAATCCCAGCATCCCATATCCCATATGGTCCCCTGAGCACCGCCAGAGGTAATTCCTGAGTGCATGAGCCAGGAGTGACCCCTGTGCATCGCTGGGTGTGACCCAAAAGGAAAAAAAAAAGCTACTCCAGCCTCACTGTCCTGATAAAACTACTGAATGCCCTGAACAAACACTATGACCTCTTAGCACCTGTATTGCAAACTATAATGCACAAAAGGAAAAAGAGCAAGAAGGAAAATGCCTCTCATGGAATAGGGGACATTGCTGGTGAGAAATGTACCCTGGTGGAGGAATGGGTGCTGGATCATTATATGACTGAAACCCAGTTATGAACAGCTTTGTAATGGTCTATCTCATGGATATTCAATTTTTTAAAAATTTTTAAAAAGTAATGTGGAGTTCATACCCAATTCAATCAGCTTAATCAATGGCTGAATAAATAGCAATACTACTACATTTTTAAAAAAACAAAAATAGGGCTGGAGCGATAGCACAGCGGGTAGGGTGTTTGCCTTGCACGCGGCCGACCCGGGTTCGAATCCCAGCATCCCATATGGTCCCCTGTGCACCGCCAGGAGTAATTCCTGAGTGTAGAACCAGGAGTAACCCCTGTGCATCGCCGGGTGTGACCCAAAAAGCAAAAAAAAAATAAAAATAAAATAAAATAAAAAAACAAAAATATTTTAAAAGGGGATTAGAGAGACTGATATCCCACAGTCATGTAAACAGTGGCCCTGTAGTGCACCAAATTCTGTAATACTGACAGCCCAGTCGGAGCACACCAAATTCGAGCATAGAAGCCAACTAAGCTCAATAGAGCAACGCAGAAGGCTCAACTAGCAACAAACAGCTCAGTACATATTGTTTGAAAATGACTAATAACATCATTGTCGGGGCTGGAGCAATAGCACAGCGGGTAGGGCATTTGCCTTGCACGCGGCCAACCTGGGTTCGATTCCCAGCATCCCATATGGTCCCCTGAGCACCACCAGGAGTGATTCCTGAGTGTACAGTCAGGAGTTACCCCTGTGCATCACCAGGTGTGACCCAAAAAGAAAAAAATAAAAATAACACCGTTGTCAGTTATCACTGAAGCACTGTCATTCTGTTGTTCATCGATTTGCTTGAGCAGGCACCAGTAATGTCTCCATCTTGAGACTTGTTACTGTTTTTGGCATTTTCACAAATTTTATTTTACTGAACTTTTGATAGTTTCGTTTTCCATCTTGCAGTAACAAGCAACATAAATTATTTTGTGCCTGCTAAGGGGGCAGGCCTGAGGGGTGGGTGGGAAATTGGGGATAATGGTGGAGGGAAGGTCATACTAGTAGTGGGATTGGTGTTGGAACAATGACTGCCCAAATCAACTGTATTATGAACAACTTTGTAAATTACAGTGTTTAAATAAAGTTAAAAAGGGGTGTGTGTGGGGGCTGGAGCGATAGTATAGCGAGTAGGGCATTTGCCTTGCATGCAGCAGACCCAGGTTCAATTCCCAGCATCCCATATGGTCCCCTGAGCATTGCCAGGAGTGATTCCTGAAAGCAGAGCCAGGAGTAACACCTGAACATTGCCGGATGTGACCCAAAAAGCAAATAAAGAAAAAAGGGGCGTGGGGATACCATTGATTATCACATAGGCTTAGTTCTTGCTTGCATGCAGCCAATCCTGGTTCAAGCCTCAGCCCTACATCTGTGCCCCCAACCACTGTCTAAAATGATCCTTGAGCACTGCTGGGTATAGCCCAAACGTGAAAAGGAAAAGAAAAGGAAAAGAGGAAGGAAGGAAGGGAGGGAGGAAGGAAAGTAAAAGAAAGAAAGAAAGAAAGAAAGAAAGAAAGAAAGAAAGAAAGAAAGAAAGAAAGAAAGAAAGAAAGAAAGAGGAAAAAGAAAGAAAGAAAAGAAAGAAAGAAAGAAAGAAAGAAAGAAAGAAAGAAAGAAAGAAAGAAAGAAAGAAAGAAAGAAAGAAAGAAAGAAAGAAAGAAAGAAAGAAGCTGGAGAGATAGCACAGCAGGTAGGGCGTTTGCCTTGCACACAGGCGCCCAGCATCCCATATGCTCCCCTGAGCACGGCCAGGGGTAATTCCTGAGTGCAGAGCCAGGAGTGACCCCTGTGCATCGCCAGGTGTGACCCAAAAAAAGCAAAAAAAAAAAAAAGAAAGGAGAGAGGAAAGAAAGAAAGAAAGAAAGAAAGAAAGAAAGAAAGAAAGAAAGAAAGAAAGAAAGAAAGAAAGAAAGAAAGAAAGAAAGAAAGAAAGAAAGAAAGAAAGAAAGAAGAAAGAAAGAAAGAAAGAAAGAAAGAAAGAAAGAAAGAAAGAAAGAAAGAAAGAAAGAAAGAAAGAAAGAAAGAAAGAGAGAGAGAAAGAGAAAAAGAAAGAAAGAAAGAAAGAAGCTGGAGAGATAGCACAGCAGGTAGGGCGTTTGCCTTGCACACAGGCGCCCAGCATCCCATATGCTCCCCTGAGCACGGCCAGGGGTAATTCCTGAGTGCAGAGCCAGGAGTGACCCCTGTGCATCGCCAGGTGTGACCCAAAAAAAGCAAAAAAAAAAAAAAGAAAGGAGAGAAAAAGAAAGAAAGAAAGAAAGAAAGAAAGAAAGAAAGAAAGAAAGAAAGAAAGAAAGAAAGAAAGAAAGAAAGAAAGAGGAAGGAAAAGAAAGAGAAAGAAAGAAAAGGAAGGAAGGAAGGAAGGAAGGAAGGAAGGAAGGAAGGAAGGAAGGAAGGAAGGAAGGAAGGAAGGAAGGAAGGAAGGAAGGAAGGAAGGAAGGAAGAGAAAATAGATTTCAGGGGGGAATTATTTTTTTTTTCTGAAAAGGGGACAGTAGGACAAGTAAGTTTGTCCTCTATCAAGTGTGTCAAAGGCTTTTGAATTTGGAGGCCAGAGGGATAGTACAGCAGGTAGAGTGTTTGCTTTGTATGCGGCAGATCTTGGTTTGATCCCTGGCATCCCTTATGCCCCCCGCTGGGCACTGCCAGGAGTAATTCCTGAGTGCAGAGCCAGGAGTAACCCCTGAGCATCGCTTGGTATGAACCCAAAAAGCGAAACAAGGGCTAGAGCAATAGCACAGCGGGTAGGGCATTTGTCTTGCATGGGGCAGACCTGGGTTCGATTCCCAGCATCCCATATGGTTCCCTGAGCACCACCAGGGGTAATTCCTGAGTGCAGAGGCAGGAGTAACCCCTGTGCATCACCAGGTCCAAAACGAAAAAAAAAAAAAAAAAAAGCAAAACAAACAAAAAAAATCTCCTGAATTCATGTTTTGTTTGGGGGCCACAGCCTGCAGTGCTCAGGGCTTACTCTTGATTCTGCGCTCAGGGATCACTCCTGGTGGGCTCTGGGAACTATATTGGTGCCAGGGATTGCCAAACCCAACTTGACCACAAGCAAGGCAAGCACCCTACCTGCTGTACTATCACTGTGACCCCCATGTTTCTTTTTGTAAACTTGGTGTTTGGGTCATAACCAAGCAGTGCCCAGGGATTATTCCCAGCTCAATGCTTGGGTCACTCTCCACAATGCTGGGGATCAAACAAACCACGGCCTCAAACATGTAAGGCAAGTGCTCAACCACTGAACCACATCCCATACCCCAACATTGTGATTGTTTTTTCTTTTGTTTTCTGGTTACTCCTGGCTCTGTACTGCAAGTGTGAGGCAAGTACATTTACTGGCTCTCCAGTCACCTAGACTTTGTGATTTTTTTTATTTGGTGGGCGGGGGGGGGGGGGCGGGGGGCGGGAATCACATCCTGCAGTTCTCAGAAATTACTTCTGGCTCTGTGCTCAGGAATTACCCTGGGGGTGCCCATGGGACCCAGGGGACCATATGAGGTGCTGGAGATCAAACCCAAATTGGCCGCATGCAAAGGGAGTGCCCTACTTGCTGTACTATGGCTCCACACCCCTAGACTTTGTGATTTTTTTTTTGCTTTTTGGGTCACACCCAGCGATGTTCAGGGGTTACTCCTGGCTTTGCACTCAGGAATTACTCCTGGCAGTGCTTGGGGGACCATATGGGATGCCAGGGATTGAACCTGGGTCGGCTGCATGCAAGGCAAATGCCCTACCCGCTGTGCTATCGCTCCGGCCCCTAGACTTTGTGATTCTTAAATCTGACACTTACTTCTTGTTAATCAGTTCTGAATTCGCTTCTGCTTCTTAGGCCCTACCAGCCCCTAGGAGTAATTCTTGAGTGCAGTCAGGAGTAACCCCTGAGCACTGCCAGGTATGGCCCAAAAGCAAAGGAAGGAAGGAAGGAAGGAAGGAAGGAAGGAAGGAAGGAAGGAAGGAAGGAAGGAAGGAAGGAAGGAAGGAAGGAAGGAAGGAAGGAAGGAAGGAAGGAAGGAAGGAAGGAAGGAAGGAAGGAAGGAAGGAAGGAAGAGAGGGAGGGAGGAGGGGGAGGGAGGAAAAGAGAGAAAAAAGAGCTTGAAGGAGCAGGGAAGCAAAGAGATAGAGATAAACAAGGGAGAGATGTGTTCAAGAGAGAACACAGCCTGCAGAGCAATCCTGTTTCTAGATTTTTGGTTTTGCTCTCTTGGGTCACACCTGGTGATGCTCAGGGTGGGGTTACTCCTGGCTCTGCATCACTCCTGAAGGGCTCGGGGGACCATATGGGATGCTGGACATTGAACCCAAGTCAGCCACATGTAAGGCAAACAAGTGCCTTACCTGCTATAATACCACTCCAGCCCAAAAGATTTTAAGTTCTTTATTCAGTTCCCATAAAGATTATTTTTATTAGAAATATTTCTGTACTCCGTCTTTCTGACACCAAGAACCCCTAGCTTCCCTAGCTTCCCTAGCTTCCCTTCCCTTCCCTAATCTTCTCGTTATGGCTCTCCAGAAGCCATCACCACGTGTCTTCAGGCCAGGGAGACATCTCAGGGGGAGGATGCACACCTGATTTGTACAAGGCCCTGAGTTCCATCCCAGCACTGCAGGGTGTAGCCCTGGGGGCTCTTAGCCACCAACCCTTTAGACCTGCAGTACCAGGCCCAGCATCAATACGCCTGACTTCTATTTAAAAGGAAAAAAAGTGTCTTCACCTCATCCCAGAAATCACTGGCCTGCTTCAAACAAACACCTGCAACAAAGTTAAAAGCTTAACGTCAACCTCGGCCATTACCAAGTCCATTCACAGCATTTTACCTGAGAGGAAGTATTTTTAGATATTTCTCCTGAAAGTCACTGTCCCCTAGTGATCCTCCCCAAGTTTGTTGCACCTGGAGGGTTCCTGCTCAGCGAACCCATCGCCATAGACCATGTTGACTAAGCAAGAAGTCTGTAGGCTATTCTCCCTCCCTGAGAAATGACCTTTCTAGGAAATCTTTAGTCTCCATCATAGAACCAGGGTCCAGATAATATAGTCTCACCTGCGGGGACTGGAGTGATAGCACAGCAGGTAGGGCGTTTACCTTGCACACGACAAACCCAGGTTCGAATCCCAGCATCCCATATGGCCCCCCGAGCACTGCCAGGAGTAATTCCTGAGTGCAGAGCCAGGAGTAACCCCTGTGCATTGCCGGGTGTGACCCAAAAAGAAAAAAATTATACACACACACACACACACACACACATATAGTCTCACCTGCAACTTTTTTTTCTTTCAGGGCACACACCATGGGGCTACTCTCTCTGAGTGCACAGGGTACCATGGGGTGCTGAGAACTGAATCTAGACCTCTTGGATGTTTTTTGTTGTTGTTGTTTGTTTTCTTTTCTTTTTGGGTCTTACCCAGTGATGCTCAGGAGTTACTCCTGGCTCTGCACTCAGGAATTATTCCTGGTGGGGCTTGGGAGACCATATGGGTTGCTGGGGATCAAACCCAGGTCTGCCACCTGCAAGGCAAACGCCCTCCCTGCTGTCCTATCGCTCTGGCCTTGGACCTCTTGTTAAGCAGCATATGCACTCAGCTCTTGGAACTCTCTCCAGCTCACACCTGCACTTTTTGTTTGTTTGTTTGTTTGCTTGCTTTTCGGGTCACACCCAGTGATGCACAGGGGTTACTCCTGGCGGTGCTGGGGGACCATATAGGATGCTGGAATCAAACCCCGGTCAGCCGTGTACAAGGCAAAATGCCCTATCCGCTGTGCTATCACTCCAGCCCCTCACACCTGCACTTTTGTACTAACAGACTTTTTCTTCTCTCAGCCCAGTCTTATTCTCTAGAGTGTGACAGATAGCCAATGCAGAACATAGACTGAAGGCCCTAAAGATGAGACCCCTGAGTCAGGGGTACATTGGGTAGGGTGCTTGTCTTACTCACAGCTGACTTGAATTTCATCCTCAGCATCCCACATAGTCCCCTGAGCCCACCAGGAGTAATCCCTGAGCACCACTGAGTATGGACCTCAAAACCAAAAGATAAAATTAAAATTATTTTTTAAAAAATCAAAACATAAAGATGAGGCTCCAGGGCCAGAGAGATAGTACAGAGGTTAGAGCGCTTGCCTAGCGTGGGGCTGCAGCTGCAACCCTGTTTTGAATTCCTGCATTGCATATGGTCCCCCAGCACTGCTAGGTGTGGCCTCTGAGCACCGTGGGGTGGGGTGTGACCCAAACAAAGGGTGAGGCCCAGAGTGTACCTTCCAGCGCCATCTCACATTACTCCCCAGAGCCCACCTGATGCTTAAGCTCTCAGAGCATGCAATAGCCCTCCTCTTCGCAGCCCACAATGTTCAAGACCCTGCTGGGGACAATAGAGCTCACTGCACACTAGCTGGATCCCCCAGGAAGGGAGAACTCCTGGTACCTCACGCAGATGCTATGGAGACTGGCTTACCCAGCAGACAGTCCCTTACACCTGGAGTGACAGCTAAGCTACTAATTGGGGTTTTTGTTTTTTTTTTTTTTTTTCAGTATTTTTAATTCTCTCTCTTTTTTTAATGGGTTTTTCATTTGTTGTGGTTGATTTGCTATTTGTTTTGCAGCCACGCCCAACAGTGCTCAGAGCTTATTCCTAGTTCTGCTCTCAGAGACCATTTCTGGCAGACGTGGGGGACCATATGGGCTGCCAGGGCTTGAACTGGGTTGACCGCATGCAAGGCAAGTGTGCTGCCACTGTACTATGGCTCCAGTCCCCTAAAAATGTTTTAATCAAAGCAACATTGGTTTGTAGAACAGACTTTTTTTTCAGCTTTCTATTTCGGCATCAGGACTGAGCCTTTCCCTTGAATACTCATTTCAATTGTGCTCACTGAGTATCCCCGTTTCACCCATGAGGAAACCAAAGGGCAAGCACAGTTCTACTCTGGCTCCCGAGCTCCAGCCTGACTTCCTAGACCAGGCTTGAGGTCTACCAGAGGTAGAACTTGTCACATAGCATCCCCCAAAATCTGTCTACCTAACAGATGTCTTCTTCCAGCCCGGCTCAGATTCCATCTCCTTGGTGAGCTGCTTCCCAGACAGCCCCCACCTGGCATCCGCAGGGCACTTTGCATGCAGCTTTGTGACAAGTGTGCGTGTCTGTCTCCCTGCAGGACGAGGACGGCTATTCTCTCTAGATCGCAGGGTGGGGCTCTCTGGAAGGCAGGCAGAAAGGGACTGAGATCCAAGGAGGAAGCTTGCCCAAGGTCGAGTGGCCAAGCTGGAAGTAGAACCCAGGCCTCCTGCCGTGTGACCACACACCATGCTGCCTCGTCACCCACCCTCCGTGCCAGGCCTCTGCCAGGCTTTGCCTTTCCAAAGAGCCGATTCAGGGAGGCACCCTGACAGGGGCCCCTGACCTCAGGCAGCCCGTCTCTGCCACTGTCCCAGCTCCCAGCTCTTTCCAGCAGCTGAAGTGTCCGTGACAATGTGCAGGCGTGAGCTCTGTGTGTGTGCGTGTGTGTGTGTGTCTGTGTGTGCGGGGGGTGAGGGGGGGGCACGGATGCATGGTTGAGCGAAAATATGCCCAGCATTGTGCTGTGACCGTGAACGGGGCCTCACGGTGGGCATATGAGCATGTCTCCCTGGGTGCTGGGAAGGCTCAGGGCACAGTCTGCCCCTGGGACCCACAGGAGGGCTCCCCAGTCCCCTCAAACCCTTCAGCCACAGGTCCCTTCCTCCTGAACCAAGGTGGGGTGGCTGTGTGTGGTTGGGGTGAGGGTCCCCTCCAGGACCCTGCCCTGGAAATGTAGTCTTCCTCCCTCGCCCCCAAACCCAGGACCAGACCGGAGGCAGTTGCCTGGACGGCCTCTGGTTTTAAGCTGGCCGGCGCCCCAGCTTCCACCAAGCGCCTTGGGCCCCAGGATTCAGAGTTTAGCGACCGGGATGGTGGCGGGGGTCTCCCTGCCCGGTTGACTTTTGGGGGCGCCGCGGAAGGAAGAAACCCAGTGGACGCCCGCCAGTCCGGCTGCGCCCGGCCGCGGCGGACAGCGGGGAAGATGATGCGGTCACTGACCGGCGGAGGCGGCAGGACCCAGGACTCCCGGTCTCCGCGGCCGGTGGCTCCCCCGGTGCCCCGGCCCCGCTAGACCACCGCCGCCGCCCCCACCCGGGCCCCCCAGGGTAAAGGTGCTCGCGGGGCGGTTGGGCGGGGAAAGCGCCCGGCACCCCCTCCCCAAAGGGGCGGGCCGCGTCCTACCTCGCGGCCCGGGCGGCGCCGTCCCCGCCGCGCCGGGGCTCCGGGCTGGCCATGGCTGCGCGACCCCGGCTCGGCCGCCGCGTTATTAATAGCCGGGCCCGCCGCACCGCCAGCTGCAGCCGACACTGGATCCGCGCGCCGGGCGCGCCCGCTTGGCCCCGCGCCGCGCGGGGGAGGGGAGGCGGCCCGTGCGGGACCCGCGGCGCGGGGGCGCGGCGCCACCTTCCCGAACCTTCCCTCCCTCGCCGCCGGGCCCGGCGGGGTGGGGCCGAAGGGGCGCGGCTCGCCCGGCCTCGCTCGCCCGCTGCCCTGAGTGTCGGGGAGGGGCCGGGCGCCCTCGCCCCCCAGTGCGGGAGAGCCTGGGGCGTCCCCCGATGGCCATCCGCGCGGCCCCCAGCGGCCGCAGCTGTCGCGCAGGGCCGGGAGGAGGGTAACGGCCACACCCCGGGTGCCAGGGGACACTCGGAGCCTGGGCGCCGCGAGGGCCAGCCGGTGCGGTGCGGTGGGGACCCTGGGGAACGCCGCTTTCCATCCCCTGTCCTGGCCCCACCGGGCACCCCAGCCAGTGCTGCCGTCCACACCTGGGCTTGACCCTGTCCCGAGCTCCGCCCTGCGGTGGGCTCAAGTCCTGGACCGTGGACGCTGCTCCAGCCGCTCCTATTCGTCTTGGCCCCTTGCCCTTCGGGAGATCTTTGGTTCCATCGCCCAGGAACGCAGGACGTTTAATCACGCACCCCCACACACCGCAGCTAGGAGTTGGGGTGCCTCCTCCCCATGAAATTGGGGAGTCAGGGGGCCTCTACCGGCTGTGTGGACACCATGTAGCTGTTCATGGGTGCAGCAGGTGGAGGGTACGCTGGGGGCAGGGGTGTCCCTGGTGGCTCTGGGCAGTGGGATTTGGTGGTCTGGTGTGAGCATGTGATGGTGTGGCTGGAATCAGAGCCGACATTCCTGTCTGTGGGCCTCTGAGACAGTGGGTGAGGAGGGGTGCTTACAGCTGAAGGGGTGCATCGGTGCCAGGACCCGAGTGGATGAGCTCATCTATCCTGGCCTGGTATTTCTTCTTGCCTGAGGCAGGGGGTGGGCGAGGAGCCCAGCAGCCAAATCCACCCTTGTAAGGGCTGCAGGAGAAAAAGTCCGGTTTGCGAGGCTGCTGGGGGTTTCTGACTTAGCCCTGAAATATTCCGAGGAGGAGGTTGGCAGAGTTTCAGCTGCTGGTCCTTTAACAGCTGCTGCATCAGGGGAGAGGGGAAGCAGGCTGCCAGCTGCGATGGCCCGGGGTGCCTGGCAACAGGCCATCACTCACCCTCCAGCGCCCCAACCAGAGGGCGGCCTGGGAAGTCCCCAAGACTAAACCCTGTGCCCCTCCTCAGCTCCCCACAGACCCTTCTGTAGGCAGAAACATGGCAACCCCTGAGTCCAGAAACTCTTTTCCTTCTGGTTCTTGTTCTTGCTGCTCCTCTGCTTTCAGTACCCAGTGCTCCACAATCCCAGCATCATGAAAAAGACCTTCCTGAGCTGAGCCACAGTGAGCGGGCAGGGACTTGCTTTGCATGTGGCCGACCTGGGTTCGATCCTTGGCATTCCATATGGTCCTCCGAGCACCACCAGCAGTATTTCCTGAGTGCAGAGCCAGGAGTAGCCACTGAACATCGTGTTTTTGTTGTGACCCCAAAACCAAAAAGGCCTTCCCTGAGAAAGCTCCCTCCCAAAACACACACACACACACACACACACATACGCGCGCACGCACGCATGCACACGCACGCACACTCGTGCGCGTACACGCATGCATACACATATACATATGCACACAAATACACCTACTAATCATTTATTGTCACCTTTTCCTTTTTTGGTGGAGGATCATACACAGCAGTACTGGGGCTACTCCAAGCTCAGTGCTCAGGAGACGATGCAGTGCCAGGTACAGGCCTGCCTCTAAGCATCTCCCAGGCCCCGCATCACCTAGTTTGCTTTCTCTTCAACACCACCTGTTCACGTCTGCACTGGAGTCATTTCCAATTCCCTCTTCACTGCTTCCACCACCAGAATGGAAGCCCTGTGAGGGCTGGCACTTTGTCTTCCTCCCTGCTGTGTCTACAAGATTTGGCACATAGTAGGAGCTCAGAACATTTGAAGATAGCTTTGCATGCCCGGGCCCAGGTTTTACCCCCAGCACCACCAGCAACTACCCCAGGGTCTCCGGAGCATAACCAGTAGTGACGTCAAGCACTAAGCCCTGATTGCTGCTGGGTGTGGCCCTTCGCAAGTAAATTGTTAAAGGAAGGGAAGTGAGATGATGAGATGGTCCTGGCCAATGCAGGCCACATTTGATATTGGCTGTTTGCCTCTCCCCACCACAGAGCCCATGGACTCAGGGAGGCAGATACACGGGTGCCCAGGTTGGGTATGCCAAGGCAGAGTGACGTAAGCGAGGACGCAGGAGTCAGTTCACTTGGCAAACGTTGCCACTTAGCCCGCACTGGGCCCTGTGTCAGCGCTGAAGGCCTTATTTGGCTCAGGCCTCTGCCTGCAAATTGCCCAGGGTGTAGATAGAAAATACTAGAACCGTCTCCTGGGGAGACCAGCCCGTGCAGAGAATAAAGTCAATCACTGAGCTACAGTGGGAATCATCACAGACAACAAAGAAATGTGTGTGTATGTGTGTGTGTGCGCGCGCGCGCGTGCGTGCATGCTCGTGTGCATGTGGGGGTGGGGGGCGCTGGGGGTGGTGAGGGGACTCCAGCACTGGGGAGAGCTGGGGAACAGAGTAGCCCAGCCTGAAAGAATGAAAAAAGCTGAAGGTACCAACGGCTTTTAAAGTCAAGCCAGTGCAAGAGAACAGTGCTCAGGGTACTTGCTTTGCACATGACTGACCCAGGTTCGATCCCCGGCATCCCATCTGGTTCCCCCGAACACCACCATGAGTGATTCCTGAGTGCAGAGCCAGGAGGGACCCCTGAGCATCGCTGGCTGTGCCCCGCCGCCTTACCAAACAGAAAACCAAGCCAGCCTCCTCCCTCAGCCTCTCCCCTGAGCCAAGGCCAGGCCCCAGAAGCAAGGAGGAGCCTCTGCAGGAGGCCTGCAGCCTAAAGTCCATTCTCAGGCTTCTCTGTCCTGGGCGTGTCCTGTCCTGGGGCTCAGTCCTGCTGCCAGTCTCCCCCAGACCTTTTTTTTTTTTTTTTTTTTGCTTTTTGGATCACACCTGGTGATACACAGGGGTTACTCCTGGCTCATGCACTCAGGAATTACTCCTGGCAGTGCTCAGGGGACCATATGGGATGCTGGGAATCGAACCCAGGTCGGCCTCGTGCAAGGCAAATGCCCTACCCGCTGTGCTATCGCTCCAGCCCCGTCCCCCAGAACTTTTGCTCTAGAGTTTCAGCCGATGTTCACCAAGGGGAGACCCTGTCAGGAAATGAGATGAGGGGAGGAGAGTGAGAACATGAGAGCTCCCCTCCCCCCACACATTGGCGTCCTCCTGGCCCCTGAAACCGCAGGCCCTGTTGGGGGGCCTGGGTCCCACAGGTTCACCAACAACGCTCCTCCCCCATCTCTTCAGTGCGCATGTGTGGGACAGCAAGGATGGGGACTATCCCAGGGGCTCAGCCTTCCTGCCCACACCCTCAGGAAGAGCCCCTTCATTAAACCCTCTTCTGGGAAACAATACTGAGTGCCCTGTTTCCAGATGACAAGCATGCTTGGAACTAAACTGAGGGACAGTGAGCAAAAAAAAAAAAAAAATTGGGGGGATGGGGTAGGAGCAATAGTAGCAGGTAAGGTATTTGCCTTGCACACAGCTGATCCAGGTTTAATCCCTGACATCCCACATGGTCCCAGGCTGGCAGAGCTCCCAAATGGTGTTTTATAGGGGCTGGAGAGAAGGCTCTGAGGCTGGAGTGTATGCTTCGTATGTGGTTTGACCCCTGGCACTGCATGGTCCCTGAGCACTGCCAGGAGTGGCCCCTGAGCATCACTGCATCTGGCTCAAAAGGAAAAAAGATCCAAGTTATCGATCCATGGGCCATACCCAGTGGTGCTCAGGGCTTACTCCTGGCTCTGCACTCAGGGATCACTCCTGATAACGCTTGGGGTACCAGATAGGGTGCCAGGGATCGAATCTGGGTTGGCCATATGCAAGACCAGCACCCTGCCCGCTGCACTATCTCTCCAGCCCCTGGTTTTGAAGGATTGGAGGCAGCAGGTTCAAGCTGGAAACCTTGGCACTGCCTCATTATGTGCCTCAGGAGAGCCCCTCCCCTCAGACATGGTTATTTTCTCCGTCATCTTGAATAACGCTCTTTCCCTCACATATTTGGTCTAAGGATGAGCTGGCAGCACAAAAGGCATTTGAAGAGGCTGCAGAGATAGTACAGTGGGTAGGACACTTGTCTTGCATGGAGCTGATCTGGGTTCCATCCCTGACACCCCATATTGGTACTCCAAACACAGTCAGGAATGATCTGTGAGCACAGAGTCTGGAGTAAGCCCTGAGCACAGCCTGGTGTGGCTCTGAAACAAAACAGAAAAATAACAAGCACTTGGTCAAGTGCCTGATGAATTATAAATGCCCAAGACAGGGTCTGTGGCTCACTCAGTGGTTGAGCACCTGACTTGCAGGCATGAATGCTGCCCTTAATGTCAAGTAAAGCCCCAGAAACATTGCTCTTTGGGATTCCTGATACCACAGCCGTGTGTGTGCAAGCACCACAGCTAAGATAATAAGTGTGCATGGAGGGGGGAGGGGTTGAGGAAGGGCCCCTGAGACAATGGAGAGGGAAATGGACACTCTGGGGCGGGGGTAGTGGGGAGGGGGTGGTGTTGGAATGCTGTATGCACGTAGTCCTGTCATTGACAGCATTGTAAATCAAAGGAAAGAAAATGAAAGCGGAAAAAAAAGGGAAAGATGTGTGCCGGGGC
Source organism: Sorex araneus (assembly GCF_027595985.1). Classification (NCBI taxonomy): domain Eukaryota; kingdom Metazoa; phylum Chordata; class Mammalia; order Eulipotyphla; family Soricidae; genus Sorex; species Sorex araneus. Next base: position 43,419,080 of record NC_073306.1, on the reverse strand, counting down.
CAGAGAGACAGCACAGGGGTGAAGGCACTTGCCTTGCAGGTGCCAGACCCCTTGTTCAATCCCCATTATCAATAATGGTCCCCTAGCTCTGCCAGGCGTCACTCCTGAGCACAGAGCCAGCCAGGAATAGCCCATGAGGACTGCTAGATGTGGTTCAAAAATAAAAAAGAGGGGGCTGGAGCAATAGCACAGCGGGTAGGGCGTTTGCCTTGCATGCGGCCGACCCGGGTTCGATTCTCAGCATCCCATATGGTCCCCTGAGCACCGCCAGGGGTAATTCCTGAGTGCAGAGCCAGGAGTAACCCCTGTGCATTGCCGGGTGTGACCCAAAAAGAAAAAAAAAAAAAGAATTATTTTTTTAAAAAGAGAAAGGGAAGGCTGGAGAGATAGCACAGCGGGTAGGGCGTTTGCCTTGCACGCAGCCACCCCAGGTTCGATTCCCAGGATCTCATATGGTCCTCTGAGCACCGCCAGGAGTGATTCCTAAGTTCAGAGCCAGGAGTGACCCCTGTGCATTGCTGGGTGTGACCCCAACAGCAAAATAAATAAATAAAAAGAGGAAAGATAGTGTTCGAGTTGGGCCAGAAAGATAGTACAGGTATTTGCCTTGCACACAGCCATTCCCTAGTTCAAATCCCAGGCACTGCATCTGATCCCTCAAACACCACTATGGTCCCTGAGCACTACTGGGCATGAACCCTAAATGAAATAATAATAATAATTAAGTAGGCAAACACCACATCCAAGTATACAATCCCCAATCATCACAGCAATAAAGGGAAGTAAAGGAACAAAGGGATTAAAAAGGTAAGTTCCGGGGGCCGGAGCGATAGCACAACGGGTAGGGCGTTTGCCTTGCACTCGGCCGACCCGGGTTCGATCCCCGGCATCCCATATGGTCCCCCAAGCACCGCCAGGAGTAATTCCTGAGTGCAAAGCCAGAAGTAACCCCTGAGCATCGTTGGGTGTGACCCAAAAAGAAAAAAAGAAAAAGGTAAGTTCCCAGAGGGTCTGGGGAGATGCATCAGCAGGCTGCCTGGGGAAGATCTTGGGAACAAAAAGAAAAGGAAAGGAAAGAAAAATGTGTCCCGGAAATGTTAACTATTATTTTATTTATTTTTGTTTTGTTTGTTTGGGGGTCACACTCAGATGTGCCCAGGCCCTGATTGGATTCGGGGACCGTGTGGGATGCCAGGGACTGAGCCCGCTTGGCCATGTGAAGTCCCGGCTGCTTGTACTATTGCTCTGACCCCAAACTGCTTTATTTTATGGAGTGTCAGGGATCACACTCAGGGTTGTTTTTTGTTTTTGTTTTAAGCCGAGGGTCTTTTATTTGAGGAGTGTATTCTGTACCAGTGAGTTATATTCCTACTCTCCTTGAGTAATACTTCTTTTTCTTTTTTTTGGGTCACACCCGGCGATACACAGGGGTTACTCCTGACTCATGCACTCAGGAATTATTCCTGGCGGTGGACCATATGGGATGCTGGGAATAGAACCCGGGTCAGCCGCATGCAAGGCAAACACCCTTCTCGCTGTACTATCGCTCCAGCCCCCATTTTTTTTTTCCTTTTTGTGTCACACCCAACAATGCATAGAGATTACTCCTGGTTGCTCCAGCCCCTCCCCCAATAATTTTTTTTAAAGTAAAACAGATTTCATTTGAAGGTTTTTGAAGGTGAAAAGGGAGGGAAAGTGGTGGGGGGGAAGAGAGAGAGTAATGCGCTCAAGGGAGAACTCGGGCTTCTCCTAGGGCGGAGAGAGCCCCTACACACACCTCAGCATTAGATAGGAAAGCATGAAAGTCACATCTCAAGAGGGGAGATGCGGACAAGACACGTGCTCAGGCACCACATCTGCTGGGCCACCGTAGGCACAAGCAGCACATGGGCTCAGGCAGCGTATGCGCCTCCTTAAGTAATACTTTAAAGGCTTTCTTTTGTATGGGGCCTGAGATTCAGTGATACGTTGCATGTCCTTTTTTGGGGGGGTTATTTTTTAGATATTTTTGGAGAGGTTGCACCAGGCGATGCACAGGGGTTACTCCTAGCTCTGTGCTCGGGAATCATTCCTGGTGAGCTCAGGACTCTGCATGGGGTGCTGGGGATTACAAGTGGGCCACATGCAAGGCAAATGCCCTATCCACTGTATTGTCTCTCTGGCCCAGTATGTCTTGTATGCATGAGATCTGGGTTCAATTCCTGAAACTGCAAAAAAGTAAAATTAAGGAAATAGGGCTAGGCCAGAGACATAGTACAACGGGTAAGGCACTTACCTTGCCCACAACATATGGTCCCTTGAGCACAGAGTCAGGAATGATTGAGAACTACCAGATGTGCTCCCCAAAAAAGAATAGAAAAAAAAAAAAACCAAAAAGTTCCTATCCCCAACCATTCTCTCTCCAAATTTAACTGTAACTAGAAACTGATTTACTAAGTATGTCTCTTCACTTATTCATGTATTCCTTTATTCATTCATCTTATTCATCTCAATAATTATTTTTATTGGTTTTATTTTGGAGACACAACTGGTGGTGCTCCTGTAGATAAAGCCTATGGTCCAATCCTTGAGCTTTTTCACTCAGCCCCTCAACCGTTATTAATATTAAGCTCTAGGTCCTAGGGAAGTCATTGAAGCAAGAACACTCGCTGTTTCTTTTTTTGGTTTTGTTTGTTTGGGGTATTTTTGGCTGGGGGTGGGGAGGACGCCACACCCAGCTGTGCTCAGGGCTCACTCTTGACGCTGCACTCAGGGATCACTCCTGGCAGGCTCCAGGGACTGGGTGGTGCTGGGGATTAAGGGAGCAGGACCGGGGACCCAACCCAGGTCAGCCACACGCAGGGCCAGCTCTGGACCCACCGTGCTATCTCCCCAGCCCTGCGTTTCTTCATTTCTGGATCCTAGCACCTTGGTTTTCAGCAGTGTAAATGATAGGAGTAAATGATATTAGCGGTTTTCTTAACACCAGCAACATGCCTGGTTCTAATCTAAGCATTAGATCTCCATTCTTGCAATTAATTAGCAAAACAGCCCTATAACATAAGGCCTGTAATTAAGTTCATTTACTGATGGATGAAGCCTGGAGGGGGAGGAGTGAGCCCTCACTGGGCTGGAGTATGTGCGGTGGAGGCCCGAGGGCCAGGATGTCCTGCCCCAAGAGCCACCTGAGCAGAGTCAAGAGAAGCCCCCCGAACACCTCTGGGTGTGGCTTCAGAACCCCCAAGCAAAAAAAAAACTGAGGCTTAGAGGGGCTGGAGTGATAGCACAGCGGGTAGGGCGTTTGCCTTGCACGCAGCCGACCCAGGTTCGACTCCCAGCATCCCATATGGTCCCCTGAGCACCACCAGGAGTAATTCCTGAGTGCAAAGCCAGGAGTAACCCTTGTGCATCGCCAGGTGTGACCCAAAAAGAAAAAAAAAAAAAAGAAAAAAACTGAGGTTTAGAGAGGTGAAGTAACTTAGTAAGGCTAAAATCCCCCAGGAAGGATGGTGGTGGCACCCCAATTCAATTCACTGTCTCCACTAGTGAATCTGGTATTGTGTTCAGGCTTAGGGGACCATACATGGTGCCAGGGAGGGAACCTCAGCTGTATACAAGGCGAGTGCTCTACCCTCTGTACAACCTCTCCGGACTACATGTTCTTATTTAAATCACCACCCAACCTCATTTCCCAGAAATGGGGAACCTGCCCAGAGATACAGAGCTGGACTTAAACCAAATCTGGGACCATGTGTGGGCCCCTCCAGTTCCTCCTAAATGTGAGGAAAAACAGGGCCAGAGCAATAGTACAGTGGGTAGGGCATTTGCCTTGCCCAGCCTACCTGGGCTCTATCCCTGTCACTCCATATGGTTCCCTGAGCACTGCCAGGAGTGATTCCTGAGCACAGAGCTGGGAGTAACCCCTGAGCACTGCTGGGTGTAGCCTATGAAAACAGGGGGCCAGGGCAATAATGCAATGGGTAATGTCCTTGCTTTGCATACAACCTGCCTGAGTTCAAACTCTGGCACCCCATATTGTCTCCCAAGCAGGAGTGATCCCAGAGTTCAGAACCAGGAGTAACCCCTGAGCACTGCCAGGTGTGGCCCAAAAACAAGAACAGAAAAAAAGAAGAAAGAATAAAAGTAATAGCCACCCAGACCCTCAACAGACTAAGTCTTGAGTATAAAATAACATCACATGAGGCTGACACCCAAGGACAGTAGATACAAGGGCCAGGGGGATTGCCCCATAGCTGGAAGCTGCTTCATGAGCGGAGGGGAGAAGACAGATGGAATAGAGAAGGGATCGCTAAGAAAATGATGGCTGGAGGAACCAGTTGGGACAGGAGATGCATGCCAAAAGTAGATAATGGACCAAACATGATGACCTCTCAGTGTCTGTGTTGCAAGCTATAATGCCCAAAAGGGGAGAGAGAGTATGGGGAATATTGTCTGCCATAGAGGCAGGGGGAGGGTGGGAAAGAGGGGGGTATACCTGGGATATTGGTGGTGGGGAATGTGCACTGGTGGAGGGATGGGTGTTTGGTCATTGTGAGATTGTAACCCAAACATGAAAGCTTGTAACTATCTCACAGTGATTCAATAAAATTTAAAAAATTAAAAAAAAAAAAAACACAACAGACTAAGTCTCTGGCACTCAGACACACTGATCACGAAAGGCTGGAGAGAAAGTGCAGGAATTTCAGTGTTTAATCCACATGTAACTGACTGTGGTTGGAGTAATCCCTAAGCACAGAGTCAGAATAGCCCCTAAAAAATTATAAATTTTTAGAAAAAAAAAGTAGAGGGGTGGAGCGATAGTACAGTGGGTAGGATGTTTGCCTTGCACGCGGCTGACCCGGGTTCAATCCCCAGCATCCCATATGGTCTCTCCAGCACTGCCAGGAGTAATTGCTGAGTGCAGAGCCAGGAATAACCCCTGAGCATCGCTGGGTGTGACCCAAAAAGCAAAAAAAAAAAAGTAGAAAAGTAGCCTTTGAGTAACCACAGTGTGGCCTGAACTCCCAAACCAATAATAATAGATTCACTATCGAGGCGGTTGTTGAGTTTGGATGCCACCATTTCACCATTTCCTGTCTGCTGAACTTTAATCTATTAATTACTTAACCTTTCTGTAATAATAATAGTAACAATTATTATTATTATTATTATTATTATTATTATTGCTTTTTGGGTCACATCCGGCGATGCACAGGGGTTACTCCTGGTTCTACACTCAGGAATTACTCCTGGCAGTGCTCAGGGGACCATATGGGATGCTGGGATTCGAACCCGGGTCGGCCGCGTGCAAGGCAAATGCCCTACCCACTGTTCTATCTAAGTCAGGAGTGATAGTACAGTGGCTAGGGTGACTACCTAGTATACAACCTACCTAGGTTTGATCCCCAGCACCCCATATGATCTCTGGAACCTGTAAGAAAATGTGGAGGGGGCCAGAGAGATAGCATAGGGGGTAGAACATGTCAAGGATGGGATACCTATGGACCCTAAGTCTGGCCAGTGGTGACCTCTGCACAGAATCGGGAAAAAGCCCGGAGCAGCGCAGTGCGTGGCACCTTTTCCCATTCCTCAAAAAACAGACAAAAGGGGCTGGAGCGATAGCACAGCGGGTAGGTCGTTTGCCTTGCACGCAGTCAACCCGGGTTCGATTCCCAGCATCCCATATGGTCCCCTGAGCACCGCCAGGGGTGATTCCTGAGTGCAGAGCCAGGAGTAACCCCTGTGCATCGCCGGGTGTGACCTAAAAAGAAAAAAAAACAGAAAAAAATATCCGTACAAGAATTTCCCAGCACTTTGCCCAGTATCCAGGAGTCATGTGGTAGGAGTTGTTCTCATTATTTGCCTCCTGGTGAACTGCGATGGTTCTCCGCCCGGCGGGCCTCCCGTCGGCAGTGTCCAGCACTCCCTCCAGGGGGCGCCACCACACCGCCCCGCCACGTGTCCCCCGCGCCCTGAGGTGGGGAGGGCGGTGGTTCCCGCCGCGGCCGCGCGGGGTCGCCTGGGCCGGGAGTCCTCGGAGACGGAGCCCGCGCCACTCTAAGACGTTTCGGTATCGCACCGATGACGGATGATAAGGAGTCACAAGAGCAGTAGCCCAGCCCAACGACCCGAGGGAAGGGGCCCGGCCCGGCCTCGGCCGCGGGTTCCAGGCCGCCTGGGCGGCGCGGAGCCTGCTGCCCGGCTGCAGAGTGGAAAATGCAATGAGTTCTTAGGGAGACACAGGAGCTCGCGGGGCCGCAGGAGAGCCTCCCCGGGAATGCATTCGCTGCAAGTCGCATCTCCACCGGCCTCTATTAAGCGCTGGAAACGGAGGCTCGCGGTCTCCCGGTCTCCCCTTCTCTCCTAACAGCCCAGCGTCCTGGGCCAGATCCCCGAGCCTGCCCGCCACACCCCACCCAGCATCTTCCTCCGGTTTATTCCCCTCACGTTCTTCTGCTCCCTCTGGACCCCCACGTGTGACCTCAGGCCAGGAAACGCTTCTGTGTCCCCCACCCCCGCCCCCCGCTGTGCCCCTTCCTCTGCCTCCCTTCAGAAGGGCATTTGGTCTCCCCTCCGGAAAGCCTTTTCTGGGCTCTCTGTCCTGGTCTGCAGTCCGGGTCGCTTCTATTCCCTCTACCTGAACACCCTTCTCCACAACCCTCTTACTCAGGTTAAATATTGCTACTTCCAGGAAGCCCTCCCTTCCCCTCTGTCTGTGCAATCCTCCTGGACTTCCTCTAAAGGGGTCACAAAGTGGTCAGAGAGATAGTATAGTAGTAGGGGGCTTGCCTTGCACACAGCCGCCCTTGGTTTGGTACCTGGCACCCCATAAGGTCCCCTGAACCTGCCAGTCATGATCCCTGAACACAGAGCCAGGAGTAACCCTTGAGTGTCGCTGGGTGTGGCCCCCAAACAACAACAATAGAAAAGGGGGGTCCATAAAACATAGGGGAGTGCTTGCGCAGTGCCTCATTTACCTCCAGGACAGAGTGATGCGGCCCCAGCAGGAAATGCACCAAAAGAGGGCTCTGTGGGGAGACCCAGGACCAAGTTGAGGCCCATGACCCTGTTAGTGTACTCTCAGGAGTGACTGATTCAGCCTAGCTGGGAGCATGCTCCGAGCCTTCTCAACAGCTGCTGCTCACGGCACGTGCTCAGTCCCCGACACAGAGGCACAGTCACACACGGAGCCTCAGGTCTCTGCGGCACACAGGGTCGCATCCTAAACGCCTGTACACACCTCGATCCGCTGACGCACGCTTTCCAGTTGCCATGATCTGGAAACAACCCCCAAGCCCCACAAGAGATGAGTGGGATGGGTGCAGTGTGTAAATAAACACAATGCAGCATCACTGGGTTCTAAGAAGGGAAGAAACCTCCCTTTTGTGACAACATGGGTGGGACTGGAGGGGGTCATGCTAAGCTGAATAGACAGAAGGAGAAAGTCAAATACCTGATGATCTCACTCCTGAGGAGTATAAAGAGACAAAGCAGGGGAGAGACAATGGCCACTGGAGACACACCTTTAGACTCCAACCACAGAAGGAGGTTACTAAGTGGGGAGGGGCAGGAGGAGTGGGGAAGGGTCCTACAGGCTGTGGTGGGTGGATACTAGCACTTCAGAGGAGGATGTAGTAACCTTGTACCTCTAAAATGTAAACATTTATACTCTTGTAAACAATGTTACATCAGTTAAAACTAAATTTAAAAAAATCTTAAAGAAAGAAAACAAAAAATAAATAAGGGCTGGAGCGATAGTACAGCTGGTAGGGCATTTGCCTTGCACACGGCCAACCCGGGTTCGATTCCCAGCATCCCATATGGTGCCCCGAGCACCACCTGGAGTGATTCCTGAGTGCATGAGCCAGGAGTAACCCCCTGTGCATTGCTGGGTGTGACCTCAACCCCCCCCAAAAAAAGAAAGAAAACAAAAATCTAATTTCTGGGGCTGGAGTGATAGCACAGCGGGTAGGGCATTTGCCTTGCATGTGGCAGACTCGGGTTCGATTCCCAGCATCCCATATGGTCCCCTGAGCACCGCCAGGGGTAATTCCTGAGTGCAGAGCCAGGAGCAACCCCTGTGCATCGCCGGTTGTGACCCAAAAAAAAAAAGAAAAAAAAAAAGGAAAAAAAAATAAAAATCTAATTTCTTTTGGGGGAGTCCACCCCATGGTGCTTGGGGAATCATTTCTAAAGGTGCTCAATGATCAAACCGGGAGGATTTCCTGCATGTAAAGCACATGCTTCCACCCTTTGAACTATCTCCGTGGCCCTAAAATGTTTAAATTCTTTCCTTTTTGTGCCTGTGTGATGGGGGGGAGAGGGAGGAAAACATCTGGCAGTGTGCTCAGGGTCAACTCCTGGCTCTGCACCCAGTGCTCACTCCTAGTGGGGCTTGGGGAACCGTATGTAGTGACAGGGATGGAGCCCAGGTTGGCTGCATACAAAGAAAGCACCTCAACCTGCTGTGTGACTTCTGAGTGGATGCTGTGCCTTCTTAACAGCCTGGCTGGTCCCTAAAAGACTGGGAATGCTAGGGTGAGGCTGTCTCCCCGTCACACTTGGAGCCCAGCGGGGAGGTTGTATCTCAAAGCTCCTCTAACAGCCTGGAGCCACACAACAGTCGGCAGGCGGTTGTGGGCCTACCTGGCTTTGATCCCTGACACCCTAAAAGTTCCCCTGAACCCCACCAGGAGTGATCCCTGAGAGCAGAGCTAGAGGTAAGCTCTGAGTACCACGGGGGATGGCCCCCAAATAAACAAACAAACAAACAAACAAACAAACCCCAAACTCAAGCCCCTCTAACCGGAGCAGAGGGCCTGGGATCTTCCCAATCCATGGACAGCTTCCGGGGGGGGGGGGGGGTGCTTCCCGGCCTCCTGCCCACCACCCCCACCTCCTCCAGGCTGCCCTAGCGGGCAAAGGAAGCAAGAGCAAGCCTCAGCGCTGACCCCGCTCCCACCTGGGGGACCCCTCAGACATGGCAGGACCTGAGCTGCTCCAGCAGGGCCCGTGCTGGCCCGGCTTGCAATGTCCTGGAGACACATTCAGAGTCCCGGTACTATTGGGTCTGCCTGAGCCCGGGCAGCCCCTCCCCCACTCCCTGCTGCAGTTCTCTTGTGTTCAGATCCTCCTGGGTCGATGTGATCATCGCCCCATTACAGGTGAGGGAGGCAGAGCTGGGAGCACAGGACTCCCCTCTGCACTCTGCCTTTTTTTTTTTTTTCTTGGATTTTGAGCCACACCCGGTGGTGATCACTCCTGGCGGCGCTCTGGGGACCATGCGGTGTGCTAGGAATTGAACCCAGGTTGGCCACGTGCAGGGCCTGCTCAATATCGTATCTCTCCCGGGTTTTGGCAAACACTGGAGAAAGCCGGAACAGGTGGCAGCGGTCCTCCAGGTGTGGTCGGTTCCGTGCGCGTCTGTGTGGGTGTGTGACGTGCCCAGGTTTCTGGCCCGGGTGCTGGCTGTGGTGGAGGCTGGGAGTGTCTCCTGGGGCTCCGGGAACAGTGCGGACGAGCAGGTTCTGCAGGCGGGAGGCAAGCCCCGAACCGGGCCAGTCCCAGCACGAGCATCCCCCTCCCCACGCAGCTGCTGGCACTGGGGCCCAGGGTTCGATCCCCCTCACCTGCTAGCCCGTGCCCGGGTCTCACTTTCCCTCCCCGAGAATCAAGGGCAGGGAGCGGGCGGCGAGGTCAGCCCCGGGGCTGCCGGCTCCTTTAAGGCAGGTGAGCTCCAGTTGCCACATCAGCAGCCGGAGCCCCGCCCCGCTCCCCGGAGGCCCCGAGGCCCCGGAGCACCGTGGGAAGTGGGCGGGGAGGAGGGGGCGTCCCTGTGGGGGTGCACCGGCCCCCACCCCCCGCCGCCGGCGCGCGCGTCTGGGGTCGCCGCGTGGGGGACCCGGGCGCACACCGCATGAATGCCTTTGCGCGACGGGGCTGGAGGGGGCGGCGTGTGAGCCCGGGGCGCGACGGTCCCCTGCTGGGTGTGGCTGTGCCGGCGCGTCCTTTCGGGGGTCTGGGAAGCATCTGGGGGCAAGAGCGTGCGTGTCTGTCAGTGGAGATGTCTGGGAGCGCGGGAGATACGTCTGAACTTGTTCCGTGGGGGACCTTAAGGGGGCACTCCCCGTCTGGTTGGAAGAAACGGGCAGGGCTGGTCCCAGGTCTGTGCTGGGAATCAACCTTGCTCAGGCCCTTGAAGCATCTCCTTGCCCGTTGGGCGTGCTGCCTCGATGGCTGCCAACCCCGGTTTGATCCCAGACACTGAGGTCCCTATGGAGTAGCTGCCAGCACTGCTGAGTGTTGGGGGCCAACAGTCCCCCCTCCCCAGAAAAAAATGAGCTGTTGAAGTTTGTGTGCACCTCTGAGTGTGCGGTCTCTTGTTTATGGGCAACTTCTTTCTGCTCAGTGCTGAGGGTGGCCAAGGGGTGGGTTCATCCCCAGGGGTCTGAGCCACCAGAAGGTGCTGAGAACTCAAGCCCGTTCTCCTGCACACTCCACCCTTTGGGACAGCTGATGCTCCTATTTATTTATTTATTTTTGCTTTCTGGGTCACACCCAGTGGTGCTCAGGGGTTATTCCTGGCTCTGCACTCAGGAATTTCTTCTGGTGGTGTTTAGGGTCCAACACTGGTGGGCTACACGCAAAGCAAAACGCCTTACTCACTGTACTGTCGCTCCAATGCCCTCTGTCACTCCCCTGGCCTATCTTGGGTTGTTCTTTATTCACGCCAGTGTTGCTCAGAGAGGTGTGGGCCACACTCAGCAGTGCTCAGGGCTTACTCTTGGCTCTGTGCTCGGGGATCACTCCTGGCCATGTGCCATGCTGGGGATCTAACCCAGGATGTCGACCTGTAAGGCAAGTTCTTTACCCCTGCACTCCAGCCTGCATCACACACTTTACTCGTGGCACTCACACCCCTAGGTGTGATGCAACAGCAGCGCCCTCATCCAACTTGTGACCTCATGCCTGCAGGGCAAGTAGCATCGCTCTCTCCTCGAGCCACCTCTGGTTTGAACCCAGCTCTGGAACTCATCCCCCCTGGAGACCTGGACCGGCTGGACACTATCTGGGTTTCTGACCACGCTAGCGGTTCTACGCAGAGGATATGGTGCTGCTCAGGCCCTGAGATTCTGGGGAGCCCCCAGGCCAGAACAGCAGGACGGGGGGGCGGGGGAAGATTCTCCAGAACTGCACTGGGGATTATTCAGGGGGTCGTTGATGGCAGGGATTGAACTGGGGTTGGTTACATGCAAAGCATGCACCTTCACCCCTACGCTAGCCAATCTTTGGAAATCTACCTTTTTTTTTTTTTGGTTTTGGTTTTGTTTATTTGGGGGACACATGCAGAGGTGCTCAGAGTTATCTCTGGCAGGGCTTAGGGGACCATAAACAGTGCGGTGGGGGAGACAGGGATCAAAGGAGTGCCAGTAGTTTGCAAGGCCGTGTCTGCCTTACTGTAGTATCTACCCCTTATTTAAGCAAAGGAACAAGTCCCCCCACATCTGCCCCTGAGGCTACGACCACCCCCTGGATAGTTCCAGCATGCTTGCGGGTCTGGATCACCTACACTGGGAAACACTGTGATAATCCATTTAAAATAGGGCAGGAAAGATGGTGATGAGTCATTAGCAGAAATGAGGAAAGGGGAGTCAAGGCAGTTCCCATGCCGTGTCACACCCAGAGGTGACACAGTCTCATGTGAGTCCCAACAACAACCAGGCAGGACTTCCTGTTCTAACCAGAATCTGGCTGCCTGCCTGGGGCCCCTTCTCCTGGACTGAAGGAAAACGTGACTGAGTGGGACCGGCCTTGAGCAACCTCCCTGCTCTTGGTCACAAGCCTTTAAAATTCCACCAACCCACTGACCTCTGTTAATTCTGTTCTAACCAGAACCCAGACTCAGGGGCCAGAGAGATAAGACCGGGGTTAAGGTACTTACCTTGCACGTGGCTGATCCTGGTTCAATATCTAGCACCCCATATGGTCCCCTGAGCCTCATGAAGATGATTCCTGAGCACAGAGCCAGGAGTAAGTCCTGAGCACTGCCAGGTGTGCTCCAAGCCTCCCTTCCCCCACTGCCCCAAGGGAAAAAGACCCCAGGCTCAGAGAATCTGTAGGCTCAGGGTCCCCGGGATTGATGGAAGTCTGAAACACCCTTCTGGAATAAAGATGGAGGCCATGGAAATGGATTTATTGTTGTTGTTTTGTTTGGGGCCACACCTGGCTGTGCTCAGGGCTGTGAGTTCAGGGATCACTCCTGGTGGGCTTGGGGAACCATATAGGTCACAAGGATTGAACCAAGGTCAGCTGCATGCAAGGCAGGTGCCCTACCCACTGTACTATCTCTGGTCCATCCATAAATAATGGATCAAGGGGCTAGAGGGAGTCTGAGAGCTGGAGCTGGCTCATTCTGTTCTCCCAGCGATTTCCAGGGCAGCAGGCTTTCTTCCCAGATTTCCGACAGGGAACCAGGCTCTAGGAGGTAGAACTTTATTTTTGCTTGTTTGCTTTTGGGGTCACATCGGGCAATGCTCAGAGATCACTCCTGATTCTGTGCTCAATGATGACTCCTGGGAGGGCTCAGGGGACTGTCTGTGGAGCAGGATTGGAACCAGGGTTGGCTCCATGCAAGGCAAGCAAGTGCCAGACCTCTCTCCAATCTCTCCAGCCCAGAAGCAGAACTTGAGGGGCCAGAGACAAGACAGCAGGTAAGATGCTCGCCTCTCAGGTGTGACTGCTCGGGGACCACCGGCCACCGAGAAGAAGGCCGAACCCTGGCTCAGGGTCCAGTTAGAACCCAATATTGGGTCACTTGGTTCTAAGGGTGGTCACCTGAGAAACTCTTAGAAAGGACTGCGGGAGGCTGAGCACTGCCAGGAATGATTCCTGAGTGCAGAACCCAGAGTAACCCCTGAGCCTCACTGAGTGTGGCTCCAAGACAAAAAACAAAGAAAGGAAGGACGGACTGTGGGAGGGCCAGAGAGCTGATTCAACTCACCTGTCTCCTGACTGTGTACTTTGCCAGGTTCGATCCCCACCTCTGCACAGTCCCTGAGCACTGCCGGGGGTGATTCCTGAACACTGTAGCCCCTGGGCGTTCCCAAGAGTTGCCCCCAAACCAAATAATGATAAAAGGAGGGGTTTGGCTTGCACAGGGCTTGGCTTTGATCACATCTGGTCCCCTGAGCCCCTCTAGGAGGGATCTCTGAGCCCAGGGCCGAGAGTAAGTGCTGAGCTCCATTAGGTGACGCCCAAAAACAAAAGAGGAAAAAAGAGAAAAGATCTGTGGGCGAGACAGTCAGAGCAGCTGAAGCCAGACCCATGATCAGCCGCTTCTCTGAAGTTGGGCTGCAGTGAAGGCTGAGGGGAGCAGTGCCTGGGTCCCCCCCTTATTGGGCACTCACCCCTCCAATTGCCTGCTTCTCTGATGGTAGACTTGGGGCTCCCTCCACCGTCTGCTTCTCTGTATCTGAGTGATTGCTGGTTTCTCTGGACTCCCTCGGTCCACTGTAAATTCCTGACCCCGGGCTCCAGTCTCTGTCCCTGGGTCTCCTGTTTCCGGTCTCCACGGGTGGCCCTGCCTGACCCTGGCCTCCCGGAGGGTGGGGTGGGGCGGGAGGGGAACGCACAGTACAGCTCTTGTTCAGGGGAGCAGGGTGGGACCAACACGGCTCTTGTTGCAGCCTCTGCTGGCGCTCTCACAGCGTGGGGTGAGCTGCCTCGCTCCCTGCAGCATCATCGTCTCCACATCCGTTCCGCTGGCAGAGCGGGCCTGGAGCCACCATGGACGCCGACCAAAAAGGCCCTTAGCGGGGCTCTCTCCTTCCATGCTCCTATCGATCCTTTTGCCTTTGCCCCCTCCCGCTCAAAGTACCCTGGGTCATGGTGAAGACAAGGACGTGGCTGACATGGCTGTGGCCAGACTGGACCAACACAACAGCCCTAGGACTGCAGTGTCCATGTCCACTGGGCGCCAGGGGGCTCTCCAGTGAAGAAGGGAGGTAGGAAATTGGTGAAAGATGGGTGCTTGGGAGAAGTCACTCAGCGAGGGGTGGGTGACAGGAAGGGGTGGGTTTTAGAGCCCAGAGAGATAATGCTGTGACTAGGGTGCATGCCTTGCTCATGGCCATCATGGGTTCAAATCCCTAGCGGCCCATAAGGTCTCCTGAGCCCACTAGGAGTGATCCCTGAGCACAGAGCCGGGAGTAAACCACGAATACATTTGGGGTATGGCCAAAAAAAAAAACAGAGAAAGAGATAGAAAAGAAAAAAGGAAGGAAGGAAGGAAGGAAGGAAGGAAGGAAGGAAGGAAGGAAGGAAGGAAGGAAGGAAGGAAGGAAGGAAGGAAAGGTAAGCTCGGGAATGACCCTGGTGGGCTCAGAGGACCATATGGGATGCCAGGAATCAAATCTTGGACCACCATGTACAATTCAATCCCAGCACCCCGTAATGGTCCCTGAGCACCACCAGAAGTGATTCCTGAGTGTAGAGCCTGATGTGGTCCAAACCACAACCCCCCCCAAAAAAAAAAAGAAAAAGAAAAAAATGTTACCCTCTTCTTTTGCCTCTCAGGTTATTTCTGAGATGATCAGAGTGTCAAACTCTTGGTTGGTTGTGGTGGCCCCAGGATCCTAACCAGCTGAGCATGGGGAAGAGGTTCCGGCTCTGTGTTTTTTTTGGGAGGGAGGGGAGTCGCATCCTTCAGTGCTCTATGCTTAGGGACCACTTCTGATGGGGCTTGGGAGACCATATTGATGATGATGATGATGATGAGACCATATTGGTATCAGGATCTTTCTTGCCTGGGCCAACTATGCACAAGGCAAGTGTGCAAGCTCGCTGTCCCGTTGCTCCAGTCCTGTTCTGGCTTCACCCACCGCATACTCACGAGGCAGGAGCTTCACTGTGGACTCTCCCAGGGCCCCTTATCAGTGTTCTTCTTTCCTAGGAGGTTCCTGTTACCTCTGGGGTCCTACAGTGTCGAAGCAGCTTCTAGAAAGGCATTTGGAGTTACAGGTGGCCCCTTCTCGCCAACAGCCCTTGGCCAGCCTCCAAGACTGGGAGGGCTCCACCGCAGTGCCCACTCCCTCTGCAGCCCCTGTCTCAGTGTTGAGTCACTCTCTTTCATAGAGTCTCTCCTTGATCAAACCCAGCCCGTTCCCCAGGGGCTCTCAGTTCTGAGTTTCCTGAGTCAGCCCCCTGACTGAGCTGACAGCCAGTTCACAGAGCCCTCCGGCCAGAACTGAAGCCACTTTGTTTATTTCAGTTTGTTTATTTATTTATTTTTGTTTTGTTTTGTTTTGTTTGGGGGCCTGTACCTAGCAGTGCTCAAGAATGACTTCTGGGAGGGCCAGAGCGATAGTCCAGCTCGGAGGGCGTTTGCCTTACATTCAGCTGACCCAGTTTCGATCCCCGGCATACCCTATGGTCCCCCAGCACTGCTAGGAGTAATTCCTAAGTATAGAGCCAGGAGTAACCCCTGAGCATCCCTGGGTGTGATCCCAAAAGCAAAAAGTAAATAAATAAATAAATAAATAAATAAATTTTTTAAAAAAGAATGACTTCTGGGGGTTGGAGCAATAGTACAATGGGTAGGGCATTTGCCTTGCACGCGACCGATGTGAGTTGGATTCCCAGCATCCCATATGGTCTCCTGAGCACTGCCAGGAGCAATTCCTGACTGCAGAGCCAGGAATAACCCCTGAGCATCGGACCCCCCATTTATTTATTTAGCACTGTAGCACTGTCGTCCCATTCTTCATAGATTTGCTCGAGTGGGCACAGTAATGTCTCCATTGTGAGACTTGCTGTTACTGCTTTTGTTATATTGAATGCCACGGTAACTTGCCAGGCTCTGCTGTGCGGGCGGGATACTCTCAGTAGCTTGCCGGGCTCTCCGAGAGGGACGGAGAAATTGAACCCGGGTCAACCACATACAAGGCAAATGCCCTACCTGCTGTGCTATCACTCCAGCCCTTATTTATTTATTTAAATTAAATTAAAAAGAAAACTTTTTTAACTGAATCACAGTGATATACACAATTACAAAATTGTTCATTATGTGGTTTCAGTCATACAATGTTCCAACACTCGTTCTTTGACCAGTGCACATTTCCCACCACAATGGTCCGAGTTTTCCTCTGCGCCCCCTCACACCCCCACCTCTATGGCAGGCACTTTTCTTCTCTCTCTGTCACTCTGTCTCTGTCTCTCTCTTTCTTTTTCTTTTTGGCCTCCCTATTTATTTATTTATTTATTTAGTTTAGGGGCCACACCCAGCGGTGTCTCAGGGCTACTCCTGACTCTGTGCTGCTCTGAGTAATATCCCCCCATATCACTCCAGGCGATGCTCAGGCTACCCCGCAGGATCACGATCAAACCTGGGCCTCCTGCATGCAAAATACTCACTCTAGCCCTTTGAGCTCCTCTCAGTTGCTGTCTTGATGCTGAACCCATCCACCAGCTGAGCTGAGGCCCTATTTGTCCAAAGAACAGCTAAGGAAATGTGCTCATTTGCATAGGATCATTTAATATTCAAGTGTCCAAAAGTGAACTGGTGAGGACAGACTGCTATTATGCATGCAATTTGCATACTTCCCTTGGTGAACTCTTCCATTCATGTATTTATTTAGAGTTTTTTGGCCTTACTGGGCAAATGATTAAAATCTGTTCCACACTCTGTGCATAAGGCTTGAGGTTCTTGGGGGACCAGGTTGTACTGGATCTGAGCGTGAGCATACAAGACAGTGTCTGAACCCATCTCTGTCTCCTGCACACTTTTGTTTTAGTGAGGAAAACACCCAAACTTCCCAAGTGCCTCCCAGCCCCTGAGATCACCCAGTTTGGACCCAGACTTGAAAAGATCCCTCACTGGGAATGCTAACTAGATACAATTTGGGTTTGAGACTCCAGAAGCATGCTGAGGTGGAAAGGAACGAGAAAAGAGGCAAGGGTTCCTACCCATGCCCCAGAAGAAGGCAGG
The DNA here is from genome assembly GCF_027595985.1 of Sorex araneus. Lineage (NCBI taxonomy): Eukaryota > Metazoa > Chordata > Mammalia > Eulipotyphla > Soricidae > Sorex > Sorex araneus. Next base: position 43,402,117 of record NC_073306.1, on the reverse strand, counting down.
CAGCGTGGAACAGAAAGTGTGTGTGTGTGTGTGTGGGGGGGGGGTTATGCATAATAGTAGAGTTCATGCTTCACATGTATGAGGCCAGGGGTTCAGTTATCACCATAGGAGGAGAATGGGAAAGGGAAGGGTTCTTAGGGTCTTAAGAACAGAAACCAGGGGCTGGAGAGATAGCAGAGCGGGTAGGGCATTTGCCTTGCATGCAGCCAACCTGAGTTCTATTCCCAGCATCCCATATGGTCCCCTGAGCACAACCAGGGATAATTCCTGAGTGCAGAGCCAGGAGTAACCCCTGAGCATCGCCAGGTGTGACCCAAAAAAGCAGAAAAAAAAAAAAAACCAGGTGCTGGAAAGATGACTCAAAGGATCAGTGTGGTTTTGCATGCTTTGCTGCAGGAGGTCTGGGTTTGATCCCTGGCAGCATATGGTCCCCAGTACCTATGGGGGCAACACCAAAGCTCTGCACCAGTGTGACCCCCAAAACAAAAGCAAAACAAAATACTGAAATGAATTTCTTTCTTTCTTTCTTTCTTTCTTTCTTTCTTTCTTTCTTTCTTTCTTTCTTTCTTTCTTTCTTTCTTTCTTTCTTTCTTCCATTTCTTTCTTTCTTCCATTTCTTTCTTTCTTTCTTCCTTCCTTTCTTCCATTTCTTTCTTTCTTTCCTTCCTTCCTTTCCTTTTTTTTTATAATGTAGGAACACTGCTATTTATTCAGCCATTGACTAAGCTGATTGAATTGGGCATTAACTCCACATTACTTTTTTTTTAAATTTTTAAATTTTATAAGTTAGCTCACTCCTTTTTTATTAATGTGGGGCACACCTGGCAATACTCAGGGACTCCGGCTCTGTGCCCAGAGATCACTGTTGGAGGGCTTGGGGATCATAAAAGGGTGCTAGGGATTCAACTCGGGTCTGCTGCATGCAAAGCAAGCTACCTACCAACTGAACTATAGCTTTGGCTTTCTTTCTTTCCTTCTTTCTTTCTTTTCCTTCCCCTCTTTTTCTCCTTCCTTCCTTCCTCCCTCCCTTCCTTCCTTCCTCCCTTCCTCCCTCCCTTCCTTCTTTCCTTCCTTCCTTCCTTCCTTCCTTCCTTCTTTCCTTCCTTCCCTCCCTCCCTCCCTCCCTCCCTTCCTTCCTTCCTTCCTTCCTTCCTTCCTTCCTTCCTTCCTTCCTTCCTTCCTTCCTTCCTTCCCTCCTTCCATGCTCAGGGACTGCTCTTCAGTGGTGCTCCAGGATGACTCTGGAGAGTTCTAGGGCCTCATTTGATACCAAGGATAAAGTGCAGCCTCCTGCATGCAAAGCACATGCAGTCCCTGAAATCATTCCTTTGTTTGGTTTGATTTGGTTTGACTTTTGGTTTTTGAATCACAGTGGCGGTGCTCAGGGCTTTCTCCTGGCTTGACTTTCAGAGGTCACGGCTGTCGGCTGTCTGTGCTCAGAGAACCACATGTGGTATAGAGGATTGAATCTAGGTCAGCTGCATACAAGGCAAGCTCCCTGCTGACTGAGATGGTTCTTAAGGATTTCTTTTCTCTTATTCTTTTGACTATTTGGGTCACACATGGCAATGCTCAGGGGTTACTCCTGGCTCTACACTCAGGAATCACTCCTGCTGGTACTCAGGGAACCACATGGGATACCGGAGATTGAGCCAGGTGGGCTGCATGCAAGGCAAATGCCCTACGCACTATACAATCACTCTGGCCCCTTGAAGATTTCTTAGACTCTACACAATGGCCACACAGAATCTACATATCACTTCTTACTCCTATCTGCATCCTGGGCAGACATACTACCTTGCTTGTTTGCTTGTTATTTTGGTTGGGTTTTTGGTCACACCCAGTTGTGCTCAGGGCTTATTCCTGGCTCTGCTTGGCAATGCTTGGGAGACTACATGGGGTTCTGGGGATGGAACCCAGAACAGTTGATGTGCAAGGCAAGTGCCTTGCCTGCTATACTATCTCACCAGCACCTTGCTTTTTTTTCGCTTTTTTTTCCTCAGTGCTGGGGAACAAATGAGGTCTCAGGGGGACCAGGCATGTGCTAGACCACAAAGCCACCGCCCCAAACCTATCTTAGCACCCTTATCTTCTGAGCTCAGAGCTACTTCACTGGAAGCAGCACTTGGCAAATGAAATTAAGTCTATTTGTATTCCCTGACTAATTCAATCCTTTTCCCTGTAATGGGCAAACTGAGGTTCATAGAGACTATAAAAAAGAAAAAGTGCTGTATTTTCCTCCCAACACTCTGTGCCCAGCTTAGAAGACACAGGTCGTTTCTACAGAGGGAGGAGGTTCTACTCTGTGTAAGAAAATCATCACGAGGACCACAGCGTACAGCAGGCAGGTCACTTGCCTTGCATGTGGCTGATCCAAGGTCAGTCCCTGCCATCGCATACGGTTCCCTGAGCACTGCCAGACTGCAGAGCCAGGTTACTAATAATAATCTTTTGAAAGCTCTGTCTGATTCCTACTTTAGGCATCATCTAAATCAGTTCTGCTGACCATGGTGTTATGGCCACGGTATTATTACTGTTATTTCCATTTTGAGAGGAAGAAACCAGGACTTAGAAAGTGCAGACAATAACCGGAGAGATAGCACAGCAGGTAAGGTGCTTGCCTTGCATGTGGCTGACCCTGGTTCAATCCCCAGCATCCCGTATCACCCCCTGAGCACTGCCAGGAATTATTTCTGAGTGCAGAGTCAGGAGTGGCCCTGAGCATCACCAAGTGTGCTCCAACACCCCCCCCCCAAAAAAAAGACTGCAGATACTTGTTCCAAGGTCACCCACTAGCCATACAGTTGTGACCCTAGCCTGTAACGCACAGTTTGATCCCCAGTGACTAGGGCCATAGAGATAGTCCCAAAGTGAAGGTGCTCCCCAAATCAGCCACTGTATTAGCTGGGGAGATGCAGAGAGCATGGGGCCACAAACATTGTTTGCAGGAGCCCCAAGTTCCATCCCCAGCACCGAGCTGGGGCCCAAGCAGCTGCAACAGCTGCAACAAAACCAGGTCCCAGAAAGGGCTGCTGGACAGCCAGGGAAGGGACACGCTGGCAGGATCCAGGTCCCGCCCCTGCTGGGATGCCAGACATGTGTCTCTGCTCAGGACAATAGCAGCACTGTGCCTCACGGCACACAGGATGGTAGGACACCTCCCGCCAAGGCCCCGCGGCTCCCCTCAGCCTGGAGGAGCAAGCAGAGGGCAAACGATGCTGAGTGTGTGTGAGTGTGTGTGTGAGTGTGTGTGTGTGTGTGTGTGTGTGTGTGACTCAGAGCTGAGCCAACAACTGCAGGTGGAGAAGGGGGAAGTGGAATCCTCCCCCACGAGAATATTGGGCAAAGCCATGGGTGCCCACCGCGCCCCACTCTACTGCCCTCATGCACGAGCATCCCTGAGACCCTCAGTCCCTTTGCCCATCCCTTGATGCATGCCCGGGCCTTGGATGGGACTCCCCAGGGGCTGACTAGTGTGCCCCTAGTTCACTGCCTGTTTCCTTGACTGCATCACGGGGTGACAGCACATGCTTTCAGGACTACTGGAAGCACCATAGCCTTCCCAGAAGCCGAGGACTGCAGCTAGAGAGATGAGGCAGTGCAGTGAACGAGGGGCTATAGTGGCAGGGGTATCCCCGACCCCCTGCCCATGCAGCTGCCACGAGAGGCCAGGAGTGCTCCTGGGGGAGGAGCCTCTTCCTTCCTGCCCCTTCCAGCTGGTATCAGATCTAAGACCAGATGTGCGGCTCCGTGACTCAGCCCTTTCCTGCCTGGAAACTCCTCCCTGCCTGCCGCACCAGGCTGGGCCAGGAAGGGTGAGACAGCAGGCAGGAGGTGGGGCTGGCGAGTCCTGAACAACCTAGGGGGTGAGGGGAAGGGAGGAAGATGAAAGTGTGGCCAGGCCTGCAAGGGGGGAGGTGGGACCCTACAGGGCCGGCAAGGAAGAGACTGAGGGTGCCCTTGAGTTGAGTCGGACTCACCTCCAAAATGCTGAGGCTCACCCCACCCCCTCTCACTTGCATGTGTCCCACCCCTGGTTTTCCCAGGCACACCTAAACCCACCCACTCACCCACCCCACACCAGGCTCTTCCTTCCCTCTGTTCTCCTCTTCACACCCGACCACCTCTACTTCCTCACCTTCCTCTCCCCAGGTCCCAGGTTTTGCTTTTTGAGCTACACCTGATGGTGCTCAAGGGCTACTCCTGGCTCCGTGCTCAGGAGTCACTCCAAGGGAAATAGTGAGGATCGTGTGGTGCTTAGGATCGAATCTAGGTTCCTGCATGCAAAAGCACTCTGACCCCAGCCCCGCTACAGCTCTGGTGTTTTGTGCTTGTTTTTAGGTGGGGAGCACACTGGGTAGTGCTCAGGGATCACTCCTGGTAGTACTTGGCTTATTTATTTATTTATTTATTTGCTTTTTGGGTCACACCCGGTGATGCACAGGGGTTACTCCTGGCTCTGCACTCAGGAATTACTCCTGGCGGTGCTTGGAGGACCATATGGGATGCTGGGAATCGAACCCGGGTCGGCCGCGTGCAAGGCAAACGCCCTACCTGCTGTGCTATCGCTCCAGCCCCAATACTTGGCTTATTATATGAGGTGCAGAGGCTCAAATCCAAAATTGGTTGTGTGCAAGGCAAGCCCCCTACCCACTGTACTGTCTCTCCGGTTTCCTGAAGTTCTGATTTTTACCTCAAACACCACCCTGCGTGTAATCCTATTTGCTCCTGAACACAGGCCCCTTTGATCTCTGCTTCCTGCTTGTCTCCTCAAAGGAAGGTGCTTTCTCCCTCTGTCTTCCAACATCTGCCATATCGAGGAGGGATTAACTGCATGGACTTTGGCATTATGTGGACCAGGGTTCACGTCCTGCCTCTGCCTATTACTATCTGTATCACTTTTTTTTTTTTTTTTTTTTTTACTATCTGTATCACTTTGTGTAACTTTGGATAAGTTAGTTTACTTCTCTGAGCTTTTTTCATGGTGCGGGGATCCAACCCAGGGCTTATGCAAGTAGGCAAGTTCTCCTGCTGAGTCACATTCCCAGCCTCAGAGCCTCAACATTCTTCTTCATCGAATGGGCTGATATGAACCACCTCCTGGGATCCAAGGGGAGAGGCACATAAGTCAGCGGTGTTGGTTCAGTGCAGAGATTCAGTTTCCGACAGTGGCTATTAATAACCTTCTGCAGGCTCCCTCTCCCTCCCCGCCCCACTCCCCGCTCCTGCTTTCTGGGCATGTCCCAGGTGTCCTAGTGGCATCTCAGAGTCTAAATGGCTAAATGAGGGGCCAGAGCAATAATACAGCAGATAGCTGCGTTTACCTTGCATGCAGGTGGCCAGGGTTCAGTTGTTGGCACTCCTTACGGTACCCTGAGCCCCGCTAGGAGTGATCACTGAGTATAGAGGCAGGAGTAAGCCCTGAGCACTGCTGGGTGTGGCCCCCAAACAAAAACAAAAACAAATGACTAAATGCAAACCGCCTTCTCTTCTTTTCTTTTTCCCTCTGAAAACTCTCTCTCTCTCTCTCTCTCTCTCTCTCTCTCTCTCTCTCTCTCTCTCTCTCTCCGGCTTTTGGGCCACACCTGGTGGTGATCAGGGACTATTCCTGACTCAGTGCTCAAAAATGGTCCGGCGGTCCTCAGGGAACTATAAGTGGTGGCAGGGATTTGAACTGGAGTCAGCAGGATCCAAGGCGAGCACCTTAAATCCTATACTTTCTCCACTACTCCCCCCTGTCTTTTCCTTCTTTTTAAATGAGCCATACCCAGGGGTTCTCAGGGCTTATTCCTGGCTTGACCTTCAGGGATGATTTATGGCAGGGCTCAGGATATGATATGAGGTGCCATGGATGGAACCCGGGTCTACCATATACAAGTCAAACATCTATCCATTGTACTATTGCTTAAGCCACTCCTTTTTTTCCCCCCTCCCCTTCTCTTCTCGACACCTCTGAATCACTGAATCACTGTCACCCCATTGCTCATTGATTTGCTCAACTGGGCACCAGTAACGTCTCCATTTTGGGACTTGTTGTTACTGTTTTTGGCATATCGAATACACCACAGGTAGCTTGCCAGGCTCTGCATGCGGGCAAGATACTCTTGGTAGCTTGCCGAGCTCTCCGAGAGGGGCAGAGGAATCCAACCCGGGTCGGCCACGTGCAAGGTGAACGCCCTACTGCTGTGCTATTGCTCCAGCCCCTCGACACCTCTATTTTTGTTACTGTCTTACCACCTCCCAGAAGTCGCAGACTTCAAGACCATTCATTCATTCAAAAAGTACTTACTGAAAAAGCAAAGTGCAAGAAAAATCGTTAAGTTTGGATCCAACAATGTGAGTCCAATATTTTCAGTGGGAAAGTGCATGCCTTGCAATGGCTATTAATGAGACTGGGTTTGATCCCTGGCACCACACAAACAAAAGAAAGACAAATCATTGTCTTTGCCCTTAAGGAGCTCACAGTGTAATAAGGGAGACAGGCGACAATTAAATGTAATGAGATAATTGCTCTATTAGAGGTTTATACGGAGGAAGCCAATCCAGGAAGTCTTCCCAAAGAAGGGAGCATTGAAGTTGGCACTTGGAGGCTCATAGGAGCTGGAAAAGGAGGAAAGTCAGGGAGATCTGAGGAGAGAGGGTACAGCAGTGCGATCTGAGACTGCCCACGTCCTTTATTTTTTTTCTTTTTGGGTCACACCCAGCGATGCTCAGGGGTCACTCCTGGCTCTGCCCTCAGGAATTACCCCTGGCCGTGCTCAGGGGACCATATGGGATGCTGGGAATCGAACCCGAGTCAGCCGTGTGCAAGGCAAATGCCCTACCCGCTGTGCTATCCTGCCCACGTCCTTAAAGGCAGAAGATCACCTTTGTGTTTCATTTCATTTTTATTTTTATTTTATTTTGGTTTTGGGACCACACCAGGTGATGCTCGGAGGCTCCTGGCTCTGCACTCTGAAATTGTTTTGTTTTGGGGTCACACTCTGAGACTATTCCTTGCTCATGTTTACATATCACTCCTGTCTGTCAGTGCTCAGAGGACCATATATACTGCTTCTGAGGGGATTTTTTTTTTTTTTTGGCTTTTTGGGTCACACCCGGTGATGCACAGGGCTTACTCCTGGCTTTGCACTCAGGAATTACTCCTGGCAGTGCTTAGGGAACCATATGGGATGCTGAGAATCGAACCCGGGTCAGCCGCGTGCAAGGCAAACGCCCTACCGGCTGTGCTCCAACCTCAACTTCTGAGGGGATTGAACCAAAGTTGTCTGTGTGCAAGGCAAGTGCCTTAATTCTTGTATTATCTTGCTGCCTCAGCCATTGCATTTTATTTATTTTTAAAGGTTTGGGGATCACACTCAGGAGTTACTCCTGGCTCTGCACTCAGGAATCACTCCTGGGGTGCTCAGGGGACCAAGGGGATGCTGGAGATCGGCAATCGAACCCTGGTCAGCCTTGTGCAAGGCAAATACCTTGCCTTCTGTTTTTTTTTTCTTTTTGGGTCACACCCGGCAATGCACAGGGGTTATTCCTGGTTCATGCACTCAGGAATTACTCCTGGCAGTGCTTGGGGGACCATATGGGATGCTGGGAATCAAACCCGGGTCAGCCGCGTACAAGGCAAACGCCCTACCCGTTGTGCTATCACTCCAGCCCCTACCCTGCCTTCTGTACTATGCACCTGCCCCAGTCATTGTATTTTAGAAAGCTTCCCTGGAACAGTCTGGAGGACTTCTGGGAGGGGCTGGGCGGGAGGGGGGGGCGGTAGTGGGGGGGGCAACAGGAAACTGTTAGGCCAGTTTCCTCCTGCTTTGTGCTACTCGAGCTGGACTGTGCAACCTTGGGAAAGTCACTTGGTCTGGCTGAGCCTCCGTCCCCATCTGTCAAATGGAGATCATAATGAGCACCCGAGGGCATGCTAGGCAGGGCTGAGTGAGCTAATGGAAAGGAAAGTGCTGGACAAACTCTAGAAAATCCATCAGTCCCGGCTGTGTTCTAGCCACAGCACCACCTCAAAAACAACCGCTTTGAATTTCCCTTGAGCCAGCCACATCCTCCTAGGCAAGGGCATGGAGCTGCAGAACGCCGGGGAAGCCAGGGGCACACGCCCGCCCCCGGGGCCCAGTCAGCATCTTTCCTCCCCTGAGACTCTTTTCTCCAGAAATAGGGCAGAGAGGGGCCTGAGAGATAGCACAGGGGCTAAGATACCTGCCTTGCTCGCAGCAGACCTGGGCTCCACCCCCCTGTTTGTACCATCAGGAGCAAACCCCCCAAGCGCTGCCAGGTATGGCTCAACCAAAATATATCAGGGCAGAGGACTCAGCGTGCAGGATGGGTGGGAGGAGTCGTGGCAGCTGGGAGATGATCCTTCATTGTACACAGTACCGGGGCTGGAGCGATAGCACAGCGGGTAGGGTGTTTGCCTTGCACGCGGCCGACCTGGGTTCGATTCCCAGCATCCCATATGGTCCTCTGTGCACCGCTACGAGAAATTCCTGAGTGCATGAGCCAGGAGTAACCCTGTGCATCACCGGGTATGACCCAAAAAGAAAAAAAAAATTGTACACAGTACCTTGTCCCCTGCTCTGCTCTCCTGGGCCTGGCACAGGGCTGCACGGAGTGGCGGATGGTCGATATTCAATACCAGCTGTCTGGACACCTCTGACCAGAGGCAGAGGTGGAGGAGCCAGAGGACATTTGCTGCTGTCCCTGTCTTCAGTGACTTCCTGGGAAATCCTTAGAGCAGGCCCCTTCCCGTGAGACCCAGCCCCCCAACATGTCTCTCTAGCTTCTCATTCTGTAACTCAGCAGGAGAGCAGAGAAGCAAGGACCCACTACACACATTCCCTGGCCCCCTCCCACCCACCCACAGACACACAACGTGCCAGCCTGGTCTGGGCACCACAGCTCCGGGATGACAGAGGCGGCACTTGCCCAGCCTCCTCATAGTCAGGAGCTGATGGGAGGGGGTTTGCTCTAATATGATGTAAATGACATGGCCAAGGACTTCTGACTGTGGTGCTCAGGTTTTACTCCTGGCTCTGTGCTCAGGAGAGATACTCAGTGATACTCAGTGATATTCTCTCCTCACAGTGATACTCAAGGGACTAGATTCGGTGCGAGGGATTGAAGCAGGGGAAGCTATATGCAAAGTAAGCACCTATCTCCTCTGCTGGAGACTAACCCTTCTGATCCTCCATTTAGCCACCAATAAAATAGGGCTTTTAAAATTTTGTTTTCAGGGACCACAGTCCTGAAGACGGCTGAGGACCATGTGGTGTTGGGGATCTAACACTGTGAGGATGCTCTCAGCCCTCTGAGCTATCTCTCCAGCACCAGCTCCAGGAAGGTGTTTCATTTTGTGCAGTGGTTTGGTTTTAGGTGTTGGTCACACCCAGGGATGCTCAAGGTCATTCCTGGCAGTGCTTAAGGGATCATGCTGTGCTGGGGATCACAAGGCTTCACAAGGCAAGGCAAGTCTCTCCCTTCCATCTTTCTGGTCCAAGAAACAGTTATTCTTAGCTCTTCAGGACTGATGTAAAGTTTAAGGGAGATGCTATGGAATGTGTTTAGGGCAGGACCTGGCAGCTGCCCCGGCAGTGAGAGGCCAGGAGGGTGAGTGTTTTAAATCTCGTGGTGGGTAACTGCTGAACAAAATCTGGGACAAGGGTGTGGTGGGAGAGGGGCAGGGAGGAATTCTGCATGGAACCATCAGGAAAGCTTCCATAAAAGGATCACTGAGGGCTAGACACATAGCACAGGGGGTGGGCACTTACCTCACTTGAGGCTGACCAGAGCTTGATTCCTAGCACCCCAGATGGTCCTCTGAGCACCACCAGAAGTAATTCCTGGGTGCATAGCCAGGAGTAAGTCCTGAGCACTGCTAGGTGTGCCCCCCGCCGGCCCCAAATGAAGGCAAATGGAGGAAATGTGTTTTGCCAAATGGAAAATTGGAGTGAGACGATGGGGCTGGAGAATGAAGTTTCCCTATTTGGAGTGGACTGGAGCGATAGAACAGTAGGTAGGGCATTTGCCTTGCATGCAGCCAACCCGGGTTCTATTCCTTCGTCCTTCTTGGAGAGCCCGGCAAGCTACCAAGAATATCCCACCCGCACGGCAGAGCCTGGCAAGCTCCCTGTGGTGTATTCGATATGCCAAAAACAGTAACAAGTCTCCCAATGGAGACATTACTGGTGCCCGCTCGAGCAAATCGATGAACAAAGGACGACAGTGCTGCAGTGCTACAGGCTTTATCCTGGAATGAACAGAGTTCAGCAGCAGAGAGACAGGATGCAAATTTCACCTTAGAAGAAGTATTGTGTGGTGAAGGTGTGTCAGTCTCGGGGGCTGGAGCTGTGAGTATCACTTAGTCACCAGCTGTGCTCAGCTGGGGTCAATAATGAAAAGGTTCCTGGCCCAGAAATAGATTCTCCCGTTAGCAGGGACTCATAGGGCCAGTGCCTTCAGCTAGAGAAGCTAGTTAGGGGCCCAGAGCAGCCAGCCAGATTGTCTGTGGTGGTGGGGCTGCTGTCCTTGCCAGCCAGGCGTCCAGCCCTTGTCCCTGCACCGCCACTGTGATGCTGTATCTCAGTCCTAATGCGGCAGGAAGGATTTCGGAGTGAACCAGCACTGATTCTGCTTTGAACTAGTTGTATGACAGCAGGCGGGGTGCTTGCTTGCATATAGCCGAGTTAGGTTCAATCCCATATGGTCCCCCAGAACCACCAGGAATGATTTGTTAGTGCGGAGCCAGGAGTAACCCCTGAGTATTGCTGGGTATGACCTTAAAATATCTTAACTTCTTGGAACAGAATTTTTGTGGGAAACATTCAGACTTACTTTTCTTTTTTTCTTGGTGGGGAGGGGCACACCTGGTAATGCTTAGGGCTTACTTTTGGCTCTGAACTCAATAATTACTCCTGGCAGTGCTCAGAGGACCATATGGGATGCCGAGTATTGAACCCGGGTTGGCAATGTGTAAGGCAAGCGCCCTACTGGCTGTACTATCACTCTGGCCCTTAAATTTATATCTTTATCAGGTTTGATCCCTGACGCCACAGGGTTCCCAAGCATAACAGGGGTGACCTCTGAGCACGGAGCCCGGAATAGCTCCTGAACATCACCATAAACAAACCATAAACAAATGCACAAACAAACGTGTCGTTTCTTGAGATGCTGGCATGTGACCAGAGATGTAGCTCAGCACTAGAGTACACAGATTGTATGTGTGAGGTCCTAAGCCCGATTCCTGTATGAAAAATCATATATAAATAAAAAGGACCTGGGAGATAGTAGAGCAGTTAGGATGCATGTTTAGCATATGCCCAGCTAGGGTTCAATTCTCAGCACCACATGATCCCCTGAATATTGCCAGGCACGTTCCTGGATGCCTTCAAGCACTGCCTGGTGTGATCCTGGGATGGAAGGGCTCCTACAACATTTTTTGGGGGAGGGTCATACCACCCAGAGATGCTCAGGGTTACTTCTGGCTCTGCACTTAGGAATTATTCCTGGCGGTGCTTGGGGGACCATGTGGGATGCCGGGACCAAACCCAGATTGGCTGAGTACAAGGCAAATGCCCTGCCCACTGTACTATCACTCCGCGCCCACCCAGCCCCGAAACTTCTGATCCGTCCTCAAACTCTTGAATTAATCTGCTGGCCTAATTGGCCAAGAATTGCCAGTACAGTAGGTAGGCTCAATTCCCAGCATCCCATATAGTCCCCAAGCTCTCCAGAAGGGATCCTTAGGTGCAGAGCCTGGAGTAAGCCCTGGAGTGACACCACCAGGTGTGGCGCAATAACCAGAAAAGAAAGAAAAAGAAGAGTTGCCAGTGGAGAGCTGGAGAGATGCTTGCCTTGCACATGGCAGACCTGGGTTCCATTCCTGCAGCACATTATACGGTGAACCCTGCAAGGAGCCAGGAGTAAGCCCAGAGCACTGCCCCAGGTGACCAAAAGAAAAAAACAAAACAAACCCAAACAGAATAAAAAAGGAATTTCCGGTGGAGCCACTAGGCCTCCGGAATGTGCTCAGGATGTTTCTTGCGCCCTCCCCCACAAAAGATAGGCAAATAAAATGTCAGTATTACTGCAGCGAAAAAGCATATCCTGGGGCCAGAGTGGTAGTACAGCAGGGAGGGCGTTTGCCTTGCACGCGCAGTCCAGCGGACCTGGGTTCGATCCTTGGCATCCTATACAGTCCCCCAAGCACCCTCAGGAGTGATTCCTGAGTGTGGAGCCAGGAGTAACCCCTGAGCATCGTTGGGTGTGACCGAAAAAGCAAGAAGCAAAAAAAAAAAATTCTGATCACTTTTATTAGCAGTGGTTGCCAAGATGAAACATGTATACAGAAGCAATTTTGCTTTTTTTTTTGCTGCCAGGGTGTTGAACCCGGGTCTCAGGCATACAAGGCATGCGTGTTAATCACCCTGAGTCACATCCAGGCTTCTCTTCCCACCCTTTTAACTTTTGCATTGTTTGGATCTTTCATAGGGATGTAGATGAGACACCATCACATTTGTGATTATTTATTTATTTCCCCCCTTCCCTTGTAGCTGATGTTGTGTTTTTGTTTTTGTTTTTTGCTTTTTGGGTCACACCTGGTGATGTACGGGGTTACTCCTGGCTCTGCACTCAGGAATTACTCCTGGCGGTGCTCAGGGGACCATATGGGATGCTGGGAATCGAACCCGGGTCGGCCGAGTGCAAGGCAAACGCCCTACCCGCTGTGCTATCGCTCCAGCCCCGATGTTGTGTTTTGTTTCTGTTTGGGGGTTGCATTCAGAGGACACTCCTGGCTCTGTGATTTGGAGGAACTTCTGGCAGTGCCTAAGGACTGTGCCTTGCTAGGGACCGAGCCCAGGTTTCCTGTCTACTCTACTCCAGCCCAGTGATCTGTCTCTCAGGCCCTCCTTGTGGGTGTTGTGGTGGTGCTTAGCTGTGGTGCTCATCATGTTTGGCCGCAGTGCTCACATCAGGTTGTGGTACTAGTGTGCTCAGTTTCAGTGCTCACCGAGGCTGGCACCCTCAGCACATTTACAAAAATCAGAGAAAATACCATCAACCAGACTGATTGTTAGAAGAATTTACAAAAGATTTTTTACATAAAACCTGGAGCTGGATGGACTGGAGAGATAAGTACAGTGGGGGTAGGACACATATCTTGGAAGAAGCAGACCTGGGTTCAATCCCTGGCATCATCTATGGTCCCCCTGAACCGTGCAAGGAATGATAACCAGAGTGAGCTCTAAGCACGGCTGGGTGTGGCTCAAAAACTAAAAAACAAACTGAGGCTGGAGAGATGATACAGGGGTTATATTCTTGTACAGTTGACCCTAGTTCAAACCCTAGCACCATTAAGGTTCCCCAACCACTACTGGTAAGTGACCCCTGAGCACAGGGACAGGAGTAAACTCTCAGCACTACTGGGTGTGACCCAAAAAACAATTTTTTTTTTTTGCTTTTTGGGTCACACCTGGCGATGCACTGGGGTCATTCCTGGATCTGCACTCAGGAATTACTCCTGGCGGTGCTCAGGGGACCATATGGGATGCTGGGAATTGAATCCGGGTTGGCCGTGTGCAAGGCAAACGCCCTACCCGCTGTGCTATCACTTCAGCCCCCAACAATTTTTTTTTTAAATTTCAGGAGCAGGAGAGATAATACATTAGGTAATACACTTGTTTTAGAGGAGCCCAGTCTCCGAGCTGGAGCGATAGCACAGCGGGTAGGGCGTTTGCCTTGCACGCAGCCAGCATGGGTTCGATTCCCAGCATGCCATATGGTCCCTTCAAGCACTGCCAGGAATGATTCCTGAGTGCAAAGCCAGGAGTAACCCCTGAGCATCGCTGGGCGTGGCCCGAAAAGCGGAAAAAAAAAAGAGAGAGAGAGAACTAGAGGAGCCCAGTCTGGGTATGATTTCTGTTATCACCCATTTGGTTGCTCATTGAGTCCCTAGGTGTGATCCCTGAGCACAGAGCCAGGAGTAAACCCTGAGAATAACCAGGTATGGCTCCAAAACAAAATCAGTTTTTTATTGGGAGGGGTCACACCCAGCGATGTACAGAGGTTACTCCTGGCAGTACTCGGGGGACCATATGGGATGCTAGGAATGGAATCTGGGTTGGCCCAGTGCAAACGCCCTATCTGATGTACTATTGCTCCAGACTACAAAATCATTGTTAAAATTTCATGTGGCCTGTGCAGAAATGACCCATATCGAGTACTGTTCCCATCTATTACTTGCCTGTATGGTTATCGGTGTGTCTGCTTTACTTTAACCGTTTGTCTGTCTGTAATGGGACCTTTGTTTCTATCTGGTTTCTGGGCCCAGGTCTGTGTGATTCTGGTTTTGTACCAGTGGATTTCTGTTCGTGTCTGGGTAGGTGTGCTTTTGTATATCTATACGTGTTTGTGTATCAGCATGTCTTTGTTTTTTTGTTTTTGGGTCACACCCGGCAATACTCAGGGGTTCCTCCTGGCTGTGCACTCAGGCATCACTCCTAGTGGTGCTCGAGGGACCACACGGGGTGCTGGGGATGGAACCTGGCAAACACCCTCCCTGCTGTCCCATCACTCTGGTCCCCTCAGCGTGTCTCTGTGTGCTGGTGGGAGGGAGCTCACAGTCCAGCCATTCTAGGTACCATGCTCTGGAGCCACTCCTGGCCGTGCCGGGGGACCATGTGGTGTTCAGGGACTGAACCCGGCCCTCCTGCATCTAAAGCATGCAGTTAGGTGTGTGTTTGGGTATGTTAGTGATGTGCACGCAAGTAATGGTACAATTAAGTGTCTGTGTTTGTGACAACATCTGTGTGTGGCTGTGTTTAGGTGTGTGTTATGGGAGCTGTCAATGCATCTGGGTTTGTGTTCCTGTGTCTGTGTGTCCGTGGCTCTGGGTGAGTCAGCCTTCCTGAGGCCGGGTAGGGCCCTGTGTGTGTGTGTGTGTGTGTGTGGCGGGGGGGCTCTCTGAGGAGCCGCATCCAGTGCAGCTGTTTTCCTCTGCTCACGGCTGCCAGGGAGCACAACTCACCCCTCCTGGCCCTCTTCCAGCTTCAATGGCCTGAGTGTGAGCCTTTCCCTGCTCCTGCCACTCTGGGCACAGTGCCAGCCCTGCTGCCCAGGCCTGCTAGAGTAGGTGTCTGTAAACACCTTGAGGGCCCCCCCACCCCGGGGCCTTATCACTGACACCCGCCTGCTCTCCCCGCTTTGGGGGTGAGTGCTGAGAAGAGGCTCCTGGGCCAGCCACCTGCGTGGGCTCAGGAAATCCCTGCTGCTCTCGGCCCAGGTCAGTGTCCATCCGGCCCGGCTCTTTGTGCTCGTCAGAGGCAGCCGGACAGTTGGGAAACAAAACATGTCTCCATGGCAACCCGCCTCTGCCTGCGAGCCTGGGCAGGCCGGTGGTTTGTTGGCCCAGGGCTGCTGTGGGGCCCAGTGTTGATGTGGGGGTGCACGGGCGGTCTGAGGGGGAGTTGAAGGTTTTGCATCTGGGTGTGGCACCTTACCACAGGCCCACATGCACGCCCCTCCACACACACGCTTCTTGCCTGTGTGACAGGGACTGTGTCCTGAGAGGGCGGGTAGGCGTCTGGCTCAAGGCCACGGGTCAGTTGACACAGCACTGGCAGGAGAACCAGCTGAGGCAAAGTTTTTCTGTATGTTTGTTCTGTTTGGGGTCATACCCGGTAGATCAGGCTCAGAAGTTTACTCCTGGCTCAGTGCTTAGAGGTCACTGCAGGTGGTGCTTGGGAAACTGGGGATCCATCCCGCGTCTCCTGCATGCAGTGTGTGTGCTCAGCCTGTTAAGCTGCAGCCCCAGCTGGCTAACTCCGGACAGGTGGAGCCGAATTGGCTGTGGGAAACGCATTTCTGAGCAATATACCTTCTCAGGATAAGCTTTCCCATGCCATTTCTTTTTCTTTTCTCTCTTTCTTTCTTTTTCTTTCTTTCTTTCTTTCTTTCTTTCTCTCTCTCTCTCTCTCTCTCTCTCTCTCTCTTTCTTTCTCTCTCTCTTTCTTTCTTTCTTTCTTTCTTTCTTTCTTTCTTTCTTTCTTTCTTTCTTTCTTTCTTTCTTTCTTTCTTTCTTTCTTTCTTTCTTTCTTTCTTTCTTTCTTTCTTTCTTTCTTTCTTTCCTTCTTCCTTTGCTTCTGTTTTTTGGTCACACTCAGCAATGCGCCAGGGGTTACTCTTGGCATCCTGGCTCTGCACTCAGGAGTTACTCCTGGCAGTAAACGAGGAGGAGGATAAGAGCGGGGAAACGGGACCATATGGAATGCCAAGGATCAAACCCAGGTTGGCCACTTGCAAGGCAAGTGCCCTACCCACTGTTCTCTCATTCCAGCCCCCTTCCTGTGGCATTTCTACCAAATAGCTACGTTGACATTGGCATCAGCCCCTGCTGCCAGGGAGACTCCAGTCTTTTCTAATTATCTACTACAGATGCAGCAGAAGCCAGTGGAATGCTGGCACCCTGGCACAGCCCTCCACAGCCCCTCTCGGGTTTCCCATGTTGTACTGGGCTGTTTGCTTTTTGTTTGGGGCCACACCTGGCTGTGCTCAGGGCATACTTACTCCTGGCTCTGTGCTGAGAGATCACTCCTGGCAGTGCTTAGTGGTGGCGCGGGGGCATTTGCAGTGCCGGGGTCCTACCTAGATCAGCTGAGTCCACAGCAGTCGCCTGGCCCTCTGTACTGTCTCTCCCCGCGTCTCGTGTTTTAGTTCAGCCAACGTGTCGCTGTCGTGCTCACTGGCTGGCTTGGTGGGTAAGTAAGGGATCCAAGTTTTGGTTTGTAAAATAAATGTGTCTGTATAAAATACTGCTTTTATATTTTATAAAATATAAAGAGAGTCTCTGGCCTGCGCGCCTGGCTCTTCCCAGGGCCCCTTGGAGGGGATGGGCTCCAGCTTCCCCTGCCTCCCCGAGCAGAGCTCCCAAGGCTGAAGACCTCCGGAGCCTTAGCCACAGCCATGCTCAAGGCCCCTTCCACACGTTCGGACGAACCTCACGCATGAAGGTACCGACAGAGGAACCCAGGTGTGTGGGACCCGGAGCTGAGACCTCCAAGTCTGCTCGGATCAGGACTGGGCCTCTTCCACCCAGATTTCCCATTTTCCAGTAGCTAGATGGTCACACCCAGGGACTGCCCCCCCGCCACCCCGTGGCCTGTAATCCCATCAATGGCCAACATCCAGAGACTTAAAAGCAAGTTCACCAGGCTGCAACATCTTATAGCCTACTTCTCCCTCTGGGAGAACCAGCAGGCTACCAAGAGTTTCCTGCTCACATGGGAGAGCCTCGAAAACTCCCCATGGCATATTCATATGCCAAAACCAGTAACAATGCTGGGTCTCATTCCTTTGACCCTGAAAGAGCCTCCAATGCAGCATTGTTGAGAAGGACGAGTAAGGAAGCTTCTAAAATCTCAGGATTTTAGAATTTTAGGACGAATGGAGACATTACTGAGACCGCTCGAGAAATTCGACGATCAATGGGATGATGATGATGATGATGTTAAAAGCACTGAAACAGACACAGAATGAATGATCTCTTGCCTATGCAGGTATAAAGAAACAAGGGCTGGAGTGATAGCACAGTGGGTAGGGCATTTGCCTTGCACACTCCTGCTCCGGGTTCGATTCCTCCGTCCCGTTCGGAGAGCCTGGCGAGCTACCAAGAGTATCCAGCCCACACAGCAGAGCCTGGCAAGCTACCTGTGGCATATTGGATATGCCAAAAACAGTAACAACAAGTCTCACAATGGAGACATTACTGGTGCCCGCTCAAGCAAATTGATGAATAATGGGATGACAGTGCTACAGTATAAAATACTGCTTTTGCACCGACACAGAATGAATTATCTCTTGCCTATGCAGTTATAAAGAAACAGGGACTGGAGTGATAGCATGGCGGGTAGGGCGATTGCCTTGCACACGGCTGACCCAGGTTCGATTCCCAGCATTTCATATAGTTTCTTGAGCACTGCCAGGAGTAATTCTTGAGTGCATGAGCCAGGAGTAACCCCTGTACAATGCCAGGTGTGACTAAAAAAAAAAAAGAGAGAGATAGTAGGAGAATAACAACTACTCAAAAGAAGTAAAAATGAAGATGAGGGGCTGGAGCGATAGCACAGCGGGTAGGGCGTTTGCCTTGCACTCGGCCGACCCGGGTTCTAATCCCAGCATCCCATATGGTTCCCTGAGCACCCCCAGGGGTAATTCCTGAGTGAAGAGCCAGGAGTAACCCCTGTGCATTGCCGGGTGTGACCCAAAAACCAAAAAATTTAAAAAAATTAAAAAAAATGAAGATGTGATGCATGGGGTAGGAGGAATAGGACTAGGGCTAGGAGGGGAACACCAGGACAGGTGAAGGACATCAGTGTTGTAAGGCATGGCCTAAAAGGAATTAAAAGGTGCTAGGAGGGAAACTGGGTACCTTGGTGGAGGAAAGTGGGCACTGACTGGTGAAGGGATTGGTGTTGGACCAATGCAGGCCTGAAACTCAGTCACAAGCTGCAACTCACAGTGCCTCAATAATTTTTCAAAATTTAAATAACAAAATATTTCTTGTGGGGCTGGAGCACAGCGGGTAGGGCATTTGCCTTGCACGCGGTCGACCCGGGTTTGATTCCCAGCATCCCACATGGTCCCCTGAGCACCGCCAGGAGTGATTCCTGAGTGCAGAGCCAGGAGTAAACCCTGTGCATCACCAGGTGTGACCCAAAAAGCAAAAAATATATATATATATATTTCTTGTGTGATTAAAAACATTATCTCTGGAGGAAATTGGCTGGCTTTTGTTTGTGGGGTAAAAGGAAAGTCTCATTACTAAAAGAAAGTTTGCTGGGGCTTGTGCCACAGTGCAGTGGGTTGCCTTGCATGTAGCCGACCTGGGTTCAATCCCCAACACCAGAGATGGTCCCTGAGTCCCGCCAGGAATGATCCCTGAGTACAAAGCTGGATGGAAGCCCTGAACGCTGCTAGGTGCAACCTTCCCCAAATAAATAAATATAAATAAAAGAAAGTGCTGGAAGCCTCCAAAACTATTCAAAAAAGCCATTTGCACTGAGTTTATTGCAGCACTACTCACAATAGTGAAAATCTGGAAACAATTGAAGTGTCCAAGAACAGATGACTGGAAAAAGAAACTATGGTATATATATACACCATATATATATATTGGTGCTGGACCAATGCAGGTCCAACATTATATATATTATATATATACATTACATACATAATATACATTATATATGTATATATATATAATGGAATACTATTCAAACTGTAAGAAAAGATAAAATCTTGGGATATTAAAAAAAAATACATAAGACTCATATCCTAGGACAGTAAAAATGAGGGGCCTGGAGGATTGGTCCACAGTTGGAAGCCCGCCTCAAGTGCTGGGAAAGAAGGTAGTTGGGTTAGAGAAGGGACCACTATGACAAAGATAGTTGACAATGATCACTTCAGATAACAACTGCATGCTGAAAGTAGTTAAAGGAACGGACATAATAGCCTCTCAGTATCTGTTTTGCAAACTATAATGCCCAAGAGAAGAGAGACAGAGACAGAGAGACACAGAGAGAGACAGAGAGAGAGAGGAGAGAGAGCGAGAGCGAGCGAGTGAGAGAGAGAGAGAGACAGAGAGAGAGAGAAGGAAAGCGGGAAAGTGCATGCCATAGAGGCAGGCTGGGAGGAGGGTGCAGAGGAGGGAAACTGAGGATACTGGTGGTGGTAAATGTGCATTGTTGGAGGGATGGGTGTTGGAACATTATATGACTGAAACCTGATTGTGAACAGCTTTGTAACTGTGTATTTCACATTGTTTAATTTAAAAAAAAAGAAAAGAAACTTGAAACCTGGGGGCCAGAGAGATAGTACAGTGGTTGGGAGTTTGCCTTGTATATGGTTGACCCCTTCTCAATCCCTAGCACCCCGATGGTCCCCCAGGCCTTGCCACGAGAGATCCCTGAGTGCAGAGCCAGGAGGAAGCCCTGAGCACTGCCAGGTGTGGTCCAAAAACCAAAAAGAAGGGGGGCTGGATCAATAGTACAGCAGGTAGTAATTGCATGAGTCTACCTGGATTTGATCTCTGGTACCCCTGATGGTCCCCAGAGCCTGCCAGGAGTGATCCCTGGGGGCAGAGTCCAGAGTAAGCCCTGAGGGGCTGGAGCAATAGCACAGCGTGTAGGGCGTTTGCCTTGCACGCGACCGACCCAGGTTCAATTCCCAGCATCCCATATGGTCCCCTGAGCACCGCCAGGGATAATTCCTGAGTGCAGATCCAGGAGTAACCCCTGTGCAGAGCCAGGTATGACCCAAAAAGCAAAAAAAAAAAAAAAACAAAAACAAAAAACAGAGTAAGCCCGAGCACTGCTGGGTGTGGCCCCAACACTTCTCTCCCCGACCCCCCGAAATGATGAAATCTTGTAATCTGTGGCTATGTGGAGGAATTTGGAGAGTATCATGCTGGGTGAGGACAGCCAGAGGAGAGGGACACAGAGTGGGGGACACAAGGAAACACAGAAAGGGAGTAACAAAGGCCTAAAGGCAGCATCAATCGAGAACTGGTATTCAATAGGAAGCTTACCATGGGGAAAAAGGGGAGGTAGGGTGGGGGATATTTAGACTCTGAGGAGAATATGGTACTGAAATAAAATTATTTCCTGGTGTGAGGGCCACACCTGGTGGTGCTCAGGGCTTACACTTGGTTCTGTGCTCAGGGAACATTCCTGGGGGCCCCAGCGGACCATACGGGTACTGAGGATCAAGCCTGGTTGACTGTATGCAAGTCAAGTGCCCTACCCACTAAACTATCTCTTTAACCCCAAATTAATTTTTTTTTTTAAAGAAGGAAGTGCTGGATGCCCATTTTTCCGCTCTGTATTCCTCATTCCCTCTCATCCCAGGGGGCCGCCATTGGTCTCTGGGGCCTGCAGCACAGAGTTCGCTATGGAGCTGAAGAAGGAAATCAGAATTTGTTCACACTGGAGACACTTCCCCTCCTTTCTGCTCCTCCCTCCTTTCTGCTCCCCTCCTCTCTGCACACCCCCTGCTTTTGCATCCCTCTCCCCTGCATCCCCCTCCTAGCTCTCTTTCCTCTCTGAGCCTCCTAGCAATTGGCTCAGAGCTGGGCTCCATCGGGGCACACATCCTAGCACCTGGGTTTACCTCACCTTCCAGAGCTGTGGGAAGAGGGGTGGAATTAGCCTTGGGGCCCGATTCTAAGCGATCCTGGGAGGATCAAAGGAGACCTCAGCGGAGAGGCTGTCTGAAATGTTAACAGCTGCCGTGTGCCAGGAGCCCTAGATTGGGGACTGAGGCTCCTTCCCTCCCTCCTTCCCTCCCTCCCTTCTTCCCTTCCCTCCAGGTTAGGGAGGGGATAGGCGCCAAATGCAAGGAGTCCTTTTTTCTTCACTTTCCTTTTCCTTTTGTCTTTTTCTTCTGTCTTTTCTTTCTTTCTTTTTTTTTTTTTTTTTTTGCTTTTTTGGTCACACCCAGTGATGCACAGGGGTTACTCCTAGCTCATGCACTCAGGAATTACTCCTGGTGGTGCTCAGGGGACCATATGGGATGCTGGGAATGGAATCCGGGTGCCACGTGCAAGACAAACACATGGTATGGATCCAGGCCCTGTCCTTTCTTTTTTTTTTTTTCCCCTCTTCCTCTTCCTCCCTCACTCCCCCTTTTGGTTTTTGGACCACACCCAGATGTACTCAGGGTTTACTCCTTGTTCTGTGCTCAGGAATCACTCCTGGTGGGGCTCAGCAGACCATATGAGGTGCTGTGGTTCAAACTTGGGTTGGCTGTGTGCAAGGCAAGCACATTCCCCGCTGTACTTTCTCCAGCCCCTCAAGGTGCTGTATTCTACTCCAGTGGCAGAACAGGATCAAAGGGTAGATTGACTCCGAAAGAGAATCGCTGTGAGAATCTGCTTTAAGCAGGGTCCTTTCTCCTCCCTCCCCAAGTGCACGTGCATTCAAAGTTCAGCAGAACATTTCTGGAGGTGCTGGCTAGCTCCAGGGCAAGGATTCCTTTTATCTACTGGAGGTTCTGTCAACTCTCTAAAGTAATTGGGGAGGGGGTGTTTGGCACAAAGCTAGCTTTCAATCAATTAGGACACACACACACACACACACACACACACACACACACATACACACACACACACACACACACACTGCAGTGCTAAGTCTATTTCTCTGTGACTCCACTTGTCCTGAAGCCTTCTTGTCCATGGACTAGGAATATCATTAATCTCTCAACATCTCCACCCCACACTACAATTCTGGCCTTTCCAATTGGCTTGAGAACTGAGGGGAGCCACAGCGGATCTATCCCTGGGCTCTGTGATTTACTGCCTGCTGCTCCCTATAAAACCAGAGAGGCTCAGCCACACCTTGGCCTGGCAGCCTGCTCCGGCTCCGGCTCCGGGGGAGGAGGCCCCGCGGGGACATAGTAGCTGGAGCCTTTGAGAGGCCGGGCAGCTCTTCCCTGGGAGGGGAGATCAGGCTGTGTCAGGTGGGTGTGAGAGCAGCATGGGGGTGACCCTGGGCTTTCCAGAAGGTAAGGTTGGGGAGGCTGAGACCGCAAGTCCGGTTACTAATAGTTCTTGGGAGCTGGCAACTTCCTGCCTCGACAGGCGAATGGACTTTGGGCCCTATTGACAGGGGCTGTTGGGAAGTCAGTTTCCAGAGCTGCCCAAAGCGTCAGCAAGGACATGGAGCTGAGCCGAACAATGGTGAAGCCGAGGGCAGGAATACAGGCTAGCCCTCGGTAGGCTAATCCTCCCTGGGTGTCTCAGAAGCAAGTGTGGCTGTAGACTAGGGCCCAGGTTGTGGTGGTGGGGTGTGTGTGTGTGTGTGTGTGTGTGAAAATAGAGGATGCTGGGTCCAGGGTGGCCCAGATTGGGGGATGGAGGTGAGAATGTCTGGGCATTAAGAGTTACAAGCAGGGGCTGGAGCGATAGCACAGAGGGTAGGGCGTTTGCCTTGCACGCAGCCAACTCTGGTTCAATTCCCAGCATCCCATATGGCCCCCTGAGCACCGCCAGGAGTAACTCCTGAGTGCATGAGCCAGGAGTAACCCCTGTGCATTGCCGGGTGTGACACAAAAAAAGAAAAAAAAGAAAAAAAAAAGAGTTAAAAGCAGTGAAGGGACCATGACTTGAACCTCCCGGTCTCCACTCGTTCCTCCTCCTCCCTCAAAACAGAGAACCAGTCAGTGGATTGACACTTGGAATTCTTGTTAGTGGGGCACCTTGGCTAAGGGGTGTTTTTCCTTCAACTTTTGAGCCATAATCAGTGGCAGTCAGTGAAAAGGAAAGCTTTCTTATTTTCTTTGGCTTTTGGGCCATACCTGGTGGTAGGGCTTACTCCTGGCTCTGTGCTCAGGGATCACTCCTGGTGGAGCTTAGGGGACCCTATGGGATAATGGGATTTGAACTCAGGTTTGCCACGTATAAGGCAAACACTCTACGTGTCTACCTTGCACATGGCCAACCCAACCCAAGTTCAATCCTCAGCATTCTATATGGTCCCTTGAGCACTGCCAGGAATAGTTCCTGAGTGCAAAGTCAGGAGTAACCCAACCCAAGGGCTGGAGGGGTGGGGGGGGCCATACCCTGCTCCGTTTAGAGCATACTCCTGGCTCTGTGCTCAAGAGTGCCCCCTGGCATTGCTCAGGGGTTCATATGTGGTGCTGGAGATTCAAACTGGGGTCAGACACACGCAGAGCAAACACCTTACCTCCTGTTCTATCTCTCCCTCCCCTTGGCTGAGGGATTCTATGAGCCACTGGCACGGCCCACTAACCTTACGGGCATAACCCTGTGCTCAGAGGGGCATGCTTGATTGAATATTGTTGCCCTCTTGGCTTACCATCCCCCCTCACAATCACATCTGCCTCACCCCCCAAACTGCGGTGGATCAAACTTGCATTACTCATGCAAGGCAGGTGCATTATGGCTGAGTCACATCTATGGACCTCTTGATAACTTTTGTTTGTTTTTGTAGTACCAGGGATTAACTTTTTTTGTTGTTTTTAAGGACACATCCAGTGGTGCTCAGGGCCTATTCCTGGTTCTGTGCTCAGGGATTACTTCTAGCAGTGCTCGGGGGACCAAGATGATGGGGACTGAACCCAGGTCTAATGTGGGTAATACAAGCACCCTACCTGCTGTACTACCTCTCTGGCCCTGAAAACTCTTTTGTTTTTGTTTTTGTTTTGGGGCTAGACCTGATGATGCTCAGGTGTTACTCCTGGCTTTGCACTCAGGAATTATTCCTGGCAGTGCTCAGGGGACCATATAGAGTGCTGAGGATTGAACCTGGGTTGGATTGACCATGTGCAAGACAAACGCCTGGCACACTGCTCCTCTAGCCCTGAACACTCTTAGTTTTTACTTCTATTTATTTATTTATTTTTGCTTTTTGGGTCACACCCAGTGATACATAGGCATTACTCCTGGCTCTGCACTCAGGAATTACCCTTGGCGGTTCTCAGGGGACCATATGGGATGTTGGGAACTGAACCCGGGTCGGCAGCGTGCAAGGCAAACAACCTACCTGCTGTGCTATTGCTCCAGTCCCCACTCTTAGTTTCTAAACAAAAGGCCTTGCATTTTGATTTTGTCTTAGGCCTTACAAATGAAGTAGCCAGTTTTGTCCAAGGAAGAAGGAGCTCTGAAAGGGTTGGTGGGGGCTAAGGCCAACCAACATTCCTTTTCTGATCTCCCCTTCCAAAAACCAGAGTGTTTGCCTTCTTCTCTCCTCTCTACCCAAGTGCATCCAGCCGATCCCACAAGCCCATAGTTTCCTTGCCAAGTCTCAGCCTTGCCTAGAACATGTTTCCTTGGATACTTACCAACTAAGGGAGTGGCAGTTTCCTTGGGGTAGTAATGGGCAGGGCAGCGCGCCACGAGGACAGGGCCCTACGCGATCTGCGAGCGAGTCCCAGTGCCTGCTCCAGAAGAGGCTCTCTGAGATTGTGGGCTGGAACTGAATGAATGGGCCACTGGGTGGGAAACTGAGGCCCAGCAAGGACAGATGTGTGCCCCAGGCTGTCTAGGCGGAGAGGAGTGTCAGAAATGAACCAGGCCCACAGCTGGGCACCAGGATAATACTGAGAGGCCAGGGGGAAACTATGTGACCCAGAGTCAGGTGGGGTGATCTCAATGCCTTTCTAGGGCCTGAACTAGGGGTCCTGGAGTGCTGACCCCACAGGGATTTGGGTGGTAGTGGTGGGTGGGCTCAGGACCATTTCTAGTTTCAGGGGAACAGGCTGGGACCAGACTTAGGTGTCTGGCCGTGGCTGCTGTGGTTGACCATCTCTGTGTTCTGGGGTAATCACAGTCCGCACTGGGTCCCCCTCCTTTCTGTGTACTGTGTGGGTATCGTGCGGGCCCTGCCTCCTTCCAAGCTGCTGTGGAACAATCAGGTGATAGAAAAGTGCTTTCTCAGCACCAAGAGGAGCCCGAGGCCTGGAGGAAGTGAGCACAGCACTTTCTGGATTCTTCCATGCTTTCTTCTCTCCCAGTTTCCTCACTCCCTCCTTTCACCTGCAGACCTTTACAGGACTATAGGCCAGGAGTTTCTGCAAGAACAGCCCTGGGGGGGCTTTGTGTGCTTCAGCTCTCACCTCTCGACAGGGAAAGCCGGACCTGGGGGTGACCATGGGCCTCAGAGGCAATTCCAGAGCGAGGGGCTACAAGACGCCCCCGGCGCAGTCGCCAAAGGGCCAGGCAGGACTGAGTCACCTTCCACTTAGAGGACCGGGAAGGTTGGGAGCTGGAGATCTGGAAGGTGTGGTGCGGAGCGGACAGGAGCCGCGGGGTGCCTGCTACCTGCGGGGTGTAGGGGATGGGGAGGGGCCAGGGCTGTGCCCTGCGGTCACAGGTCTCAGCGGGCCCGAAGCCCGGCTCCTGGGCAAAGCCTCCAAGGACTCGGAAAGAATTCTCTCTTTCCAGGAAAAGAATCCCAGACAGCCACCCCCCAGCCCCCACGCCCCCGTCTCTCCCCAGACCAAACTCCGTCTAGAAGCTCTCGGGAATCGAGGCCAGCGCGCCCCCCGCCCCGCCCCGCCCCGCCGCGAAGCCCCACCCACACGGCCCCGCCCGCCCAGAAGCCCCTCCCACGAGCCCCCGCCACACCCTAAGCCCCGCCCCACGGCCCCGCCCCCGCCCGACGCCGGGCACCGCCACTTTCTCCCGGGACGGCACCTCGCCCTCCCCCTGCCCGGGGTTCGGGGCCCGGCCCAGGCGGGGAGGGGCCGCCGGCACGCAGCGCCCGCCCCTGGCCGCTCCCTCCCGGCCGGCCCCCGCGCCCCTCCCGGCTGCTCCCGCCGCGCGCTCCCGCAGCCTCCGCCGCCCCAAACTTTTCTCCGGGCGCCCGTCCCCCGGCGGCCGCCCGCTCCCAGCGCATGGGCGCCCCGCCGCCGGGGCCCGACCCCCGCCATGGCGGCCCGCGCGCCCCCCGCCGCACCTGCGGCCGACGAGCCGGGGGGTCCGGGAGGCCCCCCGCGCAGGAAGAAGTCGCGCTCGGGCGCGTCCGGCCTCCGCCGCGCCTTCAGCTGGCTGAGGGGCAAGCGGCGTAAGAAGAAGGCGGCGGCGGGGGCCGAGGGCAGCGAGCCCGGCGCCCCCCGGGCCAAGAAGGCGGAGGACAAGGCCAGGAAGGCCAAGGGTAAAGGCCGAGGTAAGGCAGCCGGCACCTGGGCCGCGCGCCGGGCGGCGCCGAGGGTGCGGCCAGGGGGCTCCGCCGCGCCGGAGGGAGGTGACCCCCCCACCAAGCACTGGAGCTGGGGGCGCGCAGAGCCCAGGGCCCAGCCCCAGCACCCCGCTACGCGGAGACCCCAGCCTTTATTTGCCAGGTTCAGCCCTGGGTCCTCCTTCTCGGGACCTCGAGGGGACCCCCCCAGCCTACCCCGCCCCAATGGAACAGGGACCCCTCGGTTTAAGCAGGAAGTGCTGGCAGTCTGGCTCTCGGGACGGTGAGGCACCACCCTTCCCCCTCACCCCCACCTTCCAGACTCACCCAGGTTCTGCCCTCTGCTGAGTCAGGGGCTCAGAAACTTGCCTCCTGGCCTGGCGCCAGCGGGAAAGGCAAGTGGCCTTTCGCCTCCGTGGGGGTCGCTAGGGATATGGAAGGTCAACTGCACCCTAAAGGTGTTTCAGCCAAATAGGTGGGTCTGGGTGTACAGCCCCACGAAGGGCCCGGTGGCGAACACAGCCGACTTTAGGTTCTTAGCACTGCTTCTTTTAGCAGAGTGCCCACCTGCACCCCCCCCCACCTGGGCGAAACCGCAGACATCCACCTCAGGGTGGTGAGCTCACCCAGGCGAGCTAATGCCCCTCCCCACCACTTCTTCCTCTACCACAAGCAGAGACCTACTCTCATTCCCCCGGTGTTGGAAATGTGCTGGAGCTGGGGGAAACTGAGGCCCAAGGCGATTGGTGGGGGGGGGGGCGGGGGCTGTACTAACTGCAAGTTAATTTGCTGCCTCTGATCTTTGGGCCTGAGGGTGCAGAAGAGCTGCCCGAGGTGAGCAGAGGCTGAACCGCCCCTGCCAGCTGTGATGACTTTGGGGGGGCCACTTGCTTGCTTGTTCTTGCCTCCGTGGCCCTTCGTCCCCATTCCCGTCCTCCTTTTGGGTGGGAGGGCACGAGCCCCTGCAAGGGCTGGAGCACCCTGAGGGTGGGAGTCTACTTTTCTTTGCTCCTGCTGTGTGGGGAGGACATGGCGGGATCCTGGGGCCCATCTCGGTCTGCCCTGCCTGCTTTTGCCCTCCCCGGTATCCTTTCCCCGCCTCCTCTGGAGAATTAGAAGGAGCACTGCAGGGGGGCAGGAAGAGGGTGACAAGCCTCTTGTGTGATTGCATCCGGCCTGGTTTTCCTTTTGGACAGGGGCCCTCCTTCTCTGGGCCCAGCCACAAATCGACACCGGGGTGCGGGCATGGCGGCCCGGAGGGAGGGTGAGGGTATTTCCAAGGGCCCTGCAGGAGGTGTTGCTGCCGCCCCGTGGGGACTCAGGCCAGTCATCCCCGTCACTTGCACGAGGGCATGCAACAGAGGTACGGCAGGATGGGTGGTATGGTCAGACTGCCAGGGGGTCCATGGAGACCAGCCTAAGTAGGGGCTGAAAGGTCCCAGCTCGGACACTGGCTGTGGGGTCCTCAGGTCACTGGCCAGTCCTCCCCGTGCTGTGTGTTTGGAATCGGATAGCACTCGGCTTTCTGGGCAGCAGGTCGGGGTGATTTGCACCCTTGTGTGCGGGCAACACCTCCGTGCCCCTGTCTGTTGTTTCCTTTGGTCTGGAGGTGGCCCCAGGTATGACTGGAGGAAGTCCTGCTTCCTTTTGCTCCAGCCTCCTATTATTCCAATTGTTTCCTTGTCACCTGCCTGGCCCAACTTCTTTTCTGTTTATTAAGAGAAATAAATTTGATCTCTTTAATCTCCCCTAGTACCGCTGGCCAGGAAGTGGATAGCCAAAGGAGGCTTAACTCTTTCTGGGGAAAATGTTCCATGTGGAGATTGGGAAATGTGGGGACATTCCTGTGAGGTCAGGGGCCTTGGCTGGGAAGGTCATTATCTCTTCGTCCCACTCTCTGAAACGGACATCCAGAGGTACTGGTCCTGGCTCCCCTCCTCTGACTCCCTCCGGGTCCCATGGGAAACAGAATTCGGAGCACCTGTCTTCCAGGACTCCTACCCCTCACTGACCTGCACAGACTCAGAAATGGAAGGAAAAGAATGTTGATGGATTGTTTTTCTTTTGGTTTTGTTTGGGGGCCACACCCAGTGTTGCTCCGGGCTTACTCCTGACTGCACTCAGAGATTACTCCTGGTGGTACTCAGGGGATGAACTGTGTCCCCGGGTCAGCTGCGCGCAAGGCTGGCCTAGATTGCTCTGACCTTATGGATTGTTCTTGAATGTGCCAGGAGCTCTGTATTTTGATCTCATCTGAGCCCATTTGCACATGAAAAATTAAGGCCCAGGGACAGTAAGGGATTGATTTCCTGAAATTTAGTAGTTGAACTCAGATTATTTGCCTCCAAAATCGGTGCTGTTCTTGGAATTCTCCCAGGGACACAGAGCTTCTTCTCCAACCCATTCTACAGATGGGCAGAGAGCCTGACAGCAGGAAGGGAACCCCAGTCAGCTGCAGTCCTGGCTCAGTTGTTAGCAAGCCCTGTGAAATCTGGTTGGCGCTCTTGGTGGGCTCAGAGTTCCTGAGAGAGGAGAAGGGGCCTTCTCAGAGGTGCCCCTATGGCGAGACATTGCCTTAGGGGGTCTGCGACTTTTCTGTGTCTCCAAGATGCGTGGTGGAACTGAGGTGCTCTGATGGTGTTTGTCAGCGCGATCCCCTGAGCCCTCGGGACTGGTGGAAGGAATTGGGCTCGGAGGCCTGCGGGACAACATGGCCCTTCTCTCAGGCCATGTGACCCCGCAGGTTGGTAACTCCTTATCTCTGCAACAGGGATAATAAATCCTGGCTTTACAGAGCTGTTTCAAAGATCACGTCCGATAACAGACCTGCCAGGGCTCTGTGAACTGCGGAGCATGGTCCAGGCGGGGCTGGTTCTGCTGTTCTGACCTTAGGCTGCTCTGGGAAGTCTCTTAAGTTTGCCGAGATCCAGGTCAGGGAAGCAACTCTCCTCAGCTCCCCCGGGCCCCCGCGTGGATGATTATTAGTATTGAGGAGGAATCCACAGATGTTGGGCAGTTTTTAACTGTGTCCAGTATGAGGGAAAAGTGAAGAAACAAACAGGGATCCATATTTTCCAGAAAAATCACCTGGACTATAGACAAGCGAATGGGGAGGAAGTGCTTCTGGGACAGATGCCAGAACTCCAGCTCACCTGGGAGAAAACTGGGGTGGGGGTGGGGGTTGGGGTGTGTTTCTGGATGAGGCGAGCAGAGAGTGGGGGAGCAGAATGCTGGCTAATTGAAGGGAGAGCATGAAGTTACTGTATGCCAGCCCCCGGGGAGCAGTTTTTAATGTTTTCTCCTACTGTCCTCACAACAACCAGGGAGGTGGACAGTGTTGGCATTTATAGGTAAGAAGCTAGGTCTAGATCAATTTAAAGGAAATTGGTCAAGGTCAGTCAACTTTGTTCATGTGAAAAGACATTTGTATTTATCTCTGGACCATAGCTAGCAGGTGCTTGAGGGTCACTTCTTATGGTACTTGGGGGACCATGCAGTGCCAGGGATTGAACCTGGGCATCCTCCTGTATATATAGTATATGTTCCAGTCTGCTCTGCACTCAGGAATTACTCTTGGTGGTGCTCAGGGATATGAGATGTCAGAGATTGAGCCCAAGTCGGCGACATGCCAGGCAAACACGCTACCCGCTGTACTATCACTCCCGCCCTCTTGGGGGTCGCTCGGCTGTGCTTGGGGCACTGTGAGGTGCTGGGGATCCAACTGGGCCACCTGCACGCAAAGCATGTTGAATTGTGTCTCTGGCCCCAATGACATTATGTACTATAGTGTCAGGCACCCGTCAGGGCAATGGGAGCATCTGGGCTAAGAGAGGCAAGTGATGGTCATCGGGTGGCAATTGAGCTAGTCAGAATTTGTCTCCAGATAGAAGAATGTGAGGGGTACGTGTTTCTTATGCCGGAGACTCTGAGGGCCAACTCTTGGGGAAAGGAGTATGTGGTCCTCCGGGCGGTTTAGCAGGTAGGATGGGGAAAGGCTCCTAAACATGGAACCTGACAATTGAGGAGTGGCTCTGCCCAGCTGGCCCCTAGGGAGAACACTCCGTGGTTGAGATGGGCCCTGCTGCATGTCCGGGGGCAGGCCTTGCCTCACAGTGTGGGCTTTCGTGGTCTCTGAGGCTCTGTCTGGGTCTAGAGTCCTAGGGTTGGAGGGAGAGCTGGAGGTACCAGCTATGGAGGGCCTGGACATGGGGGCTGGGAGGGAAGAGAGCGCCTACCATTGGCCAGCGAGGGCCACAGGTCTGGAGGTCTTGGGAAAGGGGATGAGCAGTGGGCACTGTGCATGATGCCGCCTGTCTGGGGGAAGGGGCTTGTGCAGCTCCACGGCAAGGTGAGGACCCCAGGATGCTTAGCCTCTCTGCGGTTGGGATGGCCTTGGCCCTCTCTGTGCCCAGGGCCACTGCATGTCCCCTCTTCGGGCTGCACCTCCCTTCTCTTTCCTACTTCGTGAGCCTCATCCCTTGAGGCCGGGCTCCTGTGGCACACTCCTGGGGAGCAGTGGCCCTGGACTCGAGAGCGGGGTGCTGAGATCCAGACTTGGCGGTGCGTGCTCTCTGGGCACCTGCGTCTACGGGGGTGTTGGCTCCTAAGCGGCCGTAGCCCTGGGACCATTGTCATGGGGGCTGGGTTCTCTGGGCTACAGAAGGCAAGAAAATCCTTGGGGGAAGAGTGTGGGTCGCCCTCCACATGCTATGAGAAACAGGCTTTGTATCCCAGGGTCCAGAGGGGAGAGGGCGCTTCCTCATTGATTTCACAAGTGCTTAGTCAGTATGTGACATTAGGTAATAAATAGCTTCTACCACCAGATACTGTCCTGGGTTGAAGGAGAAATAAGGTCCCCATCCTCACGAATCTCACAGTTTAAACATGGCAAGAATAGACCCTGAACAAATAGTTAAGGGTTAAGAAGCGTCAAGGGGGCCCGAGAGATAGTACAACAGGTAGGGCACTTGCCTTGACCCGGGTTTGATCCCTGGCATCCCATATCGTTCCCCGAGCACTGCCAGGAGTAATTCCTGAGTGCAGAGCCAGGAGTAAGCCCTAAGCACAGTCAGGTGTGCCCCAGAAACAAAAAATAAAGAATTTAAGACAAAAGTGGGTGGGAGCACAGTGACCCCATTGGAAGATCAGGGAGGCTTCCCGAGGGACCAGCATGTGGCTGAATCTGACGGTGGGCACGCGGCTCGGCTCGGAGAGGCTGGGCCTTGCTTCTGTCTGAGGCTCAGTAGGCAGAGGGCAGGTCTCCAAGATCAGGAGCTAGGTCGGTTGTCTTTTCCCTAGGCCCTTCCTGGCACAGGGCCTGGCAGTAAGTGGCTTTGGTAATAGGTGGGTGATCTGAGATGGACCCCCTAGAGTCGGAGCATCTGGATCCCAGACACCCAGAGTTGATGGCCTGAGATGTCATCAGGAGGCCTCATGGCACAGACAAGTGGGCATTGAGGCCCAGAGGAGGAAGTGACATGTTCAAGGTCATCCAGCCAGCACGTGGAGGGGGCCAGCAGCCCCACCTGCTGGGCCACCTCAGCTTGCCTGCTCCTTTGTTCAGACTTCAAGTGGAAAATCCCGCCCTGCACTTCTGCTGGCGAAGAGCAGAGCAGGAAGCAGAGGCTGAGGGAGTCTCCATCCTGCCCTTACCTCTGAGAGACCGCAGGGGCTCCTTCCTGGGAGGCCCCAACCCCCACTGTGGCATCCATCCCAGCCGTCTCCTGGGAACCCCCACTCAGGTTG
Source organism: Sorex araneus (assembly GCF_027595985.1). Classification (NCBI taxonomy): domain Eukaryota; kingdom Metazoa; phylum Chordata; class Mammalia; order Eulipotyphla; family Soricidae; genus Sorex; species Sorex araneus. Next base: position 43,369,673 of record NC_073306.1, on the reverse strand, counting down.
AAAGTCCCCCACCCCAGTCTCACCTCTCTCCTGCTCCTAAAGCAGGGCTGCCAGCCAGGTCTACTTGGGGGTGCCCCAAACCCTGCAGCTTCAGAAACTCTGACTTTGCTCTCCACAGGGTGGGGGCGTCTCCTAGGAGCCTCCCCTCCCCACCCCTCCCAGAGCTGCCTCCGCTCTCCCGCCCATCACCTGCTGGAGGAAACAAGAGAGGACACTCTGGATGGGGGCAGTGGCGATGCCACCTCCACCTGCCATCTGTGGGCCCCAGGCCACGTCCAGTGCTGTAACTGACTTGGGGGAGGAAGGAAGTAGCAGCGGCCCACTTGGGCTAAGGGCTGAAAACTGTTTTTGCGACGTAGCACCCGATGGGGCTGCTCCCAGCACAGTGTTTGAGGGGACCACGTGGTATTGTGGATAGACCCTGCAGTTCCGATATGCAAAGTGTGAGCTCCAGCAATTGAGCCATTTCCCTAGCTCTTGGGCGAAAACTCTTTACATTGCTTCATTATTACATTCCCATTATTATACTGTTCCATGCTACTGTATACCATGTTCCGCACTCCTTGTTGTTGGAGACCAGCCAGGGATCTAGCCAAGGGCTCATGTAGAGCACTTTACCACTGAGCTCCATCCCCACTGCTGGTGAAGGGTTTCAACTTGGAATTGGGGGCTGGAGAAATAGCATAGAGGTTAAAGCACTTGCTTCGCATGCGGCCAACCCTGGTTCAGTCCTAGGCATCATTTATAGTCGCCTGACTACCTCCAGAAGAGACCCCTGAGCACAGAGCCAGGAGTAATCCCTTAGAGCATCACTAGGTGTGACCCTAAAACAATCTTGGAATCCTATGGCAAGTACGTGATTCCAAGGAAGCTTATGGTGGGCTCTGCTTTCAGCAGGGCCTTTGTCTGCTTAGGACACCGCCAGAATTTTCTGAGAGTCACAAAGCTCTCAAGCCCATTTTCTGTGTTTTGGACTATACCCAGTGGAAGTCAGGGGTTTCCCCTGGTGTGACCCAGCAGTACGAGGGAACCAAGTGGTGCCAGGGATTGAAAGTAAACCTCCTGCAAGCAAAGCATGCTCTCAGCTCATTGAACTCCCTCTTCGGTCTTCAGACCCACTCCTGTGGATCCAGGAGTCTGGTCCATGTGGCACTACTTCTCCCATCAGTCCTGCCCCAGGTTCTTCCCTGCTTTGGGAAGTCAGTATTTTCCCTCTGGGATCCTGGAGCAAGTTTGGAGTAAAAGGATATATGGATGCAAAAGTGACCTGGGCTCTCTGCCTCCACTGTCACTCCCGCCACCAGAGTGAAAACACCATCTTCTCCATCCATTTCAGTCCAGGGTGCCTGGCATACCCCCTGGGGGGTCAGACACTTAGCCTGGGGGTTCGAAAAGGAGTGACAGAAATGCTGTGGGGAGGGGGGTTTGCTTCTGATTGAAAAGGGACTTTCCAGACCAAACTGTGCCTGAGATGCTGAGTTGAGTGCTAGGCTGGGGTTACACAAGGAGCTGGGGCACCCTGAGGTGTGACTGGTTCCATATAATAGGGCGGCACCAAGGCTGTGGGTGTACAGGAACTGAGCTGGGAGACATGAAGGTGTGAGGAAAGCTTTATGGGGGTAGGGAATGTGTTGAGTAGAGTCTTTTTTTTTTTGGTTTGTTTTTGGGAACATGTGGAAGCGGATTGGGCCAGAGAGATAGTAGGTTCAGCATACCTTGCATGCTTCCCATATGGCTCCATGAGCCTGTCAGGAGTGATCCCTGAGTGCAGTCAGGAGTAAGTCCTGAGTACTGCCAGGTACGAATCCCTACCCCCAAAACCAGAGAAAGTTTATGCTCTGCTTACTGAGTTCTCTCTCTCTTCCTTACTGATTCTCTCTCTCTTCCAATGCCAGGGATTTGGACTTTACTCTTAAATGTTCTCTCTGCTCCCCATATCACCACTCCCCATCATGGAACTCATTGTTCCACCTGTAAATCAAGGGAAATGGGCTGGTAGATCCCTCAGATAGCTTTCTGTTTTTATGCCAGGAGCCTCCTCTCTGTGCAAAGCAGAGTCTGAAACAGAGTTAGGTAAATAGTGTAAACTCAAGGATTATTTTCTGGGTGGATAAACGAAATACCAGTCTCTCCCCTAACCCCCCAGGATGCCCTCAGACTCTTAGTAAGTGATGGCTTCTGGGAATAGCTTTGATGCTGCCTTATTGGAGGGAAGAAATGGGTCCTGGGCATAAGAAGTATAGCGTAATGGGCAGCTTGCCCAGGCTGCAGAAAGTACAAGCTCTATGTGGATTGGAACTCAGGGCTCAGGGCTCTCAGCTACACCATGCTTCCCCAGGTGGAAAGACACAGCTGGGTGATGGAGTCACTGTGGTCCTGGGCAGGTCCTGGGTTTAGGAACTTGTGAACTACAGAGGAGGGGCAGCCTTACAGCCTGGGGACTTTCAGAAGAGGTGACACGTGGCGCCTCTTTGTTTTAGAAAATGAAGATTTGTATAAGAAGAGATTAATGAATAAGAGCACCCATCTCTGCAGGTGCACACAGATGTTGTTGGTTTCTTACATTTTTACTTATATGCTTGGTTACTTAAAAACCTCTCAAATGTAGATACAGGCAGTTGTGGCTACACCAATATACGAAAGTGCATGCAGCAGCTGATAGACCTGCACTGTCCTCTGAGAACCACCATGCATGCCCACCCCTTCCACCAGGGAGGGGGGAACACATGCAATCACAGTCTTAAGACAAGCATAAACCTATACTTAACAGTTTCATGGACTATTGCTCACATACAGTGATATTCCGCAACTTTGAGACAGTTACACATGGCTGTGCACACAAGGATACAGATAGTACAGGGGATAAGGCTCTTGCCTTGCCTAAGTTGGGTCCTCAGCATTACATAGGTTCCCCTGAGCACAGAGCCAGGACTGGCCCACCTTCCCCAATCCCCCCCCCCAAGAAAAAACTGCACACAAGTACACATCCTGGACTGGAGAGATAATGCAGTGCTTCAGGCACCTGCTTTTGCTAAAACCCTGCTTCAGTCCCTCGTACCACATATCCCCTGCCAGGAGTCATTCCTGGGCATAGCAGGGTCTGGTCCAAGCCCCTCACACCTCCACCCTCCCAAGAAAAGCACACATTCATACGTATGCAACTTGACTCAGTTATACGGATACAGTCACAGGCAAATGAGTACAGAGGAAATCATATGTTTTGTGTCAGGGTACACAGGAATATTCCTAGGTGCCTCACTACATCTCCTTCAAGCACACAATTGCAAATGCACAGCTCTGTGCTCCCCTTCCAGGTCATGCAGAGGTGGGTAATGGAGCCAGTCTGGACTTGAGTACTAGCTCTGCACGGCAGTTTGACTTTGGCTTACTCATTGACTTTATGAAGTCTCATTTCCCTATCTGTAAAATGGGATAATTGTGGATAAAATGAAATGATGCATGGAAGCAGTTATAACACTGCCTGTTATAAATGGGTGCTACCAGACTGGAGCGATAGTACAGCGGGTAAGGCACTTGCCTTGCATGCAGCTGACCTGGGTTTGATCCCCAGAGCCCCATGCGGTTCCCTGAGCCTGCCAGGAATGACCCCTGAGCGCAGAGCTAGGAATATGCCCTGAGCACCGCTGGGTGTGGTCCCCAAAGCCAAATACCTGCCCCTATTTTGAACACCAACACCAACACTTCGTAGTGTTGATGTTCAAAGCTACACACACATCCATACATTTTACACACTGGCGCAGTGACGGGCGATAGATACACAGACACAACCCTCAGGGGGTGGTAGGTAGGCGGTGAGTCCTAGATGCATAGTGCTCCGATCCGGCCTGTCTGAAACCTAGCCCCTGCTTCTCTGGCTGCAAGCGGCAGTTCATCAGAGATGATCGCCGGGTTGGGAGGGCGAGGACCAGTCCGCCCCACCTGGACTGGCCAGGTCTTCCCCGAAGCTCCGGGCGGGGCGGCCCTGCAGGTCTCCCGGGTCCTGGGGGGCGGGGACCACGGGCCGCACGCCAGGCCCCGCCCCCTCGGAGGCCCCGCCCCGCCCCGGTCATTGGCCGAGGTGTCGGGGGCGTGGCCGGGCCGGGGGCGCCCGTGGTGGCCGCTCGCGAGCCTCGCCGCCTCCCTCCCGGGGCTGCGGGCCCGGCGGCCGGGCGGGTCGCTCGGCGCTTGGCTCTCGGCGCCGGCTCCCGCCATGGGCAATTCGCACCACAAGAGGAAGGCCCCCAGCGGCCCCCGGGCCCGCAGCTTCTGGCGGTTCGGGCGGGCGGCGAAGCGGCCGGCAGGTAGGGGCCGGGGTGGGGGCGGGGCCGCGGGGAGGAGGGTCTCCCTGCCGCAGCCGCCGCCGCCACCGCTGCTGCCCTCTCCCGGGGCCTGGGGGCGCGAGCGGGCGGGCACCCGGACACGTTCCCGGTCCCCACTCAGGTGAGGACAGGCGGACTCTGCGTCCCGTGCGGCGCACACTCGGACACAGGTCCGCACGCACCGAGGCCCACGGGCCACAGGACCCCCTCTGCCCCGCACGCTCAGGTCCCGACACACACGCGTGCCCTCAGCGCCCGCGGGGGCGCACAGCAGCCCTCCGCACACCGATCCCCGAGTGTACACACGCCCTCCGCAGGCTGGAGCCCCCGACAGGCTGAAAGTTTCCGGGAGGGAGGGGAGACAAAGGTGGGTGGGGGGAGCGGGAAACCTGCGGCTGGAGGCTGGGGCCGCCTCCATCCCGCACGGTCCCGAGCCGGGGGACTGGTTTGCTTGGCTCCCGCCCCGCCCCCAGCTGCGCTGCTGCTGCTGCTGCTGCTGCTGCTGCTGCTGCTGCCCGGGGTGGGGGTGGGGGTGGGGGGGCTTTCCCCGCCCATGTCCGCGTGGTCGCTGCTGCATCTCCCCCATTCAGTGCAGCCAGCGAGCTGGAACGCTGCCTTTCCTGGCGTGCTGCGGGATCCCTTGTGGGTCACATTCCAGCTTCCAAGGGTGGGGGCAGGGCTGGGGGGGACACCCCCAGGGCTGGGGCACGGTTCCCCGATTTCTCCCCATTGGTGCGGCAGTTCGGGGTATCCAAGGGTGGAGGAGGGGCACGAGGGGGCCTGGTTCCCTTACTGGTGAATCTAGAGATGGCGTGGGGGCTGGGTGTTCAATCCCGGATCGGGGTCTCCAGCAGAGGTGGGTGCCTGATCTGAGGGAGTGGAAATTCCGCAGAGGCAGGGTGGGGGAATCCACCCATATCTTAACCAGGGTGGCCCACATTCCTCGAGGTGCAGAGCTGAGCCTGATGATCTCATCCCTCTGCACAGGGGGTGGTAGAAGGAGCCTGGACTGTGAATTAGGGGGTCTGGTGACCTTGAGCACTTTGCTTTCACTCCTCTGGATTTCCCTGGTTCCCGGGAGAGGAGGGTTGTGCGTGAAGTTAGTGGGGGTTGAGCTTATCTGACTTTGTGGGGCCCTTGCTGCCCTGGCTGAGCATTTGTGGATAGAGACAGGTTTGCTGATGGGAGCGCAGGTTTGGCAAGCTGGAAGCTTGGGTTCTGTTCCCAGCACTAACTGGTTCCCTGAGCACCACCAGGGATAACCCCCAAGCACAGAGCCCAACGTAGCCCTTGAGCACCACCAGGTGTGACCCCCCCAAACCAAAAGTAGATAAACATGGAAGAAATTGAGTTCTTGAGGAGTTTGTCCAAGGTCATTTGCTGTGGTGGTTTGAGGAATAGAATGATAAAGTAGGGGACAGGAGAGCTAGTACAGGGAGGGGTTAAGATGTATGTCTGTCACGTGCCAGAGCTGGTCTGATCCCTGGCACCATATCCCCCTCCCCAGCAGTGCAGGGTGTAGCACTTGGAGGTCCCCAACACTGCTGGGTGGGTGGTGCTGGTGGTACCCTGGAGCCCTGGCATTCAGCTGTCTAGCTGGCTGAGGAAAAGCACAAAGATAAAACGGGGTCTGGGGGACCCGAGTGGTAGTATGGTGGGTACTCTTACCTTGATGTGGCTGACCTAGGTTCAATCCCCGGCATCCCATATGGTTCCCTTAACATCCCTCCTCCTAAGAGTCATGTCTCAGGACAGAGCCAGGAATAATTTCTGGGCACCACTGGGTGTGACCCAAACACCAAAAATCTAAAACAGGGCCTGGGAGATGATTTAAGGGACTGGACCTAGCATGTGCAGGCTCTGCTTATTCCCTCTGGCAGTGGACCTGGGTAGGCCACGGATTGCTGGGAGTGACCCTGGGCCCCTCTGAGCACTACTTGGGAAATGTTGTGTCTCCCCCACAAAAAAAAAACCAACAGGAAAGGGCTAATTACAAATTAAATTCTGGGGTCTGGAGAGACCTTTACATGTGGCTGACCCAGATTTGATTCCCCCAGCCCCGTATGGTCCCCCGAGCAATGATCCCTGATCGTAGAGCCAAGAGTAAGCCCTGGAGCACCACCAGGCATGGCGCACCCCTGCAAAATTTTTTTTAAAAGTTCAGGAAGGCTGTCTGCGAATTTATCAGCAGTCGGATTGATCGGCCACTCCAAGACCTTTCAGCGATCCTAAAGCCCAGGTTTGTTCGCCCTGTTAGGATCTGCTCTGAGTGGGGGAGGCTACAACTCTTGGTCACTCCAATCTGATAATCTGATGGTTTCCTGTGAACCAACTGTGGGTTCCAACTTGTGACCATTTCTAGTCGGGGAGAGATCTGAGGCCTGTGCTCATCGGTCTCTTGTCTCCTGGCCTGACTGAAGGGGCCCGGGTCTTCCAGCCACCCTTGAGCTCTTCCACCTCCCGCTGCTGCACAGACATCCACTGGGCCTTGAGGTGTCCATAGCTAAGTGATGTGGAGGCAACACAGGAGTAAATGTGAGGTCTGGGGACTTCTCTAGGCTGTATAGCGAAGGCTGTGGCATGGCGTCAGCCTTAGAAAACCAGGGTCGTGGCCTTCATTTGGTCTTCGGCCCAAAGGCAGGGTTGGAATTAGCTCTGAACTGTTGACTTAAGCAGGGCCTGGGACGCTGGTCAGCTCTGGGTAGAGCCGTCAGCTCAGGCATGGGGCCGAGATGGGCACGGGGGTCTGGGAGAGAAATGTGGGGGCTCCTTCTTCATGCTGGAGAGAGGTGGGCCGTTGCGAGTACTCACCCTTGCTTTCCTGTGTGGTGAATAGTCCAACGGCCTCCCTGGCCTCAGCCTCATGTGTCCCCGGCACCCATGTGGGCGCTTGGGGCCTGAGAGTGCACCCATGTGGTGAGTCTGAGAGGGCGAGGGGAATGGCAGCAAAGCGCAGAGAGGGCTGGAGTGCCCCGGCCGTGGGGAGCCAGTGGAGGGGTTTTGAGTCAGGGAGGTGCCCACAGACATGGCATGTGAGGAAGATGGCTCCTGGGGGGAGGGCAGGTGCAGGCAGGACGGGCCCCACTCTGGAGCAGTGGGAAGGCGGTTGCAGCAATCCAGGGGAGAGGTGATGAGGTGAGCACCGGGGATAGGGTGGCGGTTGTGGGAATGGAGAGGAGTGGCAGCTGCAGGACTCTGCGGAGGAGGTGGCAGAGGTGATAGGACCAGGGATTAATCAGATTTTGGAGTAAGGGCCAGAGAGGGCTGTGCTTCAGGTTGCTTGGCTGGGGGATGGGCGTGGAGATGTGAAACAGCGCACTGGGGCTGGGGAGAGAGGGAGCAGCAGGCTGAGCGCAAGCAGGAAGCCCGGGCTCCACCCTGGCACCACATGGGCACCGCATGGGCCCCTGAGCACTGCTGACTGCGGGGTGCAGAGCGGCAGGAGAGTGTGGGGAAAGAATTCAGCCCAGGATGGAAGCTGGAGCTCAGAGAAGTCAAGTCACTTACCTGAGACCAGCAAGGAGCTGCCTGGGTTTTTGTTTTTGTTACCTGCTTAGTTTTTTGGGCCACATTCGGCAGTGCTCAGGGCTGACTCCTGACTTTGCACTCAGGGGGCACTTCTGGAGGGGTTTAGGGGCCCATTTGTGGTGCTGGGGATCAAACCCACATTGGCTGCATGCACTGCAAGTGTCCTACCTGCTGTACTGTCACACTGGCCCCCAGCGAAGAGCTGGGTGAACCAGGATTCAGTCCCAAAACGATTGGAATCCAAAACCCACTCCCTTCACTACATTGGGGGCTCATGGGTTCCCTCTAACGACCGAGGGGCCTGTGGGTCTTCTGTGCAACAACAGCCTTGGGGGTTTGGACTCTGCAGGGAGCACAAGTGGGAAAAAGCACATGGGGCAGGGGTCCAGAACTAAGCACAGAAGCCCTCAAAGACTCAGAGAGAGCGGGTGGGAAGAGAGGGGAAACCGAAACTCAAGGAAACACTGACCCCTGGATCAAGTGGAGGGCCTGTGGGCAGATGGGCAGGGGCCTCTTCTTGCTGGAAAGATGTTGTATTGTGACCTGCAGGCACCCAGCCCTCCCCTCCCTAGGCTGTCTGCATACTTGCTCCTGGAAAGGTAGTGGGTTGTTGGAGGATGTGCACTAGGGCTCTCCCACCCCACCCCTTTTACTTACACATACCCACACTGCCTTCCTTTTCCTTTGCATTGTTTTGCTATGTTGACACAGAAGTCAGCCTCTTTCTGGTTGGGTTCATCCCCATTTTGCAGGTAAGAAGACTAAGTTGTTGGCAGAGGGACTGGAAAGATAGTCCAGTGGCCAGAGTGCTTGCCCTGCTCATGGTTGACCAAGTTTGATTCCTGACATCCAGGATGGTCCCCCAAGCACTGCCAAGACTCGTGCAAAGCCAGGAGTGACCCCCTAAGCATTGCCAAGTGTGACCCAGAAATTTTGTTCTTGGTAGAGCCAGTTTACCTGCATTTTTTTTTTTTTTTTGGTGGAAAGGGGGTTGGTGAAGGTTTAGGCTACACCCAGTGGTGCTTAGGGCTTTCTCCTGTTCTCAGGGATCACTCCTGATGGGTCTTGGGGGATCATATGTGATGCCAGGCATCAAATTTGAGTCAGTAGCATGCAGGGCAAACCCCTTAGCCCTGTTCTGTGTCTCTGGTCCAACCTGGCATTCTTTTTTTTTTTTTTTTTTTTTTTTGCTTTTTGGGTCACACCCAGCAATGCTCAGTGGTTACTCCTGGCTTTGCACTCAGGAATTACTCCTGGCGGTGCTTGGGGAACCATATGGGATGCCGGGGATCGAACCCGGGTTGGCCGCGTGCAAGGCGAATGCCCTACCCGCTGTGCTATCACTCCGGCCCCATCAACCTGGCATTCTTTTCATCCTTCTTCCCCTTCCCTCTGGATCTGGAGTGCCAGGGGATCTTGGTGGGTCCTATAACTTGGGGGGCTGCTCCTTTAACCCTTCCTCTGTACCACCTGCTCCCCCAGTTTTATCTGAAGTCTTTCCCCTTTTCTGAGGAGAGACTCATAATCAATGGTGTGTCCAGACTTGCTTGTGGGGAACTCTGAGCTTCCACATAAGAGTCTGGCCCAGTCCTCTGAGGCCTAGGATCTAAGACAAGTGGAATCCTGGAATCCCCTGGCTGTTCCAGGCCCTGACCCAGACGGGGGGAGCACTTTCCTCCAAGGGATGACTCAGATGCTTGAGGGTTCTTTAGACTTTCCCCCCTATCCCCCAGTGCTGGGGATCAAACCCAGGGCCATACATGCAGGCAAGGCAAATGCCTTACCTTTGAGCTCTGTCCCTGGCTGAGGGCTCTCTGGAGAGCCCTTCCGTCTCACGGCGGAGGACATCGAGGCCAGAAAGGGCAGGGCCTGGCTCTGATCACGCCGAGATCTCCAGGCACCTAAAGCTCCAGCCTCGGACTCGTGATGTCCCGGGTCATGGGACAACCGGGCTGGGCCCCCAGTTCCCTTTGCTCCCTACCAGGGGAAGTCAGAGTTGCTAGCCAGTGGGGTGGGGGTGTCACTGATGAGATGTGGGGAGCAGTTGTGAAGTGTCCCTTGTCAAACCTTATCTTAAAGGCTTAAAAGCGCTCTGGAAGTGGGTGGGAGAAGAGGCCAGGGGAGCCCGGAGAGACGCCGGGCCACCTCTGAGCCTGCCCTTCCTTCCTGGCTGTGTGACCTTGGGCATGTCACCACCCTCAGCCAGTGTCTGCACAGGGAGGGCTTTGGGGAGGCCTTTGTTTCTCACTTGGCACTTAGGTGACTGTCCTTGTGTTGGAAGTGGAAGTTGAAGGGCCTGTGAGGGCCTCTTACTGACTCTCAGGCCCTGGAGAGTCAGAGGCTTCCTCTTGTGACCACACTTTGTGTGAAACCTTAGTTGCCTGGCCGTCCTGAATGTTCCCAGGACCTCTACGGCGGCCTTAGCCCCATTTCACATATGAGGAGGAGCCACAGAGATAGCCCAGTGGATAGTGTGTTTGCCTTGGATGCAGCCGATCCGGGCTCAGTCCCCGGCACCACACAAGGATCCCCTGAGCACGGCCAGGAGTGATTCCTGGAGTGATTCCTGAGTGCAGGGCCTGGAGTAACCCCTGAGCATCACCAGGTGTGACCCAAACAAACCAAAACCCAAATGAACACCAAGCATTTAACAGACAAGGAACTGAGGCTTGTGTCAAAGGCCTGGTACACAAACGCCTGACTTCTAGCGTCTGTTCCTCGCCTGTGCCCTTGGTAGCCGCCTGTCTCAGAGGATAATCATGCCTTGAAGGGACAAAGGAAAAGGCCTGGGAAGGTTAAAATTGCACCCTGGTGGAAAGAGATGATTATATCATTGTTGGGAGCAGATACTGACCTGGAAACTCATTATGACATTTATTAATTATTGTAGCTCATCCCTCCCCGGCACTGCTGGGTCTCTCAGGCACCTGTGGGATGGGAGCAGCTCTGCCCTGGTGTGCCCTGCCCCTGGTATTTACCTTAGAACCGGCCCGTTGGCTCAGCCCTGCTGGGTGGGGCCTCACATTGAGGGGAGGAAGGGAGAGTCTCCAGGGACCCCTGTAAAGGTGGGGCACAGAGCTCCCCCCACCTCCGGGCAGACACTGAGGCTGTGGCCCCTTGACCCCTCCCCTCAGAGTTAGAACTCCTCAGCTGTTGGCCTGAGATGGGTTAGCAATCTGGGCATGGCCACTTCCTGGTTGGGTGACCTTGAGCAAACCACTTTCCCTTGGGCCTCTGCTCGGTTGTGCGAAGGGAGTGACACCTACATTTCAGGTTTCTGTAGTGAGACAATAGAAGAGAAAGTGTTCAGAGAACTTTCACCTGGAAGGTTTGGTCCTTTTCCCTTAGTCTCGCCTCTGAGTCTGAGACCCAGGTTTGATTCCTGGTACTGCATATGGTCCTCCGAGCACCACCAGGAGTGAGCCCTGAGCTTAGAGTCAGGAGTAAGCCTGAGCACTGCGGGGTGTGGCCCAACACCGCCGCCCCCCCCCCCCCCCCCGCCAGCCTCCAGCTCCCACCCTGCAACACAACAAATCTTCATACCCTTTAAGTCTGTGCCTGAGTTTGCCCACTGTGCTGTGAGGGGATGTCCCAAGGTCCGGGACATCCTGGCTGCTGGGCACCACCAGAGTTGGGTGGGAGAAAGGTGTGGGGCAGGGGCAGGCTGAGAGGGTTCCAGCAGGGCCACCTGGGCAGCTGTGTCCTCCCCCTACATTCCTCTCCTCTGAGTCAGACCTGCCTGGTTCGTGGGCGCCGCACCCCCGCCCCTTGCTCTGGAATCGGGCAGGTTGAGGCCTCACCCAAGGAGTTCGTTGCCAAGACTGTGTGGACGCATGCGCACTCTCTGCTTCACGGACTGTGGCCTTGAACCCCCGCCCCCCTTCTCACCCGCAGGATCAGGAAAGCCCCGGCAGGTGGGGACAGCACTGCCTTGGTGCACCTGGCAGGGCGCCGTGAGTCTGCAGGGGGGCTCACGCAGCGGGTGCCCGGCCTTGGTGCCAGCCTGTCCTTTGTGAGTGTGGTTTCTGAGCGCCCACCTGGGGGATGGCCCCAGGAGCACATTTTGGAGGTGCAAGCCTGTCCCTGTGCTGGTGGGCTGTACGGAGCTCATGACCTTCAGGTGCACTTCCTAATGTGGCAGGTGTGTTGGGGGGGTGTGGCCGGGCCGGTGACCTCCCTCTGGCAGGAGGAGAAGAAAGGCTTCCTGCTGAGCCCAGCCCCAGGCTGCACCTGGACTCCGGAGACTCCCTCAGCGTGGCCCTGGGCAAGGTCCTTCCACGCAGGGCCTCAGCTTCCTTGGGAGGCACATGCCTGCCCGCTCTCCCCACCATGGGCTCCTGTGTCTGGGGACACTCAAGGCCGGGAGACCTCAGGCCCAGGCCAAGCCGGGGCGGGATGGGGGAGGGGTGTTACCCGGCAACCAGATGTTATCAAGTGTGAGAGCCTTGAGTCTGCCGGGAATTCACAGATGTGGCCCTGACTGCAACCCCCCCTCCCATGTTAGCAGCTAGTGAGCTCAGGCCTTAGTTTCCCTGGCAAAGGAGAAGCTGGATACCGTGGGGGAGTTGGTTGGTCCTACACGGTTAAAGGCTACAGCTTCTGTTGTTGTTTTTGGTTTGGGGGCCTTAGCAGCGGTGCTTAAGGACTGCTCCCCAGCATGGTGCCGAGGGGTCCCCGGGGGACCATGCAGAGCTGGGGATGGAATCCGGGGCCTGCAAAGCTTACTCTCCAGCCCACTGCATGCGCTCCAACCCTTTGAGCCATCTCTCTGGCCCCCAGAGGCTCCAGTTTCCAGCCAGAGCCCAGGAAATCCCCTGTCTGAGCTTTGCAGGTCCGTGTCACGTCTAGGGGAGATTCTTGAGACACTGCTGTGAGATCCATGAGAGCAGGAACTTCTTTGTACCGCCCTGGCTGGGCCTGGCCCGATGAATCCCCTGCAAGCGCTTGTCTCCTGCTCCGGGTGGGGCTAATGAGAGCCATGGGTGGGTCGAACCCAAGAGAGGCCTGTGTGGGGATGAGGGGACACTTGAGGTTCAGAGGGGTGGGCAGGATCATAGCTCGCACAGTGTGGACAGAGCGTGTTGTTGGATTCAAGTGTCCCTGGTGGGACTGATGCTGTGCCACTTCCCAGCTTTTGAATGCTGCCTCCCACCTCTGTGGCACGGGGGAGGGGCATGGGGGGGTGGGAGGACCTACTGTTTGCATTTGTTTATTCCTTGGGCTTCCCAGGCAGTGCTCAGAGACCACTCCCGGTGACACTCTGCCAGCCAGGCCAGATGGTTTAGTGCTCCGGCTCTGCCATGTGGTACTGCTGTAGGCCCAGTGGTGCCAGAGATTCCCTCTGCCAGAGATGGGGGCCTGCAGGGCCACCCCTGACCAGGCTCAGGGGACTAGGTGGTGCCAGGATTTGAACTTGGGTTGTGGATCACGTGCGGCATGTGCCACTGGCTGCTGCCTGGCTGGTCTGCTGCTTTGGTTTCTGTGAGTTCTGGACAGACTCTGTCTGGCTCCATTGAAGGTGGTTCTTAGTTCTAAGCAAGGAGGGGCAGTACATGCAGAAGGAGCTGCAGCCATCCAGAATTCATACAGCCCTCGACTGCAGGGAGCGATGGTCACAGACCCGCTCTCCCTCGCCCTCAGCGGCTGTTTGGGGATCGCCTTTGACATTGTCATTGTCCAGGAGCAGAGCTCCTGGGCTGTTTGAATAAAAACCCTGCCCAGGGGCCCGGGGGCCCCTGCAGACCTCGCTCCTGCCTTCCTCTCCTCTGCCCTGCACTTCCTGCTCATTCCCTTCCGGCCACACCGGCTCTCTTCGTTCTGGGAGAGTTGCTTTACTTCCATCTAGAAGATTTCTGCACCCTGTCCTTGCCCCGGCTGGCCCTTCATTCTTTAGTTTTCAGTGTGTGACCTTTTCTTCAGTGTCTTCTTTGGGGGTTGGGGGAGGTGAACCCAGTAGTGCTCAGTGCCTACTCCCAGCTCAGTGCTCCAGGGGTCAAACCTAGCCTCCTGCACACAGTTTATGTGCTCCAGCCTGCTGAGCTGCCTCTCGAACCCCAGTGCCCTTTTCTTTGACATCCCCTAGAAAGACCCCCTTCCTGTCACAGCCGCTCAGTGTTCACCTCTAAACCCATACTGTCAGTTTGCCTCTTTCATGTTTCTATCAAATATTGATTTAGGTGCTTGGAATGTTCTGGTGAACAGGACAGCTCCATTCCCTCGCCGCAGCCCTGGCATTGGCTTAGCAAATACTTGCTGATGGGCTGAGTGGGTTTCACAGCCTTCTCGGGAGGAACTGGGGGCCTTGTTTGCATATGAGGGCATGACTTGTGCCTCTGGGAGCTGGGTTTGATCCCTCCAGCCACCTCTCCCACCCCACCCCGACTCTTTCACTACCATCACTTCCAGCCTGACTCCAGGCCAGTTCTGTGTGTTCTCCCTGCCCGAGTCAGAGTGGCAGAGCATGCCCCATGGGGAGAAGGCTGGAGGAGAGGTCTGCTGTGTGGCCTCCTGGAGTTCCTGAGTGTCTCTGGGCTGCTGACCCTCACCAGAGGAAAGCAAGGCCTTTGGGAAGGAGGGGTTGAAGATAGCTGTTACTACCTTTCCCCGGACTCCCAGAGTCTCCCCAGCCCTTTCTTTGGGCCAGCCCCCACCCCTCCAGGGACCTCTGCCAATGGCCTCTGTCCCTGCAGTGTCCTGGGCTTCCCCAGGGAATCACCCTCACCAGGATGGGGGCCGGGCACCAGGCCAAGTGTGGTGGCTCCCCACCTGCCATCTGGCACCAGAGCCCTCCACCTCCCCGGGCTCTTGACTGTTTCCTCTAGGACCTGGGGCGCAGGCCAGTGGCCTGCCCAGGGAATCGAGTCACATCAGCCCTGGGCACTCACGCAGCAGGCCTCAGTGTCCCCTCTGCATGCCCTGGGGAGGGGGCGGGTCACAGGGCGATGGGCGGAGGCCTGGCCATGCTGCTGGGAGGCTGCTGAGCCACCTCCCGGCACTCCCTGGGCTCTTTAAGAAGGGTATGGTGGGGGTGGGGGTGGGAGAGAGGAGCATCTTGGCACCTCTGTTTGCCCTGGGGGTGGTGGAAGTGGCCCCCCTTCCTCTCTCTCCCCCCTCGCTGCAGCCCACCTTTGTCCAGCTGTTCTGTCGCCTTTGAGTCTGTGCCATTTGCCCGTGTGGACCCGGGTGCTGACCTTGAAGCCGGCTGCTTCCCAAGACCCTCAGTGCACGGGCTCGGTTGGCCTTGCGGGGAGGAATGTGGGAGCAGAGCAGTGTGGGGGAAGCAGTGAGCCCTGGAATTTGGGGGGCCTGGTTCCAGTCCCTCGGCGAGACCTGGGTTTGGTGGAGTTTGGAAGGGGGCAGACTTCCTTCTTTCTCCTGGGATGGCGCTTCCTCCAGCTGACGCAGGGATAGCCTGGGGGCCAGACTGGGGGACATCGGGGAGGCCAGAGGGTCCTCTGTTGGAGTGTGCCCCAGGGGCCCCTCTGGGAACCCGAGTTCCATCCTGCCCCATCAGCCCGTGGACCTTAGCCCAGGCCTCCCTGCACGGAGACTGGGTCCCTGACATGGAAAGCAGGGGGTTGGGGTCTAGGATCTCTGGCCTTGGGCAGCTCCCCAGGGACCCCTGTGGAGCTCCCGTGTAGCTGGATGGGCTGAGGCGGGAGGAAAGGGGGTGTCTGAGGGGGACCCCATGCTGGGCCTGGGGAGTGGCCTTACAGGGCTTGTTTTGTTTCTGCGCACTAGGCTGCCAGCCCACGTGACCCTCCAGAGCTTTCGCTTATGTTGTTGGTTCCATGTACAGGGGGGTTGGGGCTGCAGAGCGCTGACGCAGCCCCCCATTCCTGGGATTAGGTGACGGCTCTCCCAGGGGCAGGGCCTGTAACTGGATCCTTTGTAATGGATCTCTGGCTCCTGGGCACCTGGGGCAGGGGCCTGCCGGAGAGGGGCATACCTGGGCCTGCTCCCACCCCGGGTCCCTCTTCTCCCCTCGGCCCATCTTTCCACCAGGGGACAGCCACATGGGTGAGTAGCCGACCCACGTGGCCTTGAACTGTTTTGTTTTTCCTCCCGACCACCCCTCTCCCCTGCCCCCTGACTTCCTGGGTATCTGGGTATGACCCTGTCCTCCCCTCCGTGACCTGTGGTATTTTCCTCAAGTGCGGACCAAGGGGGCTGTAAATGAAAAGCTAATCCTGGTGCTGGTCGAAGACCAGAGAAATGGGCTGCTGGTAGTGGGGGGAGCCTGGGGTGTTGTGAGTGGGGGAGTGGGGCGCGGAGGGACATGTAGTTAGCCAGTTGTGTGTAAGTTCGGGTGCTGTGTTTGTGCAGATGGGACCAGGGGCTGCTGTATGTGTGTGCTGGTTAGACGGTTTCCCCTCGGGCGCTGCCTGTGCAAACTGCAGTCTGCCCTTGTGCAGAGCCTGAAGCTCGCGGGTGTCATGTGCGCGTCACGGGCCCATGTGATCCAGGCCTTTGGCGTGTGTCAGCAGATAAGCCAGCACGTGGGTCTGGTTTGTATCTGTCGTGGGGCCCCACTGCAGTGGGTGTGTGCCCCAGAAGTGTCGGGCGTGGGCATTGTGCAGCTGGAGGTGGGGTGGCTTTGTGGTGCCCGGGCATCCCTAGAGCCGCCTTCTTACTTCTTTTTCGTTTTTGCTTTTTGGGTCACACCCGGCGATGCACAGGGGTCACTCCTGGCTCTGCACTCAGGAATTACTCCTGGCGGTGCTCAGGGGACCATATGGGATGCTGGGATTTGAACCCGGGTCGGACACGTGCAAGGCAAATGCCCTACCCGCTGTGCTATCGCTCCAGCCCCTTCTTACTTCTCTTCCTCCTCTCTCCCGCCAGGCTCTGCCAAGACTGAGAACGACAAACGTCTAGGTGGGGGACCAGGCCAGGGGCCAGGGGCCGTGGGCGACGACCTCCAGGACAATGTCTTCTTCCCCCGCGGGCGGCCGCCACATCTGGAGGAACTGCACACACAGGCCCAGGAGGGGCTCCGCTCCCTGCAGTACCAAGGTAGCCCCCCACTCCTGCTCCGCACCCCTCTCGCGCATTGTGGCGGGGCCCCTCCAACCCTGCTTCCTGGTGTCTTCTAGAAAAACAGAAACTCAACAAGGGTGGCTGGGACCACGGAGATACTCAGAGCATCCAGGTGAGCCTTGCCCCAGCTGGGTTCGTTCTTTTCCCTTCTCTTCCCTGCCTGCCCTTCGTCAGCCTCACCTCTGCATCTTCTGGGCCTCCGGTTCCCTTTAGGGGAGACACCCGGGCACCCGGGAGGGCTAGCGTAGGGCTACCCTGCTCCACGCAGGCGCCAGGAGAACCTGGAGTCAGCTCCAGGGCTGCTCCCTTCCCGCCTCTGGGCCGGCTCTGATCCCGTCTCCCCTGACAGTCTTCCCAGACCGGGCCCGATGAAGACAGCATCTCCTTCTGCAGCCAGTCCACGTCCTACACGACCGAGAGCTCCACGGCCGAGGACGCACTGTCCATCCGCTCCGAGATGATCCAGCGCAAAGGTGTCTGCTCTGCAGCCGGGCTTCGTGGGGGGGCACAGCAGCTGCAGGGTCCCTTTTCCTCCTGAAGGCTCTGGGATTCGGGGCTCGTGGGAACACGGTGCCCTGTGTCCTCGGGAGATTCCTGGCACGGCCCATCTGCAGGGCAGGACGGTTGGGGGCGGGGGGGAGGGGGGGGCCGCCTGGGCTGAGTGACCTGGCGCTGGCGGCCCTTCCCCTCAGCTCTAGGAACGGGGTTGTGTCCTTCACTGGGCTGAAGAGAATAATGTGCATAATAAGTGTCCACGAGTGGAAATGATTGTGGGCCTAGTAGAGCCTTCCCCGGGCCTCCTGGCCTCGGAGATGGTGTCCGGAGCGCTCAGGGAGGGAGAGGTTCCCCGGTGGTGGTCAGCGGCAGGTGGTGCGGGTGCCGTGTCTGACGCTGCCTCTCCCCTGCTGCGGCCCGCAGGGTCCACCTTCCGGCCCCATGACTCCTTCCCCAAGTCCGGCCGCGCGGGGCGCAGGCGGCAGAAGCGGCGCAGCACGGTGCTGGGTCTGATGCAGCACGAGCAGAAGGAGCTGGGTGAGCCGGGGCTTCCCCGGGGAGGGGGCTGGGGCGTAGGGAGCCCCGGTCAGCCTGTCCGCTGACCCCCACGTCCTCCCTGCCCCTTCCAGGCCTGCGGCGTGAGCGCGAGACCCCTGCCTCCCCCCGGCCTCCGGGCCCTCGGGATGCTGTTCGGATCCCCACGGTGGACGGCCGCCTGGCAGACGCAGCGACAGGGCCGGCCGCAGGCGTGCGGGTGTCCCTGCAGGCCCTGGAGGCCCAGTCCGACACCGAGGCGCTGGTGCAGCGCCACATCGACCACGTCTACCGGGACGACACCCTCGTGGGCTGCTCCTCGGGAGCGCGGCCTCCTCCACTGCTGCGGCCCATGTCCCTGGCGGTGCCTGGAATGACGGGAGGGGCCGGCCCCGCCGAGCCCCTGAGCCCGGCCATGTCCATCTCCCCTCAGGCCACCTACCTGTCCAAGCTCATCCCACACGCCGTGCTGCCGCCCACCGTGGACGTCGTGGCCCTGGACCGCCGCAGCGTCCGCACGCTGAGCCGCCACAGCCTGCTCACGGCCAGCCCGGCCTCTGTCCACTCTCTGGGCCGCTTCTCCTCGGCGTCCAGCCCGTGGCCCCGCAGCCGCCACCCCTCCTCCTCCAGCGACACCTGGAGCCACTCTCAGTCCTCCGAGACCATCGTGTCCGACGGCTCCACACTCTCCTCCCAGGGCGGCTCCGAGGGCCGGCCCGAGGGCTCCGTGGCCAGCACCAGCACGGCGGCCCCCGGCCAGAGCGGCAGTGGCCGTGGCTCCCCCAGCGGGGGCAGCACCGCCGGCGCCTCGGACGTGGGCAGCATCCGCAGCACCGGGCAGCTGTCCGGGCGCAGCGTGTCCCTGCGCAAGCTCAAGCGCGCCCCGCCCCCGCCGCGCCGGACCTACTCGCTCCACCAGCGGGGCTCGGCGGCCCCCGACGGGCCCCTGGGTCTGCCGCCCAAGCCTGAGCGGAAGCTGCCCCCGCAGCTGCCCCGGCCCCCACCCACTGGGGAGGCGAACGGGATGGGGCCAGCGCCCTGTCCCTCCAGCGCTGCCGGCAGCTGGGGGCCTGGCTCGTCTCCAAGTGCTTCCCGGCGCCCCCCACGCTCCCCAGAACGGACACTGTCACCCTCCAGTGGCTACTCGAGCCAAAGTGGCACCCCGACGCTCCCCCCGAAGGGCCTAGCGGGAGCTCCCCCTTCGCCAGGCAGGGCACAGCCCCCTAAACCCGAGCGGGTCACTTCCCTTCGCTCACCTGGGGCCTCCGTCTCCTCCTCCCTCACGTCCCTGTGTTCCTCCTCCTCGGACCCGGCCCCCACTGACCGTTCTGGCCTGCAGATGTCAGTGGCCCTGGGGGACAGGTTTGTCATTCCCCCTCATCCTAAGGTGGCTGCCCCCTTCTCCCCACCTCCCTCCAAGTCCAAGAGCCCCAAGCAAGCAGACCCTGCCCCAGCTGTCCCCTTGGTGCCCACTGGGTCCGTGTCTGCCACTGACCCCAGTCCTGAGGCTGTCCCCACTGCCCAGCCCTCCCCGGCCCCTCCAGAGCCCCCGGCTGCTGCCAAAGAGCAGTCCCCACCCCCGTCCCCGCCCCCCTCCTACCATCCCCCCCCTCCTCCTGCTAAGAAGCCAGAGGTGGTCGTGGCAGCCCCTGAGATGACTGAGGAGCCCCCCCAGGACCCCAACTGGCCCCCGCCCCCACCCCCTGCCCCAGAGGAGCAGGATCTGTCCATGGCTGACTTCCCCCCGCCCGAGGAGGCCTTCTTTGTGGCCAGCTCTCCGGCGGCTCCTGTCTCTCCCCCAAGCCAGCCCCCCAGCCCCCCAGGCCCTCCACCCGCACCCCCACCTGTCAGTTCTCCCATAGGGCCTGGGCCAGCGAGTGGCAGCAAAGGCAACGGGGTGCCCAGGGAGGACGCCGGAGCACCTTTGGTCACGCCCTCGCTCCTGCAGATGGTGCGTCTGCGCTCTGTGGGGGCTCCCACGGGGGCTCCCACCCCAGCACCAGGGCCCTCGGCCCCCCAGAAGCCACTACGAAGGGCCCTGTCTGGCCGGGCCAGCCCAGTGACAACCCCCTCCTCGGGGCTCCACGCGGCTGTCCGACTCAAGGCCTCCAGCCTGGCTGCCAGTGAGCGACCTGGAAGCGCCCAGTCCAACGGACCCCCCGAGGCAGAGCCCCAGCGGCCCCAGTCCCCGGCCTCTACGGCCAGCTTCATCTTCTCGAAGGGCACGAAGAAGCTACAGCTGGAGCGGCCCGTGTCCCCCGAGGCCCAGGCTGACCTCCAGCGGAATCTGGTGGCTGAGCTGCGCAGTATCTCAGAGCCTCGGCCTCCCCAGGTCACAAAGAAGTCACCGAAAGCTGCACCCCCCGTGGCCCGCAAACCCTCGGTGGGAGTCCCCACACCCACCAACGGGCTCCCTCCCACCGAAGACAGGACTAAGGAAGAGAACGGAGGCGTCCCGCTGCTGGGGGGCCCAGAGGAGCAGAAGCTGGGCCCTCTTGGTTCAGGTACAGAGCCCGGGGGGTGAGGGAACCGGCCCTGAGTGCCGTAGCGGTTGCCCTCAGAGCTTTAATCTCGGGGAGTCGTCCGAGGTGCAGGGGACCAGGGATGTTGGAGCTCAATCCAGGCCACCTGCCTGAAAACCTTGCCTTACCGTCCCAGGAGCTGTCTCCCCACATGGAGCTTTGAGGCCTTTCCGAGCTCGCGGGACAGGGATGGGGGCCTGCCTCTCCCGAGGGGTGCAGTGCTTCTCAGACCTAGGAACGGAGCTCAGGGACTCATGCATGCAAGGCCTGTCTTGCCGCTGACTCATCTCCAGCCGGGGAAGTGGCCCTAGGGACTGTCAGTGCCAATTCCCCCTTTTCCTCTGTGGCACGGTGTGCCGCCAGCGGGTCAGGGAATTGTCCATCAAGCTAGCCTGGTGCTGCTGGCTTGGTTAATGAGTGGAGAGATGGAGAAAGGGGAGGTGGGGATGTGCCTTGCTGGGGGGGGGGGTCTTAGCAGGCCGATGAGCTGGCACCCCCGTTTTTCAGTGCATTTTTTTTCTTATCCCCATAGACCCACAGAAAGAGGTCTGACCACCAGGCCCCCTCTGGCAGTGCTGACTCATGCCAGGATTACAATCTCAGGGACCTGAGCAGCTCCAAGGATGAGAGGATGTGGCAGATGCTGAACCCTAGAGAGGATGCCTGCAGCCTTAGCCTCCACGGCCTTCGACTTGTGTGCAAGCCTGGTGTGGACCCGCTCCTCCAAGTCATCCAGCTCTCATGCCTTTCCCATGAACGGAGCCACTCACTCGGCAGCTGCCACTTCCATCTCGGCCTTAGTCTCTTCTCGGAGGGGCTGGTGGAGTGGGTGGCTGCGCCCCCTGCTGACCTTCGGGCCACAGAGTTGGTAGCAGAACATCTCACTTTTTTCCCCCCCCTCCGTGTTCAAAAATCATGCACATACTATAGTCCAGAATCAAAGCACTTTTGAGCAGCGGCTGCATGTCCACCCTCCAGGGCCTGGAAGCCACATTCCAAGGGCCTGTTTACATGGCCGCAGCATCAATCCCCGCTGACAGCCTAGAGCTGGGACCAAACTCCCCTCCCTCTTGATTTGCTCGCTCTCCTGGTTCCCGGAGGTGGGCGAGTCACTGTATTCCGGCAGGCTTCCCCAGGCTTGAGGCTGTGGAATTCCAAAGCACAAAAGGCACAGTGTGGGGTTAGCCTTCCTGTGCCTCAACTTACCCCCCAGCCACCCTCCTGCCTTCCAGTCCTGCCAGGTGCTCCATGCAAGGAGGGTGTATGGGAACAACCTCGGGTGGGAGAACCAAGCAGGAAGTCATCTCAGTGGGCACTTGGCAGTGCCGCGCCTCTGCCTCTTACTTTCACTTGGGCTGGGCATAGCACATGGAGACCGTTGGGGCTGTAACCAAGCCGTGCTCCTTGCAGCTCTGCAGAAGGCTGGTGAAGGTGAAAGGAGCAGAGGGCCTGGCCCTGTGGGTTTTTCCGACCTTCCTCTGCTCGTCTTGGTACACATCCTTTCTGCGGCAGCCTCGGCACAGAGCTGAGGGGCAGGTTGGGAAGCCCAAGGTGCATTTTATTCACTCCGCCTTTGCCAGTGAGGAGCGCGGGGGGGCTTTGGATGTCAGCCTTTGCCCTGGCGCTCTCCTCCGGGACCTTTAACACCTCTGTTCAGCCTGTGCCACCTGCCTAGGTAAGCTGGTGTCCCCACGGCCCGTGGCCGCGCAGGGGTGGCCCTAGTGCCTCCTTCCACAGCGTTGTGCCTGCCACCCATCTTGATCCTCTCACAGCAGTGACTTGGGCTGGGTCCTGGTTGGGAACCTCCCTTTTAGCTGCATCTCCTCCCCTGGGAGACTGCCCTGTCCCAGCACAGGAGCTGGGGACCCAGGGCATGTGGCACAAGGGCCCAGTGACTCCGGCCCTTCCAACCGTTTTCTTTCCATAGCTAGAAACCAATGTTCTTCCGTCAGGTAACGGAGAGGTACTGCTGAGGCCTGCATGGCACATTCCCGATGACTTGGCAACAGGGTCAGTAAGCGCTAGTCTGCCCAGAGCACCCCCCCCCCCCAGGCTGGGAGCGGCTTCGAAGGAGGGATCCCAGCTTGTATCCTCCCTCCCCTCCCCAAGTCACTTGAGCTCCTGCTTCTCAATTCATCTCCGCTTGTTTCCCTACCCGTGGGGACAGTCTAAAGAGGGTCTAGAAGAGGCGACCCTTCTTTGTTCTCTGGGCTAATGAGGTTAACCTAGTGCAAATGGAGAGACCAAAAGCCTCATTTTTAATTTCCATGAAAATGTTAGAAGAGAGAAGTATATATATAAATATATATTTCTTTAAATTTTTGAGTCTTTGATATGTCTCTAAAATCCATTCCCTCTGCCCTGAAGCCTGAGACACAAGAAAGTTGTTTCAAAGGTGTTAATTAATTAAACAATTCAAACGTGGTGGTGGCTGCTGTCTATTTTTTTTGGGGGGGTGGTGAGGGGGTACACCCAGCAGTACTTTGAGACTGCATTGCTGGGAAACCCAACCTCATGCAAGGCAGGTGCCTTCGATGCCCGTACTAACTCTGGCATGGCTGCTGTGTCTTTTTGGTTTTGGGCCGCACCCATTGGTGCTCAGGGATCCATATGGGATATCTGGGATCGAACCTGGGTCACCCCTATGAAAGGCACATGCTAGCTCTGGCCGGGTCTACCTTTAGAAGGGAAAAGGCTGTTCTGTAGGTGTTGGACCCCAGCAGAAGGTCCACAAAGTGTATTCGATCCACCCCACTCCCACCTGCCCCCAGAGATCCACCCTTCGGGCCAGGAAGAGCAGGGCAGCACTTTGTGCCAGCAGCACTCAGGGCCAGTGCTCCTGTGAGGTGCGTTTGGCCCACAGAAGCCCTACACAGACACGTTGGTTCAGACATTTTATTTGAATTCATGAGAGCAATGGTTTGTGATTCTGAGAAGCCTTTAGGAGAAGTACCCGCCCTCTCTGAGGAAAGCTCCAGGTCCTGCCGCCCACCCTCCTCCGATGGTAACCGGGCACAGCTGGTTCCGGGAGTCGCCCCGCCTAGCAGGATCAAGGGAAGTAACAGGCCCCCTCAGGCAGGCCCTTTCCACAGTGCCAAGCCTCAGGGCTGGGAGGCCCTGGGAAAGGCTGCCAACCACTTGGTAAACCATAGATTTTCTGTTTTCCCTTCCCTTTCCAAATCCCACAATTTCCTGTCGGGGAGAAGCTGTAATTAGTCCAACTCAGGCACCAGATCCCAGCCAGAGGCACAGCTGCTGGAACAACTCTAGGAAAAACCTGGAAACCAAGATTTTTCCCATTAGGAGGCTTGTGGCAAACTTTTTTCCTAAGAGTTCTATTGAGACCAGATTTTCAAGTCCCCTGCCAAAGGAAGACAGAGAACTGATTCTGGGGCCTGCCCGGCCCCCCAGGACACCACATGGCCCTGGCTCTGGGGAAGGTGAGCTGCCCCTCACCAAATTCTGCACCCAACAAAGTCCCCAAGTTCCTGCTTCAGTGTCCTGGGAGGGGAAGAGACGGCTGACAGATGATCGGGATGCCGGGAGGAGGTGGTGCTTGGCTGGCTAGCTAATGTTCCCTCCTTTCAGTGATTTACAGGAAATGCACCCCAGCTTGGTCATGAAGTCGATCTGCTTCCACTGTGCGATGCATTCCTCAGAAATTTTAAAGTCAGCCTGGAAAATGTAAATGAACAAAAAGAGAAACGGTGGAGGGTCTGCAAGAAAAGAGGTCTCACTATGACTGGGAAGCTGATGCAACTTCTCTAGACAGCACTTCCCAGCTTTCCTGTTTCTGTTTGTTTTGGGGACCATACCCAGCAGTGCTCAGGGCTTACTCTTAACTGTGCTCAGGGGTCAATCCTGGCAGGGTTCCAGGGAACATATGAGATGCAGGGATCAAACCTGAGTCAAACAGCCTACGTGTTGTATTATCTCTCTGGCTCCCTGCTTCTATAATTCTGGTAAACCCACTGTAAGGACTGAGTTAAGGACATAGCTTCGAGGGGCTGGGGAGATGGCTTAAGAGGTAGAGCACAGGGGCCAGAGTGATAGTACAGCAGGTAAGCTGCTTGCCTGATATGTGGCCAACCTGGGTTTGATCCCTGGCATCCTATATAGTCAGTCCCCTGAGCACTGCCAGGAGTAACTACTGAGTACAGAGCCAGAAGTAATTCCTGAGTACCTCTGGGTTGACTCCTGCCCCTGCCCCACAAACAAAGAGGTAGGGCACAGTGGGTTGGAGTGATAATACAGAGAGCAGGCAGGGCATTTGCTTTGCATGAAGCTGACCCTAGTTGATCCCTGGCATTCTACAGGGTCCCTGAGTTCCTCCAAAAGTGACACCTAAGTGCAGAGCCAGGAGTAAGGCCTGAGCACAGCTGGAGGTGGCCCCAAAATAAAACCAACAAAAACCATCCTGGAGAACCA
The DNA here is from genome assembly GCF_027595985.1 of Sorex araneus. Classification (NCBI taxonomy): domain Eukaryota; kingdom Metazoa; phylum Chordata; class Mammalia; order Eulipotyphla; family Soricidae; genus Sorex; species Sorex araneus. Next base: position 43,344,808 of record NC_073306.1, on the reverse strand, counting down.
GGAAAAGAGAAAACAGTCATTTGCCACATGCAGGAGGCTGAAACAGAATATCCTGTCGACACCCTATTAACGATATTAACGATATTGGCTAGAAAGGTCACATGTGTACTGCTTGTTCCATTGGGACAGTTAATTGTTGCTGCTTTATTCACTCGGATAGCCCAAGAACTGAGAGCATGTCTGACGTGTATCTCTGGAACTCCTGATTTATTTATTTATTTTTTGGTTCTTTTTTGGGTTACACCTGGCGATGCACAGGGGTTACTCCTGGCTCATGCACTCAGGAATTACTCCTGGCGGTGCTGGGGAGACCATATAGGATGCCGGGATTCGAACCTAGGTCGGTCGTGTGCAAGGCAAACTCCCTACCCGCTATGCTATCGCTCCGACCCCTCCTGATTTGTTTTTGCTTTTGGGTCACACCTGGTGGTGCTCAGGGCTTACTCCTGACTCTATGCTCAGGGATCACTCCTGGTTGGCTTTGTGGACCATACGGGCTGCTGGGGATTGAACCTGGGTTGGCTGTGTGCCTGGCAAATGCCCTACCTACTGTACTATCGCTCTGGTCTCTGGACTCCAGATTTGTTGGCTGAAGTAACGCAGGAACCACAGGCCAGAGGTGGGTCAAAGCTAGAGGCCAAAGGGAAGCCCAGCTGGGTCCCAGTGGGCGGGAGGGGCACTGGAAGGCTCTGACCCTGGCCCCAGCACCCCTGGAGCTCCTGTGGTCTTAGCAGTGACCCTGACATGAACCCTGGAGGTCATCTGCCAAGAATAAAGATGAGACCCAGATGCATCTCAAGTACCTCCCTCCAGGTCCCACCATGGTCAGAGCGCAGTGCACGTGCCGGAGCGTGAAGCAGGAGGGGCGCAGACGCAGCCCAGGAGCCCGGGTAAGTGGGAACAAGGGCAGTTTTTACCTGCAACTTCTCAAAGACTTTCTTCTTGGGCTTGAGCTCCTCGTCGGGCTGGCCCTTCTCATAGCCCTTCACGAACACTCTCTCGCCGGGGGCAGAGCCTGCAGGAGGGTCCAGAGGCTCAACCAGACGGCTCGCTCCTTCTCTGGGAGGACACAACAAAGACAGGGTGAGGCTAGTGAACCTCCAGCTGCCTTGGATGACCAAGTATTAGGGCAGTTATGTGGAGGCCCTAACAAGACTTAGGGCATCTACTTTTTTCGGTGGAGCGGTCATACCTGGCAATGCTCAGTGGTTACTCCTGGTGCTATACTGAGCTATTGCTCCTGGTGTTGTTCAGGGGACAATATGGGGTATGAGGACTCGAACCGGGGCTGTGTGCAAGGCAATCGCCCTACCGCTATGCTAAGGCTCCAGCCCCCGGGCATGTTCAGTGAGCCCCAGGGTTGGGTTAACCCAAACAGAAATCCTGTCAGGAGAGATTCAAACCAGGGCTTTTCAGGAGAAAATAAAGAGCAGGGACGTATGAGCCAGTCAGAACTTGTTTTGAATCTTGGTTCTGCCTCTTCCTAGTAGTGAGTGTTGGGCCTGCACACAGGGAACCCTTGATTTCTGGGTGACTAGACTAAATAAACGTTCATTCGTGGTGCTTGTGAGTTTTCGGGGCTTCTGCCTGGCATGGGGATGGGCACAGCCGACTTTCCCCTTTCCTGGGCCTCCCCGGATTCAGCTGCGCCCCCTCCCCTGACTCACAGAGAGGCGCACAGAAGCATGCCCTGGGACTCCACTCCTCTCATCTTCTGTGGTTTCAGGTTGCAGAGAACCACCACCAGCCTGTCCTGGAGCTGCTCCTGGGGTACAAACTGCACCAGGCCGCTTACCACCGTCCGGGGCTCGGCCTCCCCCACATCAATCTTCTCTACATACAGGCTGTCTGCATCAGGGTGCTGCCAGCGAGACACAGGGAGAGAGGGCAGAACACAGCATGAGACCTGACCGCCCCTTCCCCAGGGGCCCCAGAGGACCCTGTAGAATGAACTCTCTACCCAGGTCCTAGGGAGCAAAAGCAGAACGGGCTTGGAAGGTCCATGCTATGACAACAAAGGGACAGGAGTAAGTAAATGAGCCCAACTTCCTATCAAAGAGCTGGGTGGATTCAGCCGCCCAGTCTGGCTACCACTATGATCATGCGCACACCAGCTCAGTTCATGGCAGAGAAGAGCCTGGAGGGAAGCTGCAGGCCTTCCTAGCTGAAATGAGAGCGTTATCTCAAAGTCGCCTCACTGTTTTGGGGTGATACCTGGAGGTGCTCAGGGATCACTCCTGGTGGGCTTTGGAGACCACGCGGGATGCTGGGGATTGAACCCGGGTGCGCTGCGGACAAGGCAAGCGCCCCGCCTGCTATTCTTTTTTTTTTTTTTTTGGTTTTTGGGTCACAACTGGCAATGCACAGGGGTTACTCCTGGCTCTGCACTCAGGAGTTACCCCTGGCGGTGCTCAGGGGACCATATGGGATGTTGGGAATCGAACCCGGGTCGGCCGCGTGCAAGGCAAACACCCTACCCGTTGTGCTATTGCTCCAGCACCCCCCGCCTGCTATTCTATTGCTCTGATCTCGCCAGGTAGTCTTTTGATGGTCAGGTCCGCAGAGCATGAAGCAAATCAAGAACCCAGGACAATGGTGCCTACCCCTGCTGCGTCACTTTCTGTCTCCGGAAAAAGGGAGCCCTTCTTTCACCATTTCTGAAAATAAGTCGCCTCTGAGGGGGAGGGGTGGTGTGTGTGCATGCTGGAGAACAAAGTGGCCGATCCAAACCGGCAGCCAGTCTACACAAGTTGGGTGTGCAGCAGGTGAGCGCACCAGACCGGATTTAATAGATCAACAAGTTCCTGACTAACATCCGCCCCTCCTCCTGGCTGTGTCCGGCTGTCCAAGGTCCAGAGACAGCGAATGGAGAAGCCCGGAGGCGGCACTGGGTGTCTGGCTCTGACTTGCAATATGACCCCAGCAGCACTAGTTCCCACCCCAGGCCAGGTTTCCTCCAGATGGAAACACGCCAACCTGCCCCTGCCCCTCCTCTCCAGGACCCAGTGAAAAACGAGTACCTTTTCCACGCTCAGGATTTTCCCCACACGGATGTCCAGCCGGGACGGGATGGCCTCCTCTGGTTCTGAATTCTTGGCAGGACCTTTGGCAGCGGGCTCTGGGAAGGAAAAGAACCGGGGGAAGGGGGCGTGTCAGAGCTTTCTACCTTTCCCTAAGCGAAGTCAACAGTTGATACCGCCGCTGAGGGGAACCGAGATGGGCAGGATTTAGTTTAGGAGGGCTCCACCTTCCCTGATCTACGGGTTATTCTTCTGGGAAAGTCGGGCATCCACCTTTGAAAGTGACACACCCTGATTTCCACCTGGCCTCGCCCCCAGTGACCAGCCAGTGCTGTGCTGGCTCCACCGCCCCTAGCTGCTCCTGTCCTGCATCCTGGACAAACTTGCTTGGTCTTTCTTCCAAGGTCACACTAGACCAGTGCGTTGTGACCGTTTTCCAACCCTGGCCCCCTTCCGACCTTGTTTCTTTCCTGTGGCCTCTCCCCCTCACCAAGTCCTACAGGCTGGCTCCCTAGTCTCGTACCATGACCCCTCATTAACACAATTGCCTCCCTGTGGCCCCTTCAGACTATCGTGGGGCCCATATCAGGCCCCCAGAAATGCTAATCTAAACCATCAATGTTACTATTCTACATCAGGGACAGGGAACGGGGTAAATCAGAGTTGTAGGGGTGGATGCAGAAACAGAGCAGATGCCCCTGGCGTGACCCACTCAGTCTGACCCAACTGGTGCCTTTAACTGGGTTTAGTGAACAGAGGGCAGGGTCGTGGGGGATGGCTCTCAGCAACAGTGCTCAGAGGTCCTGGCATGTGAGCACTTGCTCGCATGGGTCAACATCACAATGACTCAAGTTCCACTCCAGGCCCCATTCCGACATCCTCTGCCTCATTCCGACACCCTGGCTCTCCGTCCTTGAGGCTCAGCAGCAGGCTCTGTGGCCCCCCATGTCTCCCGTCGGGTGCTGGCCTTACTCTGCTTTGAGGGTTCTGGATAGGCGGCGCTGGACAGTTTCTTCAGGGCAGGAGTATTAAACTTTTCTCGGATGGGATCCAGCAACTTGTTCAGGGCGACTTCAACGGAATTCTTCAGGTCCCCGGGGTGGACAATCTGAAAACGCACACAGCAGGTGCAATGAGGCCCAGGGCCCACCCCAGTCACTGCTGCCACACGGTCACAATTTGACTGGGCTCCTACACAGGACCTCACACAGAGCAAGTGTGCACTCCACTCACGCTACATTCCCAGCCCATGGTCAAGCTCACGCTTTTTTTTTTTTTTGTGGGGGATAAGGGGACCATACAGGGTGCTGGGGATTGAACTCGGGTGGGCCATGTTCAGGACAAACGCCCTTTTTTCAACTGTGTTTTGGTGACGGTCTGAGCCTGCTCCTCTCACAGGACCCACATCCTGCCAACATTTCAGATGCTCAAATCAGATGAAAGTGAGTCCAGGGTGGGACACATGAACCCAAACACAGTCAGCACAATGGAGAACGGAACTGACTGTCAACTCTTTGATTTGACTGATACTATATTTCGCTGGCGCTGTGCTGGTGACTTGACCTGATCACTCAGGTCAAGACTAAAGAACGTCTATGGAAATGGCTCAAAGGGCTGGAGCCGGTGCTTTTCATGTGGGAGCCCGTGATTAAAATCCTAATATCACATGGACCCCTGAGTACCGAGCAAAGAGCTCCTGAACCAAATCCAAAAAAAGTTCTTTGTGGAACATTTCTCACAGCCCCAGCAAGTTGTAAATAAGAAATCCCATTTTATTAGCCATATTCACTACAATTTTGTCGTCGTAATAGCCTAAGTCTGCTCATCTCTCCCACAATGCTCCATCTCATATTTTATATATTTCACATATATATATTATAGTTTTAGCAGTGTGGGAGATCAAGCCCAAGACTCATATGTGCAAGGCATGTGCTTTATCACCAAGTCACATTCACAGCCGTTATATATATTTTTATAGGGGCCACACTTGGTGGTACTAAGGGGACTATGTGCAGGGGACTGAGCTCAGGGACTGGACCTGTGGCACAATCTCCCCAGGCCCCATCTCAACTTTTAATATTTTTTTTGGTTTTGGGGCCATACGTGGTGATGCTCAGTGATAACTGCTAGCTCTGCACCCCGCTGTATGCTTTCTCTGGCCCCACCATCTCAAATTTTAGACAAAAACCAAACTATGTCTGATTCTTCACATGTTGCATCACTTACCCATACAAACACCTACTAAGTCTTTGGTTAAAACTTGGGAAATAAATAGTATCCTTGAGTCTACTCTACTAAAATTGTGTCTCTTTGTTGTCATTCTTTTGTTTTGGGGTCACACCTCGTGGGAGCTACTTCTGGCTCTGCGGGCTTGCTGTTGGGGCAATGATACTGTTGATGCTTGGAGTTAGCTCCCAGAAGCTCTTTTTACCCTGGCTTTTGACTTTCAGGTCACAACCAGTGGTGCTCAGGACTTACTCCTAAATCTGTGCTTGGGGATCACTCCTCGAGGGGCTCAGGGGGCCATATGGGGTTCCAGGGATTAAAACGGGTCAGCTGCATGCAAGGTAAATGCCCTATATGCTGTACTACAGTTTGTATCTTATTGGTTTGATTCTTCATTCTCGGTTAAGTCCTTTCGAGAGTTATCAGGGCATAATTATAATTACAGCTTGTGCCATTTCCCCATCTAATCTATAAACCTCCCAATCCTCTTCTAACAGAAAGTACCAAGACACAACCTGGCAGGGCCAGGGAGATAGCTCAGGAGTCAGGGGCCAAGTTTTGCATGCACAAGGACCCAAGCTGGATCTCCGGTACTACAGGTCACCCCAAGCATCACCAGGTGTGATGTTCCCAGCACTACTGGGCCCCAATGTTGAAACTGTCCAGTCTAGTTGGCTGAAAACTGCTGAGAGTGATCCCCAGCCCTTGAGCATTGCTTGGTAGACCAGAAAAAAACAAAACAAAACCAGAGCCACATGGCACAGTTTCTCAGGATGAAAAACCTCTGGTTTACCTCAGCAGCAAAGTCCTTTTCCAGGTCCAAGTAAGCTGTGTAGGTTTTATTTCCACCCCATTTCTCATCTCGAAGGATCACAAACTCTGGAAGAAAAAGGATCCACACCAACAAACTCATTAATAATGGCAAGTCCAAATGCATTTATAGTTTCTACCATGTACTTTGAACTTTATACTTAATTAGTTTTCTTTTGGGGCCATACCTGCTGATGCTCAAGGGTTGTTACTCTGGCTCTGTACTCAGGAATCACTCCTGGTGATGCACAGGAACCATATGAGATGCCAGGGATTGAACCCAGGTCGACTGTGTGCAAGGCAAGACTGACTGTTACCCACTGTACTATCACTCTGGCCCCAATTTATTTATTTTTTTGGTTTTTGGGCCACACCCAGCTATGCTCTGGGCTTATTCCTGGCTCTACGCTCAGGGATCGCTCCTGATAGGGTTCAGGGGAAAATATAGGATATTGGGGACAGAACACGGGTGAGCTGAATACAAGGGAAGAACTTACTCATTGCATTATCACTCCACCCCATATTTTGAATTTTGTTATATTTTCTTGTTTTTGAACTGTTGGCATGTGTGTGAATGAGAGAGAGAGGAACGTGAGCGTGACCGTGTATGTATGTGTATGTGTATGTGTGTGTGTGTGTGTGTGTGTGTGTGTGTGATATATCAGCAGTGCTTGGCACCCAGTGGTGCCAGGGGCTGAACTTGAGGCTCTTTCTAGCAAAGTACGTGCTCCAGCTTTTTGAGCTATCTCTGTGGTGCTATTTTATTTTTCTTTTCAGGGAGTGGGATAGGGGAATGGATTTGGGTCACACCCCGCTGTGCTCAGGTGTGACCCTTGGCAATGCTTGGGGGACCATCTGTGGCACCAGGGATTTGAAGTGAAGTCAGCAGGATTCTAGGCAAGTGCCTGAGTCCCAATACTGTCTCTTTGGCCCATTTTACTGTTTCTATTTTTAAGCTCAAGTAGAAGGATTAGATCTTCCACATTTTTTTTTAGTTCTTGTAGTTCAACACGCCTGCCCTCACCCTCATTTCTATTTTCCTTGCCCCATTTAGAACCTCCCTGGTAGGGCTGGGGATGGCACAGGAGAAAACTTGCCTTGCACATGTCAGGCTCTAGGTTCCACCTCTAGCACTGCAAAACTGGTCATGCACACCAGGACAACTAACCGCTCCCCACTTCAGTCACCCGGGAACACAGGAGCGAAGGGCACCGAGAATGAGCGGAGGGGCAGACTTGCTATTTCTGCCTCCGAGAAGAACAGAGGGTCTTACCGGACTTGAGGGGAAAGAGCACGTGCTTGATGAAGGACAGAACCCCATTGTTCTCCACATTCCCTGGCTCACAAAAGGCCTTCTTCAGTTTTTTCTTCACATCCTCCTTCCGATCAAGGAGATCAATCTTGGACTCCTAGAAGCCATGGAGTAGAAGAGGACTCTTGTGGTTGGAAGTGGGAAATGTACGAAGCTAATCTGGCTCACTTTTTTTTTTTTTTAAAACCAAATATTTAAACACTAAACAAATTTAGCAAAATCAGAATCTGCATGAAGAACACGCTGTAGTTTACGTTATTATCAACCATCACCACCATTACCACTGAAACCTCCTTTCATTTTTCTGTTCTTCCAGGCCTTGTCTAGAGTACTGATTTTCCTTTTTTGTTTTGTTTTGTTTTGGGGTCACACCGGGAGGACTGAGGGTTACTCCTGACTGTGCTCAGGGATCACTCCAGAGGGTGCTTGGTGGAGCATATGCTAAGGATAAAACCAGAGTCGGCCAAAGTGGCAGCATGTAAGGTTTAACCTTTTAAAAAGAAAAATGTTTTAAAGGGCCAGAGAGATGGCATTCTAAGTAGGGTGCTTGCCTTGCAGAAGGTTGGCATGGGACTGATCTCAGACGCCACGACTGAGTCCTACCAGGAGTGATTCCTGAGCACAGAGCCAGGACTAAGCCCTGAGCACTGCTGGGTGTTCCAACCCCCACACTCATAAAAAAATTACACACACACACACACACACACTTTTTTTTTTTAAAGTGAGTGAATTTCAATGACTGTTTGTTTGAATGATTACCAAATTCTGGTCCATGTAACTAAGTATCACCTGGGGATTATTTACTATATTAGACTCATAATAAACCAAAACTACTGGGGTTGCACCAGGCACTTTTGTTTTTATTTATTTTTGTTTGTATTTTGTTTTTTAGGTACTGTACTAGCTTTCTTACCCCCAATAAGACAGAACTTTTATTTGTTTGGCTTTTTGGGTCATATCCAGCAATGCTCAGGGATTACTCCTGGCTCTGCACTCAGGAATTACTCCTGGCTCTGCACTCAGGAATTACTCCTGGCGGTGCTCAGGGGGATCATATAAGATGCCAGGAATTCAACCCAGGTCAGCCATATGCAAGGCAAATGCCCTGTCTACTGTACTATCACTTTGGCCCCAAGACAGACTTTATCACAATTCTATGAGTGAAAAAAAATATTTTGACTGCACCATCAGTAGCAGCAAAAATGCTTAAAATTATATTTAGATTCTATGAAGACTACTTCTGTGTCCTTCAGTCCTCAAGAATCACTGGAACTAACTGGATGACCATTTATGACAATTTGTGAGTTATGACAATTCCACATAATTTAAGTATCTGAGAATTCTAGTCAGCCAGGTTACTGCTGTTTTGCATTCTTTTCTCTCATCTCTTATTGATTTCTAAATTTAATCAGTTGGCAACCTACCTCTTCTGAAGAACTCATTTTGCTTCCAGTTAATCCTGGAACCATGGGATTCATTAGATGGACCCGTTTTGAGTAGCCAAGTGCAGGGAGGTACTAAGGGATTAGAAAAAAACAAACAAAACAAGATGATTAGTAAAAATTCCTTCTCAGTGCCCCAATCTCTTCTAATCTGAACAGAAAATTAGCAGTTTGAGATTGACCTCTCAATATTTTCTTTTTTTTTTTTGGCTTTTTTTTTTTTTGGGGGGGGGTCACACCTGGCAATGCACAGGAGCCACTCCTGGCTCTGCACTCAGGAATTACCCCTGGCGGTGCTCAGGGGACCATATGGGATGCTGGGAATCGAACCCGGGTCGGCCGCATGCAAGGCAAACGCCCTACCCACTGTGCTATCGCTCCAGCCCCAACCTCCCAATATTTTCTTTTGGGGGGCCACACCTGGTGGTACGTAGGGCTTATTTCTGTCTCTATGCTCAGAGATCACTCCTGGCAGTGCTCACGGGACCACATGGGGTAGCGGGGATTGAACCCAGCCAGGTACGCTGCATACAAGGCAAGCGCACTACTCACTGTACTATCATTCCAGCCCCCCCCGCCAATTTTTTGTCCTACTATTTGTAACTTTTCAATGGTGACTATAATATGGAAAATTTTTCCCATATTGCTTTGGTTGGATTTACAAAATGAAGCTATTGGATGTATAATTACACTATACGCAACTATGAAAGTGGAAAACAGGAACTGGACTGATAATACAACAGGTAAGGCATTTTCTTTCTTTCTCTTTCTCTCTCTTTCTTTCTTTTTGCTTTTTGGGTCACATCTGGTGATGCACAGGGGTTACTCCTAGCTCTGCACACAGGAATTACTCTTGTCAGCGCGCAAGGGACCGTATGGGATGCTGGGAATCAAACCCAGGTTGGTTGCGTGCAAGGCAAACGCCCTACCCGCTGTACTATCACTCTAGCCTGCCCAGGTAAGGCACTTCCCTTGCAGACAGCTAACCTTAGTTTGATTTCTGGCCCCTATAAGGTCCCCCAACCCTGCCAGGAGTTATCCGTAAACACAAAGCCAGGAGTAACCCCTAAGCACCACCAGGTATAGCCTCAAAATAAAACAAAATAAGCTGAGAACATATAAAATGATTACTTTTAGGTATCTGGGTAGAAACTACTGTAGAATCACAAATCTGAGAGGAGAAACCCAAGTGGCACCACACTCACCCTGGTTTTCTCCATGATTTCAATTTTTTCAAATTAGGAAATGAAATGAAGCAGAGAACAGTTGTTTGATTCTGAGAGGGTCCTGGAGAGAAGAGAGTTTCCTCCAAAAATCCAAGCAAAATGTCTACACTGATTTATTATCTCAATGTCGTACAAGCAAATGCAGAGACCCTACAGCTCAGCTTCCTGGATGGGGGCTCTGGGAGGCTGGAGACCAGATCTGAGCAGAAAACTCAGATGCTGGGCAGTGGCTGGGAATCAGACTGAAGTTTGGGTCTAAAAGAGTACATGATGAGTGCCCCAAGATCTGTGTGAAACCCCAGAAAGGCCCGGCCACAGGAGGGAGGATAAAAGTGAAAAAGATCTATTCAAAGGCTAAAACCATTCCTGTAAGTATCGAGGTGATCTGACAGCCTACAGAAAAGAAAACACTCTATGAACAGTCATGAACCTCTACAACATAAACGCTTTAAAGTCTTTGGTACAATAAAACAATCAGAAGGAGAAGCAGAAAAAAAAGTGCCCAACTGTCAAAACAGTCAATTAAGAGCAAATCCAGAAGCAGCTCAGATATTGGATTATGCAAATCAAGATGTCAAAATAACTGGCAGAGGGGTTGAAGTTAGAGTACAGCGGGTAAGGCACCTCACAGCAGACCTGGGTTCAATTCCTAGCATTCCATTTCGTGCTCCAAGTACTGCCAGGTGTGATGGTGAGTGCAGAGCCAGGAGTAACCCCTGAGCATCTCCAGGTATGACTCAAAAAGCCAAAAAAAAAGGAGAGAAGATGGAAAAAATGTAGACAGGAGAGAATTGTTTATTTTGTTTTGGAGGCCATAACTGGCAGTGCTCAGGACTTACTCTGTGCCCTGTGCTCAGGGATCAATCCTGGTGGGGCTCAAGGAACCATATGAGGTGCCATGGATGGAACCTGGGTCAAATATGTCAAGATAAGCACCCTGTCCACTACATCATATGTCTGGCTTAAGATAGAAGATTGTAAAACAGAACTGGAATCTACAAAAAAGAACCAAATGGCACAATAAAATATTAGTTAGATTTCACAGAAGATAGGACTACTGCACTTGCATAAAATTCTAAGAACAGCAGGAACAACAAAAGAAAAACAGAACAGAGACATGTGGGACATGATTAAAAGGTCTAATTTAAGTGGATTATTTTCCACGTTTGATGAAAATGTCAACTCACAGGCTTTCCTTCCCTTCAGAGAAGCCCATGTCCTCTCTTGAACATGTATCTCTCTTTCCCTCCCTCACATTTCTCTAAGTAAATTTTTTTTAAAAATATCTATCTATCTATCTATCTATCTATCTATCTATCTATCGCCTTTTTGGGTCACACCCAGCATTGCTCAGGGGTTACTCCTGGTTCTGCACTCAGGTGGTGGTGCTTGGGGGACCATATGGGATGCTGGGAATCGAACCCGGGTCAGCCGCGTGCAAGGCAAACGCCCTACCCGCTGTGCTATCGCTCCAGCCCCCTCTAAGTAAATTTCTTTAAAATAAAAACAAAACAAAACAAAAAACCAACAACCTATTTTGGGGGATGTAATGATAGTACATCGAGTAGGGCTGACCTAGATTTGATTCCCAGTACCATACATGGTCCCCAGAGTCTGTCAGGAGTGATCTAGTGATCTCTGAGCACAGAGCCAGGAGTAAGTCCAGAGCACCGCCTTGGTGTGGTCCAAAAACAAAACAAACAAAAAACCAAAACCAAAGAACTATTTTAATTAAAAAAAAAGAGAGAAAAAGAAAAAAAGAAAGAAGGAAAGCAAGCAAGCAAGCAAGCAAGAAAGAAAATAAGAAAGAAAATGTCATCCTACAGATTTAAGAAGCCCAGAAAAATCCGAACGGGATATATACAAACTATAATGAAAAACATAAGCCAGAAGGGCTGGAGCAATAATACAGCGGGCAGGGCGTTTGCCTTGCATGCAGCCGACTTGGGTTCAATCCCCGGCATCCCATATGGTCCCCCAAGCACTGCCAGAAGTAATTCCTGAGTGCAGAACCAGGAGTAACCCCTGAGCATAGCTCGCTGTCACCCAAAAAGCAAAAAATAAAAACAAAACACAAAAACAAAAATGTAAGTCAAACTGCTAAAGATCACATTCAAATAGATTTTTTTTTTTTGGTTTGTTTTTTTGTGTTTGGGCCATACCTGACGGTTCTCAGGGTTTATTCCTGGCTCTGCACTCAGGGATCACTCCTGGCAGGACTCAGGAACCATATGGAATGCTGGGGATGAACAGGGTTTGACTGTGTACAAGGGCCCTACCCTGTACATTATACTAGCTCTCTGGCTCCAAGAAAATATTTGTTGTTATTTTGGGGCTATAGCTTGTAGAACTCAGGGCTATGACCAGCTATGTGCTGGTGGCGGGAAGGGGAGGCGGATGGAGAGTTGGGGTTCACTCCTGGTGGTGCTCAGGGTACCAGGAGCTGCTGGAGATTAAACCTGGGGCTCCTGCATGCAATGCGCTCACTCAACCATTGAGTCACCCCTCTGGCCCCAGTAACTTGACATTTTAACTTTTCTCAGAACTGAGGATCAAGGCTAGGGCACCATACAAGCAAAAATTTGCTCCCCGGCTGAGTCACATGCCTGGCCCAAGAGCACAGTCTTTTGCATCAGACAGATTTGAAAACTAATTCCTCGCAGTCACAGTGATTCTTACTCTATACACCTCTGTTTTCTCATCGGTAAAACGGGGAAAATAGTAACTGCCACATGATTATGATCTGTGGTACGGACACATTCAAAACACTTTAATTGTATCCTTTGAGGTTCAAAAGAAAAAAGATGGGCAAGAGGACACTAACCTTTTCTGCAAAGGTGAAAATCTTCCTCTGATCAACGCCTCCAAACTGGGCATCAACTTTCAAATACTCTTCATCCAAGGCCTGTGGAAGGAAACACATGAACATAAATTCTACTGGGATTCTTCTATGAGTTTGGAATCAGAAACTTTCTAAAGTCACTAGATTTTTATTTGGCGGCAGCAGGGGGTTGTGGGGATGGGAATGGGGGTGGGGTGTGTTTGACCAAACTCAGCAATGTTCAGGGGTTATTCCTGGCTCTGCACTCAGGAATCACTCCTGGTGGTGATACCAGGGATCAAACTCAGGTGGCCACATCAAGATAAACTCCCGACCCACTTACTACCACTCTGGCCCCAAAGTCATTAGATTTTTTTTCCAGACGGTAAAGTCAGAGAGCACATGCGTATCTTTTAGCCTCCCTGCTGGCCTCAAGAGCTGCATAAACATCTGCTGAATGCCTGTCATGAACAGCATTTCACACGGGCATCATAGGTTAAAAAATTGAAAATAGGGGCTGGAGTGATAGCATAGCGGGTAGGGCATTTGCCTTGCACGCGGCCGACCCGGGTTCAAATCCCAGCATCCCATATGGTCCCCTGAGCACCGCCAGGAGTAATTCCTGAGTGCAGAGCCAGGAGTAACCCCTGTGCATCGCCAGGTGTGACCCAAAAACAAAAATAAATAAATAAATGAATAAATAAAAAATTGAAAATATTGGGAATGGAGAGAGCACGGTGCTTATCTTGCATGTGGCTGACCTGAAGTCAATCCTCAGAACCCCAGATGGTCTCTCGAGCCCTATCAGGACTGATCTCTGAGTGCAGAGGCAGGAATAAGCCCCAAGCCTTACTGATGTGTCCCCAAAACAGAAAAAAAGATTAAAATAAAAAAGAATTCAAGACTAATCTATGCATTTAGAAGGCTGACATTCTGGTGATGAAGGGAGGAAAGAAAACAACAAACTAGTCATATTAAAGGTACCCACTGAATAACAAATGTCAGAGTGGCACAAAAAGAACCTATGAGAGCTGAGAGAAAGGCGAGAAAGACTGAACTAGTACACAGGTACCGTCATTCACTATCTACAGACCCAGAGCCGGCCATATGGACGTGGAGACGATTCTGGGCCAGATTCTGCCTTCAAGCAGCCAACTACCCAGCTGATGAAAAAGCAATATGTGGGGCTGGGGCGATAGCACGGCAGGTAGGGCGTTTGCCTTGCACGCGGCCAACTCAGGTTTGATTCCCAGCATCCCATAAAGTCACCGAGCACCTCCAGGAGTAATTCCTGAGTGCAGAGCCAGGAGTAACCCCTGTGCATTGCCGGGTGTGACCCAAGAAGCAAAAAAGAAAAAAAGAAAAAGAAAGAATAGAATCGACATGTAGGGGCTGGGAAGGAAGTTCCCTCAGAGCAGTGGATGAGCGCTGCATGAGGCCTCCCCTGACCCCCGGCAGCGCATGCCCCCCTGCCAGGCTCTGTGCCTCGATGGACACCAAGCACCACCAGGAAGGCGCCACATAATAATTTTTTCAAATGTTTTATTGCTTTAAAAGGAGAGAGACATCAACAGGTTACTTCAATTCATGGTGCTAAGGACAAACCTAGATGTTCCTTTAAGGGACACGTGGTTAAATGACTAGTTCTGCTCAGACACTTGGCAGTGAAGCTTCCTAGAATCAGAACGTGGGCTGAGTTTGGTTTTGAAGAATCTATAGAATTTTTTTCTACCCTTACCATATAGATAGAGGAAACAATGTGAGAAGGCAAAGAAGTGCGCTGTACTGGGGAAATTATATACTGCGTCTGTAAAAGCAAACCTAGAGGGATGTGGACTGCGGTTAGGTGATGTGGTTAGAAAAGAAGCTAAACTCGGATGCCACCCAAGGGTGCCAGTGAGTGATGGTGAGGGGAGAACCTCAACCTGGGCTCAAGGAGGATGTCACCACTAAGACAGTGGAGCATGGGGTGAGGCCAATGTGGGGGAGTGGAAGAAAACAGCGAGAAGGTGGGAAATGATGATGAATCCGGTGTGCGGGGATGGAGAGCAAGAAAAAACTGAAACCTTTTTATTCGGTTTCTGGACCACACCCACGGATGCATGGGGGTTGCTCCTGGTAACGTAGGGGTGGGGGACCATGCGGTGCTGGGGATTGAATCCAGTCCTCCTGCATGAAAAAGCAAGCACTCATTCTGTTGAGCTATAGTTCCAGTCCTCAGCTTTTTTGTTTTGTTTTGGGGTCACACCCAGCTATGCTCAGGGGTTACTCCTAGCTCTGCACTTAGGAATTACTTCTGGAGGTGTTCGGGGGGACCATATGGGTTGCTGGGGAATCGAACCCAGGTTGGCTACGTACAAGGAAAACGCGCTCCCTGCTGTACTATTGCTCTGGCCCGCAAACTTAGGAACTATTTAAGCAGTAGAACCAAGGGCTGAGATAGAGAGCCCATGTGAGCAAGTATGAGGTCCCGGAGTCCAGGACCCTGTACTGTGTCCCCCCCCCAACCCCTACCTCAAGTGCCACAGGCTGCAGTCCTGGCGGCTCCAAAGCACCACTGAGCTCAAGCATCACTGCTTGAGCACTCACTGTCCAGCACTCACTGCTGGCCCAGTCTTAAAAAGATTTTAAGGGGTTGGAAGGATAGTATAATATAGCGGGTCGGGTGTTGCTTTACACAGCGTTCAATCCCCTCTTCCTCTATATATGGTTCCCCACGCTTGCCAGGAGTGATCTCTGAGCACAGAGCCAGAAGTATGCTCTGAGCACTGCTGGGTGTGGCCTCAAAACAAAACTAAACAATAATAGTTAAAAAAAATTTTTTTTAGATCCGTCAGGCAGGAGGTCGAAGTACCGCCGGGGTGGGAAGGTTGTAAGGCTGCACAGTCTGATACATTTGCCGGTCTCCCAAAGGATCACACTCCTTTGGGGAGTGTGATCACAGGGTGAGGTCGTCCCGGGTGCTCTCACGGCCCCAGTCAAGTTGCTACCAAACTTAGTGGAGACAGAAAATAGGAGGATAGCAGCAAACCTATCAGGTCAAGATTGTCAAAACAAAAATAGAGTTGCAATCTTGGCAGAACTGGACAAAGAGAAAAGAAAATTACTAATGCAGAACCAGTCTTCAACACATTGTCCTGGAGCTAGCATTGCTTTCTTGAGACCCTGGCTTAAAAAGAACTTCCGTGACCAAGCGGAGCAGTGGCCCATGGTGGCCCAGCAGAAGGCCACGCTGCGGCATGCTCAACCACACCAATCTGGACACTTCATACTTCCAGACTCCGCATTTGGGAATCTTATTCTTCCTGTTTTACCTTGCCAGGATGAAGAAAATGATTCATAATGAAAATGACCTTGTAACATCAGATGCCAAAGCTACTATCACTCAGTGCTATCCAAACTGTGACTTTCAGAATTTTGGTGGACTTCTCTATTTTTTTACTTTGTTGAAAGAAAGGTATGGGGGCTGGAGTGATAGCACAGCAGGTAGGGCGTTTGCCTTGCATGCGGTCGACCCGGGTTCGATTCCTAGCATCCCATGAGGTCCCCTGAGCACTGCCAGGAGTAATTCCTGAGTGCAGAGCCAGGAGTGACCCCTGTGCATCGCTGGGTGTGACCCAAAAAGCAAAAAAAAAAAAAAAAAAAAACAAACAAAGAAAGAAAGGTATGTGTAAGTGAAAGCCAAAAGGGAGGGTGACAGGATGCTCTAGGAGCTATCTTATTGAGGAGATGATGGTGTTATCTGCAACTGTAAGTTTTTTGTGATGCAGATTAATTTTTTAACCTGAAATCAGACTGAGACTCACCTCCCCATTTCAAGTCGTTGGACTGAATATATCGTGTCTACAACAGACTTTCAAGATTTATAGCACTTTAAAGAAACAAGGGTGCTTTTTAAAAATGTGGAACTATATTAAAAGTTACTTTTAGTCATATTCAAATTTGCCGGGAGCCAAAATGCCAGTACAGCCTGACCTGCAAGTAAGGACCCAACCTTTCTTTGGAAAAATGTCCATACATTAAGAAACAAGTTTCTGAGCAACGCCCGAGAAAACTGTCATGTGCCCACTGTTAGGGCTTGCATCCTGTGTCACTGAATATGTGCATGTATTGTTAATTCCCCATTTTGCCTACTTCCTCATGTAAGGGAGAAATAAAAAGAGAGCTTGATCAAAGTCTCTCTCTCTCTCTCTCTCTCTCTCTCTCTCTCTCTCTCTCTCTCTCTCTCTCTCTCTCTCTCTCTCTCGCATCCTCTCCCAGTTATCCACGTTGACTAGTCACGCGGGCCAGGACACAAATTACTTGTCTATAGATGTCTATAGATTTAAGATCAGTGTACCTTTTAAGTACATATTATTCTGAAATACTCTTTAGCTCATAACTAGTTCCCCCTTTTCACAATCTTAAGAGAAAACCACAACTAAGGCTGGATTACCAGGGGCTGGAGCGATAGCACAGTAGGTAGTGTGTTTGCCTTGCATATAGCTGACCCAGATTCGATTCCCAGCATCCCATATGGTCCCCTGAGCACCGCCAGGGGTGGTTCCTGAGTGCAGAGCCACGAGTGACCCCTGTGCATTGCCGGGTGACCCAAAAAGCGGAAAAAAGAAAAAAAAGACTGGATTACCAGTCTTAGACATCTTTTATAAATCAGTGCCACTATAAATGATGTGATTGAATGCTAATAGCAATGATAAAAAATGTGATGGCTTTTCACATTTGTACATGCTCCTATTTCATGTTACTCCCTAAATGGTGTGGCTGAGTCTATGGTCTATTGTATGCTGATTAAATATATATGCAAGTGGAAAAAAATTTTTAAGTAGAATTGATAGAATTTAGTATCTGATTGGATAGGAGTAAAAGAGAGAAGGAGAAGAAAAAAAAAAAGATGAGGAAGCAGGAAGAATCTAGAACAGAACTGTCCCAAAGAACTTTCTGTTTGGGTCATCAACATACTCCAAGTCTGTGCTGTCCACGAAGCCCCTTAAGGTCATGGGCTTAAAGCCACAAGTCATGGGAGCCTTGTGAGCACTTGAAATATAGTCAATGTGAGTATGAAATTAAATTTTTAATTACTTTTAAGAGCCTCATTCTTTTTTGTTTTTTGGGCTACACCAGGCAATGCTCAGGGATTACTGCTGGCTCTGCACTTAGGAATCATTCCTGGCAGTGTTCAGAGGACCATATGGGATGCTGGGGAATGAATCTGGATCAGCCTCGTGCAAGGCAAGTGCCTTACCTGTTGTACTGTTGCTTTAGCCTCAAGAGCCACATTCAGCTGTAATGAGAAGCTACCATACCAGACAGGGCAAATCTAGAATGTTTTCAGGCTTAATTTTTTTTTTTTTTTTTTTTTTTTTGCTTTTTGGGTCACACCGAGCAATGCACAGGGGTTACTCCTGGCTCATGCACTAAGGAATTACTCCCGGCAGTGCTTGGGGACCATATGGGATACTGGAAATTGAACCCAGGTTGGCTGTGTGCAAGGCAAACGCCCTACCCACTGTACTATCGCTCCAGCCCCTTAAGGCTTAATTTTTAAAGGATAATTTAGAGATGACAAGGGAAGACCTGATTTTCTTTCAGCAAACATTACAAAAATTTACAAAGAAAAAGTTAAGTGTATCTACATTTTCTTTCCACACTGTCAAGATAACCAGAGCTGAGAAACTGATTATCATTCCTTTACCTTCTTCTTTACTCACATACACACAAAACATGATGTGTTTTGTTTACTGGAGAACAGGCTCATGTCTAAAAATTAATTTTCATATATTGCTCTAAAGTTAAGGTTTTTTTGTTTATTTGTTTGGTTTTCATTGCTCAGGGTTTACTTCTGGCTCTGCACTCAGGAATCATTCCTGGTAAGCTTGGGGGACCATAATAGAATGTTGAGGATTGAACCTAGGTAGGCTGCACGCAAGATGAGTGCCCTACCTGCTGTATTATCTCTCCAGCCCCCTAAAATTAAGTTTTAACTAAGACAATATGATTAATATAAAAAAAGGAAGTGTTGGGGCTGGAGATTTCAATGGGCACCTCATAGTGACCCCCCTAAAGCATCCAGCTGAGAGTAGCCTCTTAGCACTGCTGAGAGTGTCCCCAAACTAACCAACTAAACAAAAGATGTGTGAGATGAGACTGTCTTAAAGAACATAAAGGCAGGAGCCTGAAGAGAGAATACAGCAGGTAAGGCACATGCCTTATATGTGGCCCACTCAGGTTTAATTCCCAGCACCCCATGTGGTTGCTGAGCTCTGTCATGAATAATCCCTGAAAAGAGAGCCAGGAGTAAGCCCTGAGCATCTCATGTTAGCATGAAGAAGTCAAAGAAGGTTTACGAAGTAGATGAGGAAGAGGAGTTAGACAGGAAAGGAGGCCTACAGCATGGAGAAGGGATAGCAGATACAACAGTTACTTATTTGATTTTTTAGGGGAGGGAAAGGAGGTTAGGGACCAGGCCACACCCAGTTATGCTCTGACCATTACCAGGTCCCTCCTGGCAATGGTCAGAAGACCAATGAGGTATCAGGGATTGAACCCAGTTGGCCACATGCAAGGCATGTGTCCTAATTATCTCTCTGGCCCCAGATACATTCATTTAACCAGTGTTGTGAGAGGTTTGTGGCCAGTAGGAAGAAACAGCAGAAAAGGTCACCCGGCAAGCTGCCCAGTCCATCCCTCTGGGGTACCTGGAGGCCGGGGTACAGCAGACCACTCAGCAGAGGGTGCTCCACCTGCTTCACCACTTCAGCTCCAGCTTTCTTGGCATCGTGTTGCGTGACCACAGAGGAGAGTCTATACACATCTAGCGTGTATTCTCTGGAGAGGAAACAAGGCGAGTGGCAATAAGGCTGGGTGCAGGTGAGGAGATGGCTCGGGCTGAGTACATGCACTTTGCATTCAGGAGACCTGAGTTCAATCCCTGACACCCCATGGTCTCCTAGTACTACTGGGAATGAACTTCACACACAGACCCAGGAGTAGCCCTTGAGCTGCCTTGTGTGGCCACAACCCAGAACCAAAGAAGACAACCTCCTAAAACACAAAACAAGCCCCTCAAACCAACAACTTCCTCCACCCCCCCAGGTCTCCCCCAAAACTCGGTCTAGGCCTCAGTTTAATCCCAAAGTATATTGGGTTCACTTTCCTAGTATTTGGTTTATTTTGCCTTTGGGGACATGCTTGGTGGTGCTCAGGGCTCACTCCCGACTCTGCACTGAAGGGGGAGCCTCTCTCCTGGCAGTGCTCAGAGGACCATACGTGGTGCTGGGGATTGAACCAGGTTGATCATGGGCAAGGCAAGTGCCTTACCTGCTGTACTATTGCTCCAGCCCCAGTATTTTTTTTTTTTTTTGGCGTCACTGGGGATGAAACCAGGGTCTGACATAAGCAGGTAAAGTGCTCTTGTTACTGAGCTATACCCCCAATTTATCTGAATCTATTTCCTTATCTGTGAAATAAATAGGGCAAAATCAGTGGTACGCTAAAAATGTTGTTGAGGGTACCGGGGAGATGGATTAAAGGGCTAGAGTGAGTGTTTAGCATAAGGGAGATCGTTAACCCTGAGCTTGACCCCTAACACTTCATGGTGCCCCAAGACAGGAGAAGCCCCCAAGCACACCAGGTATAGCTCGAAAACCACAACAAAAGTTGTTCTGAGGATTTAAACATAAAAGTGACTGGCACAATGATACATGGCTTTTTTGAGGAGAGGGGGTGGAGGGGATCAGCTATATCCAATGGTGCTCAGGGCTTACTCCTAGCTCTGTGCTCAAGGATCATGCCTGGTGGTACTCAGGACATCATATGTGTTGCTGGGGATTGAACCTGAGCCAGCCGCATGCAAGGCAAAGACCCTACCCGCTGTACTGACTCTGCCCAATATATGGCCTACCTGGGAGTTGTATCTTTCTCTGGTCTCACATTCAGCAGTGCTCTGAGGCTATTTTCAGCTCTGTATTTAGTAGTGACCCTTGGTGGTGCTCAGGAGGTCAATATGTAACACCAGAAGTTGAAGAAGGGGTCTGCTGCATAAGAAGCAAGTGCCTTACCTCCTGTATTATCTTTCTAGCCCTCAAAGACTTACAAAAAATTAAAAAATGCAGAAACTATGAAGCATCATGGGGGAATTACTTACAAAATAAGAAGTTTTAAAAAAAAATTAGGGCGCATATGCTGCTTGAGCCCATGTGCTGCTTGTGCCGACGTGGCCGAGCACATGCGGTGTGTGAGCACGTGTTGCCCGCATCTCTCCTCTTAAGATGTGTACTTTCATGCTTTCGTGTCCAATGCTAGGATGTGTGTAGAGCTCTCTCCACCCACCCTTGGAGAAGCCCACGTTCTCTCTTGAGCACCTTATTCTTACTATTCTCTCTCCCACTTATCCCTTCTTCCTTCCCTTAGAAACCTATAAATAAAATCTGTTTACTTCAAAAAAAAAAAAGAAAGAAAAAAAATTAGGACAAGGCCCAGAGCTATAGGATAGCAGGCAGGGCACTTGCCTTGCACAGAGCTGACCTGAGTTCAATTGCCAGCATCCCATATGGTCCCCTGAATACCATCAGGGGTAATTCCTGAGTGCAGAGCCAGTAGTAACCCTGAGCACTGCTGGGTGTGGCCCCAAACTAAACCAATAACAACAAAAACAACAAAGAATTAGAACAGGAGTCAAGAGAGTTGGTTCAACAGACTGGAGCACATACTTTGCATGTAGGAGGCCTGGGTTCAATTCCCAGCACCTCATGGTTTCCTGAGCACCACAGGGAGTGACTCCTGAGCACCAAGCCAGGAGCAACCCAAGTAACTTCCTGTGTGTCTCCAAAACAAACAAAAAACTTAGGATATAAAATTATGGCTATACTAACTTTACAAACATGAACATTAAGTGAAGAAACTATAAATGTTTGTGGGGTGGGCCATGGGTATTGCTCAGTGGAAGAGTGTGTGCTGCCCTGGGTTTGTTCCCTGGCATCGAGAGAAAAAAAAATCACCAGATGAGAAAAGTGAAACTTTTTGGATACATTTCTCTTATTATTTGCTGAGGTTGGAAGAATACCAGGGGTAGGGGGAGGGAGTGGGGTGGATTGTACATTAGGAGACTCTGCAGTCAGGGCTTTTGTTACAGCTACATTTGTATCTCCCAGGACAGTGCTCAACATATTTTCATCCTAACATATTTGAGAGAAGGATTAAAAAGACAAAAGTTATAAACATCTTAATGGTTCTTATCAGGTAGGGCCAAAGCTTCCAATCCAATTTAAAGACTCCCCAGGTGTGTAATTAGCTAGAAGGTGGAGCGCTGCACAGAGCATATGTATGGCACACTTACTTGCTGAGCTGGTAATCAGTGCCTTTGATAAACTTCAGCTTCTCCAAGGGCACACCGATGCTCTCCAGCATTGCCTTGATCACATTCTCATAGTAGCTGGTTCGGAGTTCTAGAAGTTCCCACGGGGCTTTCATGTTATCCAGGTAGGCATGAAGGTCCGCAAACAGAATTGTTACCTGGACCAGATAATTCACCAAAACATGAATTTGTCCAAGTACTTCCACCATCTCTTTGCCCTCCCCTTTTATTTACTGACTTAGGACTTTGGGGCCACATCTGGCTCTGATCAGGGCTTACTCCTAGCTCTGTGCTCAGGAGGTCAGTCCTGGCAGTGCTCGGGGGACCATACGTGATGCCAGGGATAAAACTGGGGTCAGCTGAGTGCAAGGCTTAACCCCTGTCCTATCTCTCTGGCCCTAGTTTATATACAGTTCTTACCTCACATCCTGCTTTCAGGAAGTCTGCAATCTTGGACATAGGCACGAAGTAAGCCACATGAGGTTTGCCTGTGGTTGCTGTTCCCCAGTAAATTTTTAGTTCCCGCTCTTTCAGGATCTCCTTCAGCTTCTCTTCTCCGAGAACCTCCTGTGGTGGAAGCAGAAGAGCTGATTTATTTATTTATTTTTTTGCTTTTTGGGTCACACCCAGCGATGCTCAGGGGTTACTCCTGGCTTTGCACTTAGGAATTACTCCTGGCAGTGCTTGGGGGACCATATAGGATGCCGGGGATCGAACCCGGGTTGGCCGCGTGCAAGGCAGACGCCCTACCCGCTGTGCTATCGCTCCGGCCCCCAGAAGAGCTGATTTAATGCCAGTGCTCCCACCTGCTCATCCTTGTCCCCGTGACAAGGAAAACAAAGGTGTCTGTGACTGGGGGCCAGGCTCAGAGTTAGCAGGGAGGTCCTGTGGCACTCTCACTGCTGAGCAGGAGCCAGCCTGAGCGGGCAGTGCCCCCCACACCACTCCAGTGAAATAACGCTAGTCAGAGGAGTGGGCTACATCCTGAGTGGCAGCTTCACAGCTAAGTATACTCCCTCCCTCCTTCCTTCCATTCCCCCCCTTTTATTGTTTTGGGGCTATATCTAGTGGTGCTCAGGGGCTACTCCCTGTGCAATGCTCGGGAATCACTCCCAGAGTGCTGGAGACCAAACCCGGGATTCTCCCTCTACTTTGTAACTCTACATTTACATAGTTTTCTAACTCTACATTCTCCTTTGGTTGCCTCAGTTAGTGCTTATGAATTAATAAATCCCAGATATTCTATTCAAGCCTGCATACAGACCTATGAACATTGAACCAATTCTTGTGGGGACAAGCCCCCACAGCTTGCTGGGGCAGAGAGGTTGTAGCTATTCCCAGTGTGGTGTTCAGGGTACCATGTGGTGCCAGGGAATGAACTGGGATGCTCTTGCAGGCAAAGTATGTGCTCTGGTCCTTGAGCTAGGTCCCTAACTCAGTGCATTCAAACTCAATGTGCTTTGGGGCTGGAGCGATAGCACAGCGGGTAGGACGTTTGCCTTGCACGCAGCCGATCTGGGTTTGATTCCCAGCATCCCATATGGTCCCCTGAGCACTGCCAGGAGTAATTCCTGAGCACATGAGCCAGGGGTAACCTCTGTGCATCGCCGGGTGTGACCCAAAAACTCAGGTTTTTGTTTTTGTTTTTTTGCTTTTTGGGTCACATCCGGACCATATAGGGTGCTGCAAATGCCCTACCCACTGTGCTATCGCTACAGCCCCTCAATGTGTTTTAAAATCAAAACAAAAACAGAAAACCTCATGTTTCCAACTTTTTTTTTTTAACCTCACTCCCCAACCATCTATTTCACTATGATTGTAGCTTTGGTTCAATAAACTGTATTAACATTCACCTGGTGTTGTACTTTTTACTCAGAAACAACTCTGAGGGCCTGTTTGTCTCCACCTCTCTACCTCTGCTCTAGCCTAAGGCCCCAGGCGATCACACCAGGATTACTGTAGTAGCCTAGCAAGCCTAGGTATCTGCTCTTGCTCTCTCCAGTCCTAGGGGTGGGACACAGAGCACTGGGTGAAGACCCTGCCTTGTATGCAGCTGCCCCAGAACGACTGCGACCAGAGCACCAACTGATGGACACCCACCTGGCAACTGAGGCAAGGAAAGGGGCCTCCCTGGGGCAGAAACCAATCAGGAAGCTAGAACAAGGTGAGAACAACTAGGTCCAGAAGTTAGCCAATCAAGAAAGGCCCCTTTGTGGAGTCTGGAAAGGCAGCTCTGGGACCCTCACCAAAGGTCAAGAGTCGT
The DNA here is from genome assembly GCF_027595985.1 of Sorex araneus. Lineage (NCBI taxonomy): Eukaryota > Metazoa > Chordata > Mammalia > Eulipotyphla > Soricidae > Sorex > Sorex araneus. Next base: position 43,320,336 of record NC_073306.1, on the reverse strand, counting down.
CCCAAAGTATGCAGAAAAGCAGCACTGGGACCACTGACAGACACTACTCGCCTCTCCATGTCCTGGCACTCCTGAGCACTCTAAGCATCTTGGGACCATTCTGGAGTCCAACCTGATCATCCCTCTGACCCAGCCAGTGACTGAAACAACAGGAGCCAAAAGGGCCAATGTGAGCCAAGCCACCAGAAATATCTCTCATGAATGCCCCTGATTTGGACTTCGGATAACCTGGACTCTGACACTCAGTGAGTATTGCAGGCGGTTCCTGACTTAAGCGCTTATAAAGCTATTTCATCAGAACTTGAATCATATACCTTGTTTGAATCCTTGATTATATGAATCGAGTGCTAAGCTCAGTGTGGGCTGTGTGCAATAAATAGCATTTTAAGAATGGATATGTGGGGACTTCTGCTTAGGACATCTTTCTTTCATCAGGGCTTCCAGCTTCTTTCTGATCTCATCAATCAAACCTCTTCTGAATTTGGGAAGGGGGGGGATGAGAGAGGTGGGGAGGGGAGAGAGGGGTAGTCATGTTGAAACCTACACCGCACTGGATTACTTTACCTATTTAAATCTGTGTGTGTGTGATCCTGGGATTAAACTCGGTCTCATGTATGCAAGGTAACTGTTCTACTACTGAGCCAAATCCCTGGCCTGTTTAAATTTTTTAATGACTTCTTTCTGCCCTAAAATAATACTGGAAAAATCTTAATAGGGCAGCATGCCGTGGATCAAATAGATTTTAGTATTTTAATTTTTTTATTATGTTTTTTCTTTGTGTGTGTGTTTTTTTTCTTTTTGGGTCACACCTGGCGATGCTCGGGGATTACTCCTAGCTCTGGACTCAGAAATTACTCCTGGTGGTGCTCAGGGAACTATATGGGTTGCCGAAGATTGAACCCAGGTTGGTTGCATGCAAGGCAAACGCCCTACCACTGTACTATCACTCTGGCCCCCAGTTTAGTATTTTTTAAGTGAAGTGATGGCTTGAGAAGGCTATTGGGAATCATGATACACAAAAATCATTTGGTTGCTTTGAACAGACTATTAGCAGAGCTTCTTAAATTCTGTGTTCCAAGTTATCTGAAAGCTTGATCCTGAATCCACTAAGTCCCAATCTGAACATCTGGCAAATTCTTGCCACTCATGGAAAGGACCACGACTTTGCCTTTAAAATCAGAAGACATAGTATGGTGGCTAAGGCACCTGCCTTGCACATGGCCAATGATCCCCAGCACCACCTGAGGTCCCCTGAGCAGCACCAGGGACGATCCCTGAGCATAGCCAAGCATGGTCCAAACAACAAAAACTAAAATCTGAGTTAAAGTCATTAGCTTTGTATAACCTTCTTCCCCAAAGCACTATTTTAAGGAGAGTGGACTAGGAAACAAAAGATCTGGCTAAGAAGAAGCCATGTAAGAATCTCTTATTAACGGACAGAGAGATAGTCCAGTGGTAAGGACAAGCCTTGCATATGGCTGACCAGGGTTTGATCCCTGGCATCCCAAATGTTCTTCATGCCGTCTAGGAGTGATTCCTGAATTCGGAGTGAAGAATAATCCCTGAGCACCACTGGGTGTGGCTCCAAAAGAAACATCCCTGCCCCATCAAAACAAAACAAACCCAAACCTCAAGAATCTCTGGTTAAGATCAAATTGTTTTGGGGGCTGGAGCAACAGCACAGCGGGTAGGGCATTTGTCTTGCACGCGGTCGACCCAGGTTCGATTCCCAGCATCCCATATGGTCCCCTGAGCACCGCCAGGAGTAATTCCTGAGTGCATGAGCCAGGAGTAATCCTTGTGCAATGCCGGGAGTGACCCAAAAAGAAAAAAAGATCAAATTGTTTTTGTTGTTGTTTTAGGGCCACATTTGACTGTGCTTGGGCTTACTCCTGGCTCTGCACTCAGGGATCACTCCTGGCAACCATATGTGGTGTCAGGGATGGAACCCAGGTCAGCATCAAGGTAAGCAACCTACTCACTGTACTATCTCTAGCACAGTGGATAGTATACACAGGGATAGCATAGTATCTGGTTAAAATCAAATTGAAAGTGGAAATGACCCAAGTGCTCATAATAAATGGATAAACAAAATAATAAATACTACTTGGTCATAAAAAGGGAAAGAAGTTCTAGTAGGTAAAACTACATGGATGAACCTTGGAAATGTTATGCTAAGTCAAAGTCACAAAATGACTGTTAAAAATGTCACATATTATATGTGGGTTTCATCTTCCATTTATGTTTTGTTTTGGTTTTTGGGCCACACCAAGCAATGTTCAGTGGTTATTCTTGGCTTTGCACTCAGGAATTACTCCTGTCGGAATCTGTGACTGTATTCCTGGTTTTGTGCTCAGGGAGAAATCTGGCAGTTCTAGAACTATAGGCAGCAACAGGGGCTGAACCCAGTTCAGCCTCAATTGAAGGCAAGTACCTTACCTCCTAGACTGTACTTTTTGGGGTAAAGGGGGCACAATCAGCGGTGCTCTGGGCTTACTACCTGGCTCTGAGCTCAAAGATGATTCCCAATGGGCTCAGAGGGCCATATGGAATGCCAGGGATTCTACCTGAATTAGCTACATTCAAGGCAAGCACCTTACCTGAGGTATTATCTCTCTGGCTCTCTGAACTACACATTTTAGAAGGATGAATTTTTATGGTGACCCAACCAACCTATCCTGCTCTTCAGCTGCTCACCCAATTTAAAATGCCGCCTTGCAAGACGCTCATAATCTGCCCCTGCCTCCTCTTCCTGAAACAAGTCAATCAAACACATAGCACCTTTGATGGTGGTAAATTCTATGAAGAAACAACAATAATAAGGATCTAGGAGGGCAGAGAGGCAGTGGGAACTGTTACGTAAATAAAATGATCAGGACCCCCAATGATGCCACAAGGGAACGGCCAATATGTACTAAGCACTTGATCTGCACTCTATTCCTGCCAGATTAGCCTCCTCGGAATCCCATACTTGCTCTGCTCTGGGTCTTTTGGCTTTGGGGCCAGACCTGGCGATGCTCAGGGGACCAGAGGAATGCCTGTGATCGAACCCCGGCTGGCGCGTGCGAGGCAGGCGCCCGACCTGCTGTACTGATCTTTCTGGGCCCTGTTCTGGGTCCTGAGGCGGGTTCTTTTAACTAAACTGCCTTCCCTCCCCCAACAACCGCCAAACCTTCCCCTGATTCGCTTTTTGGCAGATCCAGCCCATGGCTGGGGGACATTCGGAGTAGAGAGGTGTCAGCGTTCAACAAGGCACACTTTAGAGGTCACTGGCCCAGCCCTGTCCCCGAATTCCTTCCCAAAGCTCCACCGATAGCCCCTTCCGGGACTAGCTCCCACGGTGATTCGCGGACTGGGGGGTCATGTTTAAAAGATCCCTCCAGACAAGCCGCGAGAGTGCTGGACCCCACTGAGTCCCCAGCGCCCGGCGCATAAAGGAGTGGGTGGGGACCTCGCATCCAAAGCCTGGCGCGCCGCGAAGTGAACGGGTGCGAGGAGCCAGGGCGGCCCACTGCGGCCTCCGAAGCACCCAGATCACCGCTGCCCCGGCTCGTGAGGGCTGCGCCCCTCAGACCTGTCCCTGCACTGAATCCCGGGCATCTGGACTCGGGGCCACCCTGCCGGCACCCCGACGGCACGTTTCCACCTCCGAGGCCACCCAAGGCCCGACCTGTAGGTTCCGCGTGATAAGATGCAGCTTCTCCTCAGGACTCGGGGCGTCCCCCATAGCTCCGTCGTCACTGTCTCTCGCGCTCAGCTCGGGCCCCCGCGCCCCCTCCTCAGTCGCCGCCGCCGCCAGCCGGGAACTGTCACGCGGGTCCGCGAGAGTTGCGTCAGCTGGGCTCGTCGCTCGGCTAGCTCTGCCTGGGCCTGTCTCTGGCCTGGTAGTGGCGGGGAAACAGTGAGGAGCAGCGGAGGACCGAGCGGGTCGATGAGGCGGGGCAGGGGCGGGGGCAAGGGGCGGGGTGGGCGGGGCGAGGGGCGGGGCCGCGGCGCCGGCGCGGGGCACAGCCCTCCGAGAGGCGGGACGGTTTCCTGCCAATCACCGCCTGTCGGCCCGCCCCCCAGTGCTGGCCCGGCTCTCTCGGGGTGGGGGAGGTCGGGGAGGGGGCGATAAAATGGCGCAGGGGGCGGAGTGAGGCACAGTCGTTCGCCCAGGCTTCGGCCCGGCTTTCGGAGGTGAAAAGCGGGAGAGACGAGGGGTTCAGCGTTGCAGGGCGGGGAGGCGGGTGGGGGCGCCTGTTGCTTCTCCAGGGGCCCGCGCACGCCGTCTGCCCCGTTGAGGGCTTGAGAAGCCCTCGCCCCGCGGGGAGAAGGGCTCGTTCTGGTTTCTGAGGTGATGGCGGCCGGAGAGGGGGAGTGTCCCTGCCCCCACCTCCACGTCGGCGGGCGCCAGGCGCCCCTCATCCCGACGAGGGACGCGGGTCTCCGTGGGGGCGGGGCGGGGTGTTGCAGGCGGGAGGGGGGGTGCCGCCCCCCGTCCCGGGCCCCGCCGTGGGGGCTGGGGTGTTGCCCGCGAGAAGCTCGCGGTCTCTGCGCTGCGTCTGGCGGGCGGGGAAGGGGGAGGCCGACCCCCTGGGGGAGCGGGGCCCGCGGGGGGCGGCTGTGGAGAGCCCCTCGAGGCCGCGCGGCTCCGACGGGCCCGGGAGGGCGGCTTTTTTGGTGCCTCCGCTGGGGGGAGGGGCAGGAGGCCGCCCACGCCGCTCCCGCCCTTGGCGAGGAGGCGGGAGTCGGGGGCGTTTTCGGAGCGGGAGGAGGGGAGCGCGCAGGCCTGCGGGGGCGGCTCTCTGGAGCGGGCCGGGGGAGGCCCGACGGTGCCCCCGGGAGCGGGGTCTCGGACCCGCTGGCGGGGGGGCGGCGCGGCGTGAGCCTCGCCCCGATCCGGCCTCCAGTTTCCTGTGCGTTTTTTGTCAGCCCCCTGCCCCCCAAGGTTGAGCAGACCTGTCTTAAATTTTATTGGGGAAGAACCAACCCACCCACCCACCCACCCACCACGCTTTTTTTTTTTTTTTTCCCAAAGAGGAAAAACCTGTTGCTGCCGCTTACTAAGGTTTGGTTTCCCGGCCCTGGGGGTGGGGTGGGGGGAGGAGGAGGCGAGGCCTGGCCCCTTGGATCAGGGGTGTTGCCCGGAGCAGAGCGATTTCCAGCCCTCGGGGCCTTTTCTTTCCGACCGGGTTTCCTGGAACCGCGAGGGGAGTTGCACGTTTCTCAGCGACGTTGTCAGTGTCCTCTTGCTGCGCTCAGACGTGATGCCCGTCTCAGGGAGCGGGAAAACACGCCCCGCGCGTGTTGTGTGTGTGGGAAGGCTGGAAGTGAGTGGCCAGCGTGGGGGAAGCCCTGTCCATCGGAAATGATCTTTGTCCTTGCGTGTGCGGAGGATGGAGGATGGGTGATGCTCTCCGGTCGCCTTGAAAGAGGGCTGTGGGCTTGTCGCTGGTGTTGCAGTTTCAGTGGCCTGAATAAAAATAAGGCTTTGTGCGCTGAGGCAATGGGTTTTCTTAGGCAGATTAAAAATAGAAAGGGAACCAGTTTCTGAGGTTGCAACTAGGAGGTTACAGAACAGCGAGGGGGCGGTGAACTGAAGTGTGAAGGAGGGGGTGGACAGGTGAGGGAGACATGGAAGGACAGAATAGGGTCACAGAAGGGATGGGGCGCTGAGGAACTAAGACTTGGAGTGGGGGGTATCTTTCTCTTAGAAATAGGGAGCCTCTGGCAGGAGAGACAGTGCAGGGGTTAAGGTGCTTGCCCTGCATGCCAACATGGTCTCCTGAGCATCACTGGGGTCGCCCTGGAGCCCCCGCTCCCAGCACCACAGAGGCTGATACCCCCCTTCAGATACTTGTCATTGAACCGACAGCCTGATTGACATCAAGGGGCTCCAGGTCCCAGAACATTCCCTGTACCCCAAGCAAATTATTATTTTTTTTTTAATTTTAAACAAGATCCTCCTGTTTTAGACGAAGGTTAAGTACACAACAAATGGCAAGAAAAACCAATGAGGTGTTAGAATGGCATTCATAGAGGTACTAACAGACTGCCTTAGAATTATTGTTATTATTTTTTGGTCTCCGTAATGGCACCCAGGGCCTCATATCAAGAAGTATGTATTCTAACATTGAACATCCTGTGTCTCAGCTCTTTAGGACTTCAGTTGTACCTATGATATCCCCCCTTGAAAATACATTAACTGTCAGTTGGGTCTGGAAAGACAATAAAGTGAGTAAGGCACTTGCTTTGCACAGGCCTAACCAGTGTTTGATCCTGGGCATCCCATTGGTCTCCCAGCACCACCAGGAGTAATTCCTGAGTGCAAAGCCAGGAGTAACCACTGACCACCACTGGGTTTGGCCCAAAACAACAACTAAAGAAAATACATTAAATATCAACATTGCTTTGTATTATTGGGTTTTAGGTTTAGAGTACTTCCATTAATGCCCCTTTGTTTGTGTCTCATAATAGTCTATTTTGAAGTCAGTGATGATTAGTCTTTTTTTTCAGATGAGTATTGTCATCTCTCTTTTGAGATTCAAACTTACTGATGTCTGGATTCTATATCAAGATATTTAAAGATGTGCATTGTGTGCAGGAGCCTGGGCTCGATCTCCGGTACCATATGGTCCCCCAGTGCTAAAAGTCACCCTTGATCACTGGTATGGTCCAAGAACACAATAACAAAATACCTCAAAGTAAAAATAAATAAATAAAAAGAAAAGAAAACTTAAAACTGACCATTAATATGCAGAATTTTCATGGTAGTTCAGATGTCCATGCAGCCTGGTCATTTTTGGTTTTTGTGGGGCCACATCCCAGAGTTGCTCAGGGCTTCTGGCTGAGATCTGAGTTCAGGGATGATTCCAGGAGGACTCAGGCATTATGGTGTCCTGGGGATCAAACCTGGGTCTGCTGCTTGCCACACCCTACCCCCTGTATTATTGTTCTGGTCCCACAACCTGGTCTTTAACTGAGAGATTATTAATTGAATGATAATAGATTAAACTAGAAGAGAGCAGAACATACTGCATAATTCACTGTAATAGGAAACAGGTGGAAATTGCCACTTCTTTACTACTTACCCTGTGCTTTCTTTGACTTAAGGGTCAGAGAAATGATGGTGGGTGAAATAGTAATTACAACTACCATTTATTTATATTTTGTATCTTAAGTATGCTAAAAACTTATGTTCGTGTCATTTAAGTTTGCAACAACTGCCTTATGAGATAGGTACTGAGATGCTCTCTTTCATTGGAGAGAACATTTGAAACTATCCAGCTTTAACATCCATTATTCTTTTTGAGTCTTGTTAACTTTTCAGTTGGGGGCCACATCTCATAGTGCTGGGGCACTACCAGTGCCACACCTGGTGTTGAAGGTGGAGGTTCATATTGCTATGTAGAGATCAAACATGCAAGTCGTATACTCCAGCGTGTTCTTTTTGGTGGAGCAATGCATGAGACATAAGGCTTATTCCTGGCCCTGTATTCAGGGACCACTCCTGGCCAGGCTGGTTGACTATGGGGTTGCCAAAGATTGAAGACAGCTGAATGTGTACAAGACAAGCACCCTACTGTGGTCTGAACCACACTCCCTCTTTTTTTTTTTAAAGAATAAAACATTAGGGGCTGGAGCTATAGTACAGCCGGGAGGGCATTTGCCTTGCAGGCAACCGACCCAGTTTCGATTCCCAGCATCCCATATGGTCCCTGACCACCACCAGGAGGATTTCCTGGGTGCACAAGCCAGGAGTAGCCCTTGTGCATCGCCGAGTGTGACCCAAAAAAGCAAAAACAAAGAAAAAAGAATGAAATATTACAGGGGCTGGAGAGGGCTCAAAAGGTTGGAATGCATGGTTTGCGTGCTGGATTTGATTCCTAACACTGCATGGTTCTTGAGTACCAACTAGATGAGGCCTAAAATACATTTTGTTTTTGTTTTGGGGCCACCCCAGCAATACTTAGGGTTTACCTACCCCTGGCTCTTCACTTAGGAATCATGCCTGGCATTCCTCAGTTGACCATATGGGCATACAGGGGATCAAACTGGGGTCAGCTGCCTGCAAAGCGAGAACCCTACTTACTGTACTAATTACTGGCCCCTAAGATACATTTTAAAAGTTAAAATTGGGCTGGAGCAATAGCACAGCGGGTAGGGCGTTTGCCTTGCACGCAGCTGACCTGGGTTCAATTCCCAGCATCCTATATGGTCCCCTGAGCACCGCCAGGAGTAACTCTTGAGTGCAAAGCCAGGAGGTAACCCCTGTGCATTGCCAGGTGTGACCCAAAAAGCAAAAAAAAAAAAATTAAAATTAATGCAGATAGAATTGAAAGTACTCATGCTTCTCCCTACCACCAGAGGCAATGTTTGGGAAATATTAGACAAATATCCTGATACTTCTTATTCCCACATGTTTTTATCATTAGGGTTTGTGTATGTTGCTGGAGATCAAACCCAGGGCCTCACAAAAGCAAGGCAAGTGCTCTTATTACTGAACCACATCCTTGTCCCTATCAGCCACTTATAATTAAATGATATATATATGTATCATGTTGTTGACTGACAAAAAGAATCTTAATGAAAGTAACATTTATTGAAGTGAGGATTTGAACCTGGGAACAATCTGACAAATTTTACACCAAGATACTCCACCATGTACAAGTTTAAAGAAGATTCTATATATTAGGGGGGAGGGAATAATCTCTTACATTAAACAGTAGAGTGATCAGAACAGTATAATAAATTTTAACATGGTTTCTGGTTTTTGTTCATAGGTTTTGGAGTATTGAATTTCCCCTGTTGTTCTGATTCAGACTATTATCTGTGCATCGAAGAAAGCAAAATACCAGGGTAGTTCAACTTTTTTCTAACTCTGCTTACAAGATTTGTGATTGGGTGGGTATTCCTGGTTTTATATTTCTTCTTGGTTTTTTGGTGCACTCAGGGCTTACTCCTGGCAGTAGTTGGTGGCCATGTGGGCTGCCAGGGATTGATGCAGGGTTTGTCATATACAAGGCAGGCATTCTACCCGCAATACTGTCTTCTCTGGCCCTGTGGATTGATTATTCTTGTAATTGCCTTTAAACTCTCTTTAGCAATAGAGGTCAAGAAACTGGTGACTATTTTCAGATAGGTGTATAGATTTCTCTGACTTCTTCACAAAACAGGGCCTGGCCTAATTCTAACCCAACTCTGAATTCTGACTACATGCAGGAGTTTTTAATTTTCTTTCAGTCTTGAGACCAGAATGAGGGATCTCAAAATGGAATTTCAGTTCTTTATATATGATACTAATTTACTTAATTGCAATGAAAAATGAGGGCTCTATATTAAAATATGCAAGAAATATCACTGTCACTCGGGGCTGGAGTGATAGCATAGCGGGTAGGGCGTTTGCCTTGCATGTAGCCGACCTGGGTTCAAATCCCAGCATCCCATATGGTCCCCTGAGCACCGCCAGGAGTGGTTCCTGGGTGCAGAGCCAGGAGTAACCCCTGTGCATCGCCAGGTGTGACCCAAAAACCAAAAAAAAAAGAAAAGAAAAGAAATATCACTGTCACTGTCATCCCGTTGCTCATCGATTTGTTTGAGCGGGCACAAGTAACGTCTCTAATTGAAAGACTTATTGTTACTGTTTTTGGCATATCTAATAACCCAGCGGTTGGGTGTTCACTTTTCACGAGGCCGACCCGAGTTCGATTCTTCCGCCCCTCTCGGAGAGCCCGGCAAGCTACCGAGAGTATCAAGCCCACGCGGCAGAGCCTGGCAAGCTACTCGTGCATATTGGATATGCAAGAAATATCAGCCAGTCATATGGATGGTCCCTATTGGTTGGTTTATTTGTTTGTTTTGAGGGCCAAACCAAGCTGTGCTCAGGGCTTACTCATAGCTCTGTGCTCAGGGATCAGTCCTGGCCATGCTTATTGAATTGGGGATCTAACTGGAGTCAGCTATGTGCAAGGAAAATATTGTAGCATCTCTCTGACCCAAGGTTTTTTTTTAATTAAAAAAATAATGCCATGAAATAGTTGGAATTTGGCCGAATATTTTATAAGGAATTCTTAATGACATGATACCTGGGATTTGCCTCAAAATAACCTGGTAGTGGAAGTTGAAGGAGGGAAAGGTTACTGTGGTTGATAATTGGGGCTGAGTGATATAGGTATATGGTATTCCATTATGTTATTTTATTTTGCGTGAAATAAATAGTATTATTTTGGAGAGAAGGTGGGGGAAGAGAGAAAGGAGAGAAAGTTTTGTGTTTAAAATTATCTAATAAAAAGTATTTTTGAAAATGGAAGGGCTGGGGTTGGAGCGATAGCACAGAGGGTAGGGCGTTTGCCTTGCATGTGGCCGACCCGGGTTCAATTCCCAGCATCCCATATGGTCCCCTGAGCACCGCCAGGGGTAATTCCTGAGTGCAGAGCCAGGAGTGAGCCCTGAGCACTGCCCAGGTATGGCCCTGAACAAATTAAAGTAAAAGTTTCTCAGTGCCTGGCATTTAGTATTTCTGTCCCATCTTATCTCCAAGGTAGTAAGTTTTTTCCCAAGTAAATTTTATTGAGGTATAATTTATGTAATCTTGTTTTAAAGTATAAATCATGGGGCTGGAGACACAGTACAGATGGTAAGGCACTTGCTTTGCGCGTAGTTGACCTGAGTTCAATCCTCCACCCCCCATATTGTCCCCCAAGTGCATTGGGAGTGACCTGAGCACAGAGCCAGGAGTAAGCCCTGAGTACCACCAAGGTGTGGCCCAAAAAATAAAGTGTAGAGCATAATGAATGAAATATAAATGATAACCACAGTAAGTATAAGTAACATTTCTCTCACATAGTGTTTTCCTTGTGATGAGAACTTACAAGATGAGAACTTACAAAACTTCAGCAATTTTCAAATATAAAATAGAGTATGTTGTTTTTGTTTTTGAGTCACACCCAGCAGTGCTCAGGAGTTGAGCATATGTAAGGCAATCACTTTAACTGCTGTACTATCTCTCCAGCCCCTAAAATGTTAACTCTAGTAACCATGCTATCTGTATATTATATAGCTTCCTAGTCTAATTATCTGAAATCTCTTTCTCTAGTATTTTACTGTTTGTATCTTTTGGGATGGTGTTAGGGATGGACTATACCTGGTGGTGCTCAGGGCTTCCTCTTTATTCTGTCCTTAGGATCACTCTTGGTGGTTTGTGAGGGACCATATGTGGTGCCAAGGATTGAACCAAGGTTGACCATGAACTTTCTCTGTTGTATCTTTCATCTCTCCACTCTTTTTTTCCTTCTTCTTTTTGTTTTTAGCCACACCTTGTAATGTTCAGTGTAGAAATTGCTTGGGGAACTGTGCTGGGTGGAGATCAAACCTAGGCTGCCTGTAGGTAATATGTTTGTGCAGCCATTTGAGCTTCTTGAGTCTTCCACCCCCATTTCATATTTTTTCATATGAATACATCTTAACTTTTAACGTTGTCTCTGTAGCAAGATTGTACTTTTTGGAGGCTCCAAAGCAATACTCAGCATTCCTTCAATGCTAGTGCCCTGCAGTGCCAAGGACCACCAAAGCTATACACAGGTTCTTTGCAGTTTCTAGGGCTCCTCTTAAGAGATGCTTCATGGAGTCACATAGTGCCGGTGATAAAACTAAGCTCTGTATATGTTTTGTGTACCCCTGGCCCAAGAGTATATATTTATGTAGTGTTCTGGGGCCACACTTGGTGCTCAGGGCTTCATTCTAGCTCCGTACTCAGGGACCACTGAGTACATATGCAGTGCTTAGGATCAAATTGAAGTTGGCTGCATGAGAGGCAAGTGCCTTACCCCCTGTGCTCTCTCAGGCCCTGAGATAACATTTACTTGAAGGTGGAAATTGTATCTTTATTTCTTAGAAATCCCATAGAGATATTATCTAACAGCAGGTACCGTGTTTGCCTTGTATGCGGTCGACCAGGGTTCGATTCCTCTGTCCCTCTCAGAGAGCCCGGCAAGCTACCGAGAATATCGTGCCCGCACGGCAGAGCCTGGCAAGCTCCCCGTGTCGTATTCGATATGCCAAAAAACAGTAACAGGTCTCACAATGGAGGCGTTACTGGTGCCCACTCAAGCAAATCGATGAACAAGGGGATTACAGTGCTACAATGCCATTTACAACAGTAGTTCAGATGTTTTCTAGAGTGGCTAAAATGCATTGGATAGAATATAGGAATTAAACCAGCCTTTTATGTGACCCCTCTTTGATTCCTGGCACTTCCTAGTGCCCCAGGATGCAGAACCAGGAGTAACTTCCAATACTGCTGGGTGTGCCCCCAACCCTCCTCACCAAGTGCCTGAAGTAAGCGTAAAATTTTGGGTATGGTATGGAGGGAAGTGATGTGAGGGGAAATTTGCAATATAAAGGCTGTTAAGGAAGTTTCCATTTCCAAGTTGCCATTTCAGTGCCTGCAAGATAGTTCAAAGGACTGAGCATTTGCTTTGCATGGATGAGGCTCAGTTCAATCTTTGACATTGCAGTGCCCCCAGAACACCACCAGGAGTGACCCTGACCTCTGAGCTGGAGGTAGCCGCTGAACACTGCTGGGTGTGTACAACAAAACAAAACTGCTTAGGACTTACTCCAGGCTCTGCACTCAGAGATCACTTCTGGAGAGGTTCACGGACCACTTGGGATCGATCTGCCTATGTGGAAGGCAAACGCCCTACCCCTGTCCTATTGCTCTGGTCCCTGACTTGTTAATTTTTTTATAACTTCTCAGTTGTTGACTTGTGATAAGTAAAATAACAGTTTTCTATAACTTTTTTACCCAGAAAATAATAACATATTAGATCAATTTTTAGCAGTTTCAAAAGCTAGGTTTTAATTATATAAGTAATAAAGACTCAAGAATGTGTATGTTTTCTCTACTTTTCCTATTTTGATTTTGAGTCACACCTGCCTGCTCCTGGCTTTCTCTTGGCTTTGCACTTAGGGTTCACTCCTGGGGACTTACAGGACCCGATGGGGTACTGGAGTTTAATTTGCATTGACTGCGTACAAGGCAAGAACATTGCCTGCTGTGCTAACTTGCAAGATTCCTCATTTGGATATTTTATAACATTTGCAGGTCACACAGTATAGGCAATAAAAAGCCTTATCACGTGCCAGGTCCAGACCACAGGAATCACGGGATGCCAGGAATTGAACCTCAGTCAGCCATGTGCAAGGCAGATGGTCTACCTGCTGTATAATCGTTCCAGCTGTGTGTTTTGGATTTTGGGTTGGTGCTCAGGGCTTACTCCTGGTAGAACTAGGGAAGATCACGGAAGAGCCTGGCAAGCTCCCCGTGGCGTATTCTATATGCCAAATTCAGGTCTCATTCCCCTGACCCTGAAAAGAGCCTCCAATCATTGGGAAAAAGGAGTAAGGAGAGGCTGCTAAAATCTCAGGGCTGGGACGAATGGAGACGTTACTGGCGCCTGCTCAAGTAAATCAATGAACAACAGGATGACAGTGATACAGTGAAGTAATATGGAATATTCAAATGGAAATGTAAAGTTATAGTCACGAAAGTCTCCTAACTTTTTGATCCACCTTCAGAGTTTAACAATGAAACTTTCCGGACCTTTTCTTTAAATTTTATGTATGTTCTGAACTTGCATTTTTGTATGTTTGGCCATGTGACTTTCAGGTTCTTGGTGGAGTCTTTGACATTAGGAAGAGGGACATTACCTAGTCCCTCTTCTGCATTCCTTTCTCAATTTGTAAATGAAGAAACTAGTCCATATAATTTAGTGGCTTGCTCAAATTATCACAGCTGTGAAAGAACCAGTTAAACCTTCTTGGTCTTTGGACTCCCAAACCCCAGTGTTCATCATACTAGAGCAAATGATATTCTTAAGAAAGTACAGATTGTTGGATGGAACAAAATTAGTTCCTTAGTTGCATAATTTTCCTCTAAAGGCTTTTCTTTGATGTTCTTGAGTCAAAATCCAACTTTGTGGTATTTAAAATAAAATCAAGATCAAAATTAATAGATGGAGCACCTTAAAGCATAATACAGTTGACTTTGTAATTAGCAGAGTTGAAAGTGATGAGAAGATCCTCTAATTTTCTTTGTGCCTGCAGGAAGGTGGGAGTCAATCATTTTGACAAGTCTACTGAAAGGAACAGCTAGCAGGAGCTGAAACCTTTTTCCATTTGGTCTCGTGGCAAAGGCAGAGATCACGCCAGCAGCTCCACACAGTATGGAAAAAAAAAATCCTTGTTGTCTAGTATTAAAGTCTTAGTTTTGAATTTCAGAGTAGTAGATGTTTGTATTTTTTAATGTAAACTGGGGCTGAAAGTCCAAACATTTCACACAGTGCTTATTTATTGTGTTTATATGCAATGGCTGCTATTCCACAATAGTATGTAATATCTATTTTACTGATTTTTAAAATAATTATAATTACCCCATAGCATGAATGTGCTGGGATTTTACTGAGTAGTTCTGGTCACAAACATTTAGGTTGCCTCTTATATTTGGCTATTTTTCAATAATGGCTGCTTTGAACATTCTTGTAAAATGTATCCATATGCATTTATGCAGGTACTTCTGTAGGATCAATTTCCAGAAGTAAAATTCCTGGGTTTAATGCTATTACCAAATTATTCCTATACAGTATATTGTTCCGATTTACACTTTTTTCCCCCCTGGTATTTTGGCCATACCCGACAGTGCTTCACGGCTTATTCCTAGCTCTATGCTCAAGGATCGCTCCTGGGGCTTGGAGTCTGTATGGGGTGATAGGGATTAAACCCAGACCAGTCTCTTTTAGGGCCAGCACCCACTGGTCCTTAATCTATAGTCTTATTAATAGTTTGTGAAAATGTTATCTCATATTTGTACCAACCCAGATTATTATGTCATCTGAATTTCTACCATTTTAATAGAAAAATTGTTTTTGTAATTTCCATGATTTTGGTAAGGTTTAATATTATAAAATTATTTCGTATGTCACAGTACAAAGAAGTTGAAATCTTAGAATACCACTGTCTATAGAACAGATTGGAGTTGGCATAAAGGGATTTCCCGTTCCTTAGCAAAACTTCCTTATTTCTCCAGATATGACGTGCTCACTAGTGACCTCTGAACAGTCTTCTGGTACCTCTCTCTTGCCCAAAGACAGTGCCTCATTTACTTGGGGTTCCTTGGATGAAGATGGATTGGATGACTCATTGCTGGAGCTGTGTGATGGAGAAGAAGATGATGGCCATTTCAGTTTCACAGAGGAAGAGATTCAGGAACTCTTGAAGGATGATGACCCACCAAATGAGCATGCTAGGGCAGGAGGGTTGCTTAGAGATGACAGCAGGCACGTTGAGAAGGAAGGGAGAGGGAGTCAAATTTTACTTGATACTCCCGAAGAGAAAAATTCAGTGTGTGGCTTCGGACCCGTAGATGAGACTCCTGACCTCTTCAAACTACCTCAGCAAATAACATCAATTGGTCATGGACCAGCGTCTACTAAACCATTAAACAGACGCTTTGCACTAGAAAAGAATCTTATAAAAATTACAGTTGTTGCACCATTTGATCCAACAGTTTGTGATACTGTGCTTGATAAGGACAAGACTGATTCATCCAAAGATACTGAGAAACCCTCCTCCTTTGGAGAAGAGATGAGAGAAGATGGTCTTAGCCCAAATGAGAGCAAACTTTGCACTACGTCTGAGGGAATCAGCCCCAGTCATGCTGGCTGGGATGGGTCCTTGCTCTCTTCTTCAAACAGTAACTTTCAGCAAACTGTCTCTGATAAAAATACACTTGACAATAAGAAACCTACACCTGTATTCTCTCAGATTGTGGACCATTCAGAGACTCCTCACATGGGGGCATCTTGGAG
This sequence comes from Sorex araneus, assembly GCF_027595985.1. Classification (NCBI taxonomy): domain Eukaryota; kingdom Metazoa; phylum Chordata; class Mammalia; order Eulipotyphla; family Soricidae; genus Sorex; species Sorex araneus. Next base: position 43,304,488 of record NC_073306.1, on the reverse strand, counting down.
AAATGGAGCACATAAATCAAGTTGTGAAATGAGGTGTCCAGCTGCTGGCTCATCAAACAAAGTAAGTGTATTTTTCATAAGGTGAAGAGGAAGAATAATTTTCATTTAGAATATGTATAGTAGAGCTTTTGTGTTCGATAAATTGGAATTCCAATCCTGACCCCAGGCAAGTTATTTAGCTTATTCCCTTGCATTTCTTACCTATAAATTGGAGTAGTACTTTACCATTAGTGTTGCTTAATTTAAAAAAGTGTATCTATAACTGGTTTATAATACTTAGTTACCCATTTAGTTGTGAATAATTATTTTACTGTCTTTCCTTTCTTAAGGTTATATCCCAACTTTCAGTCTTTGTTTGCCATGTTATATTAGAGTCAGGCTCAGCTCTGAGACAACAACTATGTACCTTTTGTTTGTTTGTTTTTTTTTGGCTATACCAAGCAGGCTCAGGGCTCACTCATGGCTCTGTACTCAGGGTCACTCTTTATAGTGCTTGGGAGACCATATGGAATGCCAGCAATCAAATCTCAGTCAACTACATACAAGCACCTTACCCACTGTACTATTGCTCCAGCCCTGAGCCTGATTTCTTTTCTTTTTTTCCTTTTTATTTTTTGATTTTGTTTTTGGACCACACTCAGCAATGCTCCAGGGTCACTCCTGACTCTGCACTCTAGAATCACTCCTGTTGGTGCCCAGGGGGACCATATGAGGTGCCAGAGATTGAACCCAGTTCAGTCACATACAAGGCAAAAACATCTTACCAGCTCTACCATGACTCAGACCCCTGAGCCTGATTTCTTATCTGCCAAATGAATGTAATCCTGTTAGAGTTGGTTGGTGGTTTTTTTTTTTTTTTTTTTTAATCTTTTTAAGATTGCAGTCACTGTCTCACTGCAAATACTCAGAGTAGCATTCCATTATGGCCCTGGCCCACATCCCAGCTTGGGGAGCATGGTTTCTCTTTATCGAACTCTCTCACTTCTCATATTTCCTAAATAAAACTTTACTTCTTGGGGGCGAGGAGGAGATAGTGCTTGATACAGTGTCAGGTTTGAAGATATGCCTTTATAGGCTTTGGTTCAAGAATATTTCCATAAAAAGTACTTTCAGTTGTTTTCTTATAACTAAAGATAATCTTTTCTTATGCACTGAAAAGAAGCAGAATGTTCTTGACAAGGATTCTGGAAAGCTGAAAGTCCATGAGAGAAGACTAGGCAAAGTCATTCCTGTTCTACAAACCAAAACAAGGTAAGAGTATGATAAAATAGTCTGCATACTCTTGATTCTCTTTAGTTTCTTTCTTTACCTCTGTCCCCTTAGGTAGAGGGAAAAACCTACATCCAAAGTAAGTACTTAAGGTCCTGGGACCACCAAAATCTAGCTATGGACCTTGGCAAGTCAAATAATCTCTGACTTCAGTTTCTTTTTTTTTGCTTTTCGTGTCACACCCGGCGATGCACAGGGGTTATTCCTGGTTCTGCACTCAGGAATTACTCCTGGCGGTGCTCAGGGGACCATATGGGATGCTGGGGATCGAACCCGGGTTGGCCGTGTGCAAGGCAAACACCCTGCCCGCTGTGCTATCGCTCCAGCCCCTGACTTCAGTTTCTTTGTAAATAAAATGAGGTTAATGTTTATCTGCTACCTCAAGTTTATTTCATGAAAGACATAATAGAAAAATCTGTATAAGATTTCTTTTTCTGGGTATGGGGAAACCTGATCATAGCTATGATAGAAAGTTAGAATAATTTAATAAAAATGTTAAATGAGGACAGAGAGACAGCTTAGAGGGATAGTATGTGCTTCGTTTTCAAGAGGCCCAAGGTCAATCCCTAGCACCCATATGGCATCCAACAGAGTTCCAGAGGTAGCTCCTGAGCACTGAAAATCAAAAATAAGTAAAACTAAAACTGTAGAGAAAACATCTAACTTGGATAAAACTGTCCTTTGGGGGTAATTCAAGTAGTGAGGATTTATAGCATTTCGATCTTAGTTCTTGCCAGCAGGTGGCAGTGTCTCTACATGAGCCTTTTTAATGAACAAAGTTGGTTTTTATATTGAGTCTGATGGGCTTCCTTACAGTGAGGATTTTTTTTTTAATTGATTACAAATATATTCTTCTACTTTGAAAACTTAAACTGTGGGCCGGAACGATATTACAGTAGGTAGGGCATTTGCTTTGCTTTTAGCTGACCAGGTTCCCTGGCATCCCATATGGGATGAGCCCCGCCAGGAGTGATTCTTAAATGCAGAGCTAGAAGTAAGTAACCCTTGAGCAGGATAACACACACTGCCTGGTGTGGCCCAAAAAACCTAAAACAATAACTGAAATTGTTATTTAAGACTCAGTTCCCCTTAAAAAAAAAAAAAACCACAGGGGCTAGAGCAATAGTACAGCGGGTAGGGCGTTTGCCTTGCACGCGGCCAACCTGGGTTTGATTCCCAGCATCCCATATGGTCCCCCGAATACCGCCAGGGGTGATTCCTGAGTGCATGAGCCAGGAGTAATCCCTGAGCATCGCCAGGTGTGACCCAAAAATCAAAAAAAAAAACAAAACATAAAACTACACTTTTATTAACAGGTTAGAATCTGAATACCACTTCTAAGCCCAGTTTTTGGCTCTGTTAGCTTATTGAGAAAACCCTTGTCAATTGTTTACAGTGGAAATTGAACACTGAGGAGCATAAGTCAGGCTATTTGAAAAGTAATATTTTCCTGTTTCAATATCTCACCAGTGGACTAGTACAGTGTCATATATGAGAAAGGACCAGAAATTGTTTCTGCCAAGGTCACCAGTGTTCTAATTACTAGATCCAGCTGATCCTTTTTATATATTTCTTAAATTTTTTTGTTGTGTGAAGTTACTCATTTCCTGGCTATTTTGTATTGAGAGGCCACACTAGCTCTGCTCAGGAATCGCTTCTGGTGGGACTCAGGAGATGAGATGGGGTGCTAGCGATTGAATCAGGGTCTGCTGCCTGCCAGGCAAACACTCTACCTACTGTACAATTTCTCTGGCCCCTGACTAATCCTGAATTATAACCTTGAAGCATTCAACAAATGTTTTCCTTCTTTAAAGACTAGGTAGTCTTACTTTTCTATACCTTATTAACAGAAGGTAGTATCTGTATCTTATCTTCCTTTTCTTTTAACTCCATACTTGATTTCAGGTTCATGTTAATTAACTGACATGGTCTTCTATCATTTTATTTTTATTTTTATTTTTTATTGAATCACAGTGAGATACACAGTTACAAAGCTGTTCATGGTTGGGTTTCAGTCATACAATATTCCAACACCCATCCCTCCACCAGTGCACATTTCCTACCACCACTGTCCCCAGTTTCTCTCCCACCCAACCTCCGAAGCCTGTCTCTATTACAGGCACCCCTCTCTCTCTCTCTCTCTCTCTCTCTCTCTCTCTCTCTCTCTCTCTCTCTCTCTCCCCCCCTCTCCCCCCTCCCTCTTTCTCTCTCCCCTCCCCCCTCTCTCCCTCTCCCTCCCTCTCTTTGCCTCTCCCTCCCCCCCTTCCTCTCTCCCTCTCCTCCCCCCCTCACCTTCCTCCTTTTAGGGTTTGCAATACAGGTTGTCACTTGATTTTAAAATTTTGCCTCTGGGGCTTAACAATATATACTAGACTTCCATCTGACTGACATGGATGTGATTCGCAACACCACACATGGTCCCCCATGCACCACCAGAAGTAAACTCTGAGCACAGTTTGGTGTGGCCCACTTTCTCCACCCGACCCCTCAGAGAGATGGGGGGGGGGGGGACAGAACAGTAAAATACTGCCTCTGAATTTTTTTTTTTCTGATTGGCAATGTATATTTTCTCTCTATGAAGCACTGTACTTATGGTTCTAACAGACTGTTTTATCTCCCTTTGGTTTGCATTGTTTAAGGACTAATGTGCCAACGTTTTCACAATCAGATCTAGAACAGCAGAAGCAAAATTACCTCAGGAGTGTCATTGCTCATATAGAAGACCCAGTGGACTCTAACCAAGGTAACAAAGCAGCCAAAGAATGACATGTCAGTGATTGGGTAAGACTTTTTCAGAGAGATTGTTTTGTAATTTTTTTAAGTTTCTGAGAAAGGAAACTTACCCAAAGACTTTCAGTTCAAAGGATTTCAAACCCCAAATAGTTTGGGAAGCTAATATTAGAGAGTGGTGGAACCAAGAATGCTTACTCCAGTACGTAGAGTCTTCATGTGTGAGGGTAGCTAGACATGTACTTGTCTAAGCAGGAAGAGGTGTTTTATTGGGTACAGGGGCATATTGGGCCACACCTGGCAGTGCATGGCTTTCTCCTGGCTTTGTGCTCAGGGACCAAACTTGGCAATGCTTGGGATACCATGTGTGGTACAAGAATCGAACCAATGTTGGCTGTATTCAAGGCAAATGATTTAAACCCTGTGCTTACTCTCTTCGACTCTGCTAGGAAATTTTTGTCTGGAAAGATAATAGATTGGGGGCTGGAGCAATAGCACAGTGGGTTGGGCGTTTACCATGCATGCAGCCAATTGGGTTCGAATCCCAGCATCCCACATGGTCCCCTGAGAAATGCCAGGGGTAATTCCTGAGTGCAGAGCCAGGAATAACCCCTGTGAATCGTTGGGTGTGACCCAAAAAGAAAAAAATAATAATAAATTGGTTGATCTGATATTACTTAGTAATCATTTATTTTCTTATTTGGAATTATTTCTACTTATGCCTTCAACATTTAACTGTAAAAAGCAAACATTTCAAATACCTTTCTGCAACTTGGCCTCTGAATAAAAACTCTTATAAGGCTTTGATTATCTTCTAGATTTTTTAAACTGAGTTCTCCAGGGTTTATTAAAAATTATTTCAAGGGGAGCTGGAGAGTTGGTACAGTGGGAAGCAAGTTTGCCTTGTACACAGCTTACCCATGTTCCATTCTCAGTACTACATATGGTTCCCTGAGCACCACCAGGAGTGATCCTTGAGCACAGAGCCAGGAATAAGCCCTGATCACCACTGGGTGTGGCCCTCCAATAAAAAAAAATATTGCAAAGGGGCTGGAGCGATAGTATAGCGGGTAGGGCATTTGCCTTGTGTGCAGCTGACCCGCTTTCAATCCCTGCCATTTCATATGGGCCCCTGTGCACAGCCAGGAGTAAATCCTGAGTGCAGAACCAGGAGTAACCCCTGAGTGCAGAACCAGTAGTAACCCCTGAGCATCACCGGGTGTGAGCCAAAAAGCCGCCCCCGCCCCCCCCAACAACAACAACAACAAATATTTTATATATATATTTGCAAAAGTCAAAGATATCATCTAGGGCTAAGATCATCTGTCTTGCATACGTCTAACTGCCATTTGATTTCCTTATACTGCTTATGGTCCCTTGAGCACTACCTGAATGATCCCTGAGCACCACTGGACTTACTCTTGGCTCTCTGCTCATGGATCACTCATGGCAGTCAGTGCTCTGGGGAACAATATTGGGCACTGGGAATCAGATCCTCACCTACAAGACAAGTGCCTTCTGTAGTGTGTCTTCGGTCTCAGCCTCTGGGGTTTTTATATTAGACCATTGCTTTTTGGCTTTATGCTCAAGTTTTAAGGTCTGGAAAGACAGCTTAAAGCTAGTTCACATGCGTAGTATGCAGAAAACCTCAGTTTGCATTGTCCCTGGGCATCATTCGAAGTGACCACTGAGCACCTGGGTGTAGCCCAAACCCCACCCCACCCCATAATAAGAATAAAGCAAACCCTTAAGTTTCCTCATTTGGGGCCAGAGCTATACTACAGCGGGTAGGGCGTTTACCTTGCCAGGTTCAATCCCCGGCATCCCATATGGTCCCCCAAGCACCACCAGGAATAATTCCTGAGTGCAGAGCCAGGAGTAACTCCTGAGCATTGCTGGATGTGACCCCAAAAAGCAAAAAAAAAAAAGTTTCCTCATTTGTAAAGTGGTGATAATGTGAAAATTACACGTAAGTACGTTACAAAGAACAATACCTCATCATAGCAACTGACATTATTGAATATATTAGCAAAAAGTGTATCTATTTTTTTTTTTGCTTTTTTTGGGGGGGAGGTCATACCCAGCGATGCTCAGGGGTCACTCCTGGCTCTGCGTTCAGGAATTACCCCTGGCAATGCTTAGGGGACCATATGGAATGCTGGGAATCGAACCCAGGTCGGCTGCGTGCAAGGCAAAAGCCCTACCCGCTGTGCTATCACTCTAGCCCCCAAAAAGTGAATCTTTTCATACTTAAATTTTTATAAAGAAATAGTATGATTTCAAAGTTTGTTTTAAATCTCAGGGGAGTAAAGTTCCTGGAAAATGAGAGAAATCAACGTTAATATGCACATTTTTGGTGACGGGGATTGAATCCAGGACTTTATATGCAGAGCACATGCTTTCCCACTAGACTTCATCTTGTGCCCCACAAAAATATTGATGAATAAAACTGAATAATGGGCATGTGGAGTTCCTTTATACTATTTCCTATTTTTGTTATGTCTAAAACTTTAATAGGAGGTTGTTTATGCTCTATAATATTCTGCCAGGCCCCATTCAACTACATTTTACTATTGACATACTCTCCTTTCTGTTTATTGCCACATGGGTCTTTAATGTTTACAGAGAATACTAATCACTTCCAGGACAGTATATCACTTCCAGGAGTGACAGTATAGCAGGTAAGGCACTTGCCTTGCATGCGGCCAAACCGGGTTTGATCCCCAGCATCCTATATAGTCCCCTGAGCACTGTAGGAGTAATTTCTGAGTGCAGAGCCAGAGTGACCCCTGAGCATCACTGGGTGTAGCCCAAAACAAACAAAAATACTGCTTTTTTTTTTCTTTTTGGGTCACACCCGGCAATGCACAGGGGTCATTCCTGGCTCATGCACTCAGGAATTACCCCTGGCGGTGCTCAGGGGACCATATGGGATGCTGGGATTAGAACCCGGGTCGGCTGCGTGCAAGGCAAACGCCCTACCCGATGTGCTATCGCTCCAGCCCCTACTGCTTTCTTCTTAACATCTCAACTAATAAAAATTTTAACGTAGTAAAATTCTTAGAGTAGAAAAATTATTATGGTTTTCTCTTACAGTGTATAAATTTGTTGAGGGTCCATTCAGCCTTTGAGCAGAGTTTTAATACTGCCAAACTTAATACTTATTGCTTTGTGAAACATGCTTAGAAAAATTCTAATGACTAGAACATTATTGGTTACATTGAACCAAATTCTGTTTCAAATAATATCCAGTGATAGTTTCTAGTTCTGCCCTCTAGGATCATAAAAATAAGTATCTTTATTTTAAGAACCATTCCACAAAAAGCAAAAAAAAAAGAACCATTCCATGCTAAATATATCAGATTGTAATGAAGGGCCAGAGAAATAGTACAGTGGGCAGGGTGCTTGCCTTGGTTCAATTCCCAGCACCCAGTATGTTCCCTAAGCCCTTCCAGCAGTGATCCCTGGAAAGTCAGGAGGCCAGGAGTAAACCCTGGGCAAAATTGGGTGTGGTCCCCAAACTAAAAATAAAATTGTAATAATTATAAGTATTGCATAATTTATTCTATCTTGCATAATTGGTTGTGTCCATTTTAATGGTAATGCTGCAGTGAACATTCTGGTCAATAAATGTTTATGCACGACTCTTATTTCTATAGGATGAATGCTTAGAAGTGGAATTGCTGGGTAAAGTATGTAAACATTTTTAAAATGTTTGTTACATGTTACCAGATTGTCCTGCCCCCCCAAAATTGTATTAACTTTTGTCACAAATTTGGTAGGTAAATTTTAACATTTTGTTTTAATAATTAGGTTAAACATTTTTCATGTTTATTGGGAATTAATAATTTTTGAAGATTATGTAGTATCTAATCTGTATTACAATTTCCTCAGTTGTCCAAAAATGTCTTTATACACTGTTTAAAAGGAATTGAATTAGGTTCACATGTTTATTAGTTATTGTCTCCTTAGTCTCTCTTAATCTAGGTAATTTGTTTTGTAGATTGTTCTACATGCAGAATATTGTCCACTTGTTTTCTTGTGGTATGTTTAAATTGTTTCTCCATTCCCTTTATTTCCTGTACTATAATACGTATAATGGAAGGATTAGAGATAGATCAACATTTTCCCACAATGTTCCCACAGTTCATGGGTACTGTTGTTTGTTTGTCCTCTAATTCAAATTCGGAGGTATACTATCTTTGGACAGGTTCTAATTATTAGATTACATTCTTTCTATTTTTGAGTGTAAAATAGTTTTATTTAGGAAATAGGGAGGGTAGGAGAGGTGGGGTTGGGGAGACAGAAGAGAGAGAACAAATGTGGTCTTTTTTTAAAAAAAAAAGCTTTTTGGGTCACACTCAGCGATGTTCAGGGCTGACTCCTGGCTCTACGCTCAGGACTTACTCCTGGTGGTACATGGGAGGTCTTATGCAATGCCAGGGATGGAACCAGGGTCAGCCATGTGCAAGGCAAATGCTCTACAGTCTGTACTATTGCTCCGTCCTTTGTGGTCTTCAGTGTAGAGAGATCCCAAAGCACACCATAAAGTAAAAGAAAGGAATTATACTTCCACATTGTGATGCAGGTGACCCCAGAATGGGGATATGTCTAGTTAGCATTCTTTTTTGTTTGTTTGTTTGTTTTGTTTTTGGGTCACACCCAGCAATGCACAGTAGTTACTCCTGGCTCTGCACTCAGGAATTACTCCTGGCAGTGCTGGGGGACCATATGGGATGCTAGAAATCGAACCCAGGTCTGCCGAGTGCAAGACAAACACCCTATATGCTGTGCTATTGCTCCAGCCCCTACCCTATCCTAGTTAGCATTCTTTTTTTTTGCTTTGCTTTTCGGGTCACACCTGGCGATGCACAGGGGTTACTCCTGGCTCTGCACTCAGGAATCACCCCTGGTGGTGCTGGGGGACCATATGGGATGATGGGAATTGAACCCGGGTCAGCCATGTGCAAGGCAAATGCTGTATCCGCTGTGCTATCACTCCAACCTCCCTAGTTAGCATTCTTACAAAAAGGTTTTTTGTACTATTACTCTTACAAGAATATTTTTTTAATTAGTTAAAATCAATTAGTGAAGATCAGAGGGAGTACACTTCACATGCCACCCACCTCACTTCAATCCGCAGCACTACATATCCCTGAGCACCATCAGGAATAATTCCTAAGCACAGACCAAGAGTAAGTCCGGTGTATGGCCCAGCCCTACCCTCAATCAATTAGTCTTTGGGTTTGTTGTTTTTTTTTTTGGTTTGGTTTGGTTTGGTTTGGTTTGGTTTTTGGGTCACACCCAGCGATGCACAGGGGTCACTCCTGGCTCTGCACTCAGGAATTAATCCCATCGGTGCTCAGGGGACCATATGGGATGCTGGAAGTTGAACCTGGGTTGGCTGCGTGCAAGGCAAACGCCCTACCCACTGTGCTATCTCTCCAGCCCCTTAATTAGTCTTTGTTCATTTTGATGCTAAATTTACCCACAGGTTTGTCAATGAGAACTGTATTCTGCATTTTTTAAAATGAACCTATTAATCTTTTTATTTGCGGTAGGGAAAAAATGATAAAGCTTTCTGTCTTATCTCCTTTAAGTGTACAGTTCACTAAAAGTGTAGTCACGTTATTTTCAGACAGATTTCTAGAACTTTTTTGTCCTGCAAATTTCAAATTCTAAACCCATGCCAAAACAATAGCCTTTTTGTTGCCTCATAGCCCTTGGTAGCCATCATTCTACTTTCTGTTTCTATGAACTTGACTACTTACAGATAACCTTAAAAGTGGAACCTACAGAACTTGTCTTTTTCACTTGTCATAACGGCTTCACGGTTCAGCTATGGTAGAGCATGTATCAGAATTCCCTTTCTTTTTATGGCAGAATTATGTAAAATTGTATAATTACCCCATTTTGTTTATCCATTCATTCCTTCAGTGGGCTCTTCATCCTTCAGTGGGCATTTTAATTGCTTTGGCTTCTTGGCTATTATGATAAGTGCTGATATGAATATGAATGTGCATAGATTGCTTCAAGACCCTACTTGAAATTCATTTGACTACATACCCAGAAATGGGGTTGCTGGATCATATGGTAGTCCCCTCCCTCCCCTGGACCATA